>NW_019154116.1:17247791-17615983 GCF_002288905.1 Enhydra lutris kenyoni | reverse complement strand
TTTTTTTTTTTTTTTTTTTTTTTTTTTTTTTTTTTTTTTTTTCAAACATTCACAGCCTTTCGTGGAACTTCCAAAATTGTTACAGGGTGTCCTGGGTATTGCTAAACCTAGCACTCTCAGACCACTGAGGTCTAATTTATACAGATTTATAAGTTTCAGATTGCCATTTCCTTTACTGCTTTCATCTGCCATCGTCCGCTTTTTCACTATATTTTCTTTTTTTGCTAATAATTATAAATTTCCTTCTCTCTCCCAAGTTCCCTGTAACTTCTAGAATTTGGTTTGAGTGTGGTTCTCTTTCCTCCATTACTCTTCCCTTTTGTAATTTTCTCTTCAAGCAAATACCACAAATCTTTCCATGATATAACTGGTTTGCTTAGTTTTAGAAAGACATTTGTACAGCATTCCCAAATATCCTGTGCAAAGTTCATTCACTTTGTTTTCTAAAATATGCTCTGACTCCACCACAAAAATCTTGACTCATATCTGGAAGGTCTAACTTGGTGCTAGTTTCCCTTTCATGGCCGAGTTCAGACCCTCTTTGGGTTCTCAGTGCTTAAGCAACCATGAGGCAAGCTAGCGCCTGCCCTTCCCCAGAAACAATTTAGAGAATTTTATAACTCAGATATATAAAATACCTTCCATTGGTTCCTTCCTGTAATATGTTGTCCAAAAAACTTCCTGAAGGGATCAGAGTGATAAAATTATTCATGAAAGTACAGTTCCAACTTTCTAGTTGGATTGTCTCTTCTGGATATGTGCATTTGTCCTACTGGCTGCCATGTTGTGATTAAAACTGGGTCTAATGCATCCTTTTTCTGAAAGAGTAATAATATAGACACCATTGCTGCTTATGTTTCTATTAACATCCTCAGCACCATTCTCTCTAGAATTAGCTGACTTATAGGAACCCTCTCACTTGGTTCTGTAGAGGGTTTTAATTTCAGGAAAACTGGATGCAGTGTGAAAGTTTAATATTCCCATATATTGAGGCACTGATCCCACAATCTTTTAAATAATGCCATACAGTGGACCAGGATATCTAATTACCACTTCATTATCAGAAATCTTACTACATATGAGATTGAATATAAAAAGTATTCAAAGGATAATACAGTGTTTGGCTTATTTCCATTAGATCATACAGAGTTCACCTCAGATGGCTCTCTGGTTACCTCCTCTTTCTTTGGTCCTTTTTTCTAATTCTCTTCTCCCATGATCCTCTAGCTTTTTGTATTCTAGTTGTCCTCCTTCCCCCACCTCCCACCTCTTACCTTCCCCTTTCTCATTGCCTGTCTTTCTCATTTCTGCTCTCTGCCTCGGCTCTATCCTGGTTGAGGAAAGTCAGAATTTCTTAAATTGTGGGTCTCTGAAGGCAGCTCTAATTCTTTTGGATTCTTCAGTTAAAATAATCTGGATGAAAAGCAAAACTTTTCCTGGTTCGCATTGTCCATGTTTCAAGCCTCTCTCGAATTATTCAATTTTGTTTCAGTTATCAGAGAAGGCAAAAATTTGGGTGAGCTAGGAAGGATAAAATGTTCTTCCATCATATATCCATTTTTACCATATTTTCTAAAGCTGAGGTTATATGAAAACATTGTAGAGATAATTATATTAATGAAAGTATTTGTGAATGCCTGAAGTATCCATATTATATATAGAAAACAAATTATTTAAATTAAGTATAATTAGTATGCATCAGTATTAATCATACAAGTCAAGCAAGACTTTATTTTTGATAAAATTGTGAAAAACATGTTTAGACTAAAATTTATAATTAATTATCAATTTAGATGATGTCTCATGTAAAAATTATGCATTTTAATATGTTGCCATTAATTTGGTTTTTATTTAGCAACTGTTTATTGAGCATTTAATGTGTAGAATGTACATAAGAATGGTCCCTGAATTTGTCACCTTAAATAATTAATTGAACTAGTGTTTTAAACTAGGTGAATAATTTTAAGTTAAAGACCTATGTTTTTGTATAAGAAATATATTTAAGTGTAATACACATTCTTTGAGTTTTAGAACTTTGTATTAAGAACATAAAAATAGCATTTCATTGAAAACCATTTTATTAACACTGAGGTATAGCAGGTGATTTTATTATGAAATTGGTCAAAGATAAGAAATTTTTCCAACAAAATCAAAGAAAAACAAGAGAGACTTATATTTTATTTTAATTGTTGGACTTCATAATATATTACAGTCATTGTTTCTATCTTATTAGAAATATAAGCTTTGACTTACCAATTCCTTTAGAAGACTGTTTTCCCCCTTTTGGTAATAATATTGTGGGTTTCAGATTAAGTTGCTATGTGATGCGCTGTTAAATAAAAATTCAACTTCCAGTAGCTTTAAAATAGAAAGTCACTGCCTGACTCCAGGCTATCTGCCTGGTAATTGCAGAAAGAACTTCGTTAGGTCCATGTAGAATGAATGAGCACAGGCTCTCTGAAATGCTGTGCAGACAATCCATCCAGCTGAGAAAAGACTTTGAAGATGATTGCCTTAGGAATTCTTGAACACATAGGCCGAAGGAGTGACTCTAATTCAAAGAATGCAAACCTTCTTGATTTTTATGAAGATAACTACTAGAACCACTGGGAAGTAACTACTTCCTATGGGACATAATTGGCATTTTAAAAACATTTTATCTGACTGAGTTAGCAATGCAGGTTGAAATAGAAGCCAATTTACACTTGTTGGAGTTTTATAACCACATCTATGTTACATTTAAAAATAAGAAATATTGGGGCGCCTGGGTGGCTCAGTGGGTTAAAGCCTCTGCCTTCGGCTCAGGTCATGGTCCCAGGGTCCTGGGATCTAGCCCCACATCGGGCTCTCTGCTCAGCGGGGAGCCTGCCTCCTCCTCTCTCTCTGCCTGCCTCTCTGCCTACTTCTGATTTCTGTCTGTCAAATAAATAAATAAAAAATCTTAAAAAAAAAAAAAAGAAATGTAAGGGTGCTGTCCTGAACTGAAAGTTGAATAGTAGCACAAGCCAAACAGAAAAATGAATGGTCTGTGTTATGATGTCCTTGCATATCACTTGTTAATCACATTTTTTCAATTATGTAAATCAAATGACAATAAAAGAAAAAGTTTAAATAGTAAACGTTGTAAGAGCACAGTTTTCTTTTTTTTTTTTCTTAAATATTTTATTTATTTGTTTGACAGACAGAGATCACAAGTAGGCAGAGAGGCAGGCAGAGAGAGAGGAAGGGAAGCAGGCTCCCCGCCGAGCAGAGGGCCCGATGCAGGACTCGATTCCAGAACCCTGGGATCATGACCTGAGCTGAAGGCAGAGGCTTTAACCCACTGAGCCACCCAGGCGCCCCGAGACCACAGTTTTCATAGAAACTCATAGTTATGTCCCAGTATCCACATTTCTTCTTCCTCACAGAATCTTTGATTATTTTGTGGATAAATGGCTGCTATTGAGGTACAACCACTCTCAACCTATGGTTAAGTTCTGGTCAAGGAGATCTTAGTAGAAACCGTGAGTAAAGCTTGTTTTCAAAGGGAAGAGAAATGACTTTTATCTTTTTCTCCTCCTTGTAGCTTAATAGCGTGGACTTAATTGTGAAGCTCAAAAAGCTTCTTAGAACTCCCTAGTGCTAGTGGAAGCTATTTGTACAATTGAGTGATTAAATACAAGATGCCACACTCCCATTCTCCTAGATCATCTACTTCAGATTTTTCTGTGTGACAGAGAAACTTCAACCATGGGTATTTTGATTATCACTCACAAGCAAACTTAGTCCTCAAATAATGCAGATTTTATACGATCATGACCCACTCACTCATTACATTTGTCAACGAATTTTAATACAGTAGTTTTTAATGGACATAAAATTAAACTGCCTCTTTCATCATTGTTCTGTTTATGGACTTGATCCTTGACCAGTCTGAATAAGAGCCTGTATCCTTTCCCTTTTCTGAATATTCCTTTCAAGAAGCAGTCCCTGAGAGTCTCATCAGAAAACTTAGGTTCCATGCCTTAGGATAAAGGACCCCAACACATGATGAGGTTTGAAAGATTAAACAAAGTTACACCAGCTACTTTAGTTGAGAGTAGTATTTTATAATGTGATGAACTAGGAAGCTGAATCTCCACATTCTAATTAGTAGAAAGCAGCTACTTGGAGGGAGATGTAGTTCATATTTCTCTTTCCTTTGAAATTCTCAACAGTCTATCTGCTAATGAGAGAGAGAAAGAGAAGTCAAGCTAGAGAGTCAACATGAACGTGAAGTTCCTTTGAAATCATAAGTCTTCTGCAGTTGGGATTTTTATTTAATTAAAATCCAAAAATTAAATGAGTTTGTCTTGTGGTTTGGCCATGACAGATTTTCTACACAGCAGTGGTTCTAAAGCTGAAGTGTGCAGCAACTGAGGGCTTGTGAAAACACTGATTGCTGTCTCCCCACACACCCCCCACATATCCCTGGCTCCCAGAGTCCATTTAGCAAGTCTGGGTGGGGCCTAGGGATTTAACACAATCCTGTGTCAACCAAACCAATGTGAGTTCACTCCTTGGTGAGTCAGATCCTATACCAGGTAGAGTTGTCACACAAAGAAAACTTTTATTTGCAGCAAATAAGGAAATCATGGGTAATGACTTTCAAAGCTGTGATTCCCCAAACAAGGGTGAATGGGTTCCTTTTGTTTAGGGTTAGGAGAATATTTAGATAGGGAATCCTTGTCATCATATGTAGAGGTGGGCATAAGATCGCATATGTGGAAACATGCCTATACGTACATTGTATGCTATGTAAATGAGGAGGAGGCTCCTCTCTGGGTGGAGATTTAATATTATAATGAGGTTAAGACGGTCATTCTAGAGTTTACTCCATTGTCCATGTGGAGGCAGGAGTGAGGGGGGTTAGCTTAAAAGGTCTGGGTAGTCTGTGCCATTAGGAGATCTTGTCAGGGCAGTTGCTATCATCTGAGGGGTGGTTTTGTGTTTCATTTGCCTGGGTTAAGGGATAAGCAGGAAAGAAAAGCTTAAGCAAAAAGGTAAGACAAAGTTAGTGAGGCAGGCAGTTAATGTCAGGTCTTGGGACCTAACTGGTGACACTAGGTGATGCTGATAATGTGGACCCATGGAGAACATTTTTAGAAATTCTTCTCTAGGGGCACCTGGGTGGCTCAGTTGTTAAATGTCTGCCTTCGGCTCAGGTCATGATCCCTGGGTGCTGTTCAGCAGGAAGCCTGCTTCTCCCTCTCCCACTCCCTCTGCTTATGTTCCCTCTTGCTGCATCTCTTTCTGTCAAATAAATAAATACATCTTAAAAAAAATTCTCTAAAGCTCTGAGGATTCATGTCTATTAATTCAAATGAGTGTAGATTGCAAGATAAAAGGGAGGACAGTTGTTCTAAGCCTGTGTTCCACGGAATTCATAGGTTGCGATTCTAACCTTTCATGTGTTGGTATTAGGATATGGAACAATTGGCAGGTGATTAGGTCATGAGGGTGGAACCACTAATGGGTAGTGCCTTTATGAAAGAAAGCCCAGAGAGTTTTCTCCAAGTTCACCATGTGAGGACACAGGGAGAGGATGGTCTGTGAATCAAGAAGTGGGTTCTTACCAGACACCAGATCTGCTTGTACTTTGATCTTGGACTTCCTATCCTATAGAACTGTGAGAACATTTCTGATGTATAAGCCCCTCAGACTATGCTAATTTCTTATAGCAGCTCAAAGACAGTAGTATAGAAAAAAAAAAAATCTGTTACTACTACCAAAACCATCCTATAGTGTTTTTGAAAATTTATGGCAGTTGTGCCAAAAATGGACTGAATAAAAGTCAACTCATTTGTATTTACAATGAAAGCCTGAGTTTAGGTGCTGACATCAGTATAATATAGAATGACCAGGATGACCCCCTTTTGTTGGCTCCTCTGACCTGCCTGTGGTTACAGACAAGAATGGAATTGAGGTCTAGGTGGGGTGTAATTATTAAGATAAGTTTTCTGTAGAAGAGTGGATACAAAACTTAAGCATGCGTGAGAATCATGTGGGGTGCTTTGAAAAAAATTCAATTTTTTTTAAAAGATTTCTTTTATTCATTTGGCAGACAGAGATCACAAGTAGGCAGAGAAGCAGGCAGAGAGAGAGTAGAGGAAGCAGTCTCCCCTCCAAGCATAGAGCCCTGAGAGGGGGTCGATCCCAGGACCCCCTCATACCTCAGCCGAAGGCAGAGGCCTCAACCCACTGAGCCACAGGTGCCCCTGAAAAAATTCAATGGAAATCCTCCCCTAAACCACTGATGAAATTTATGAGGTGTAATCTCATTTGATTTTTAAGTAAGGATCGCAGGTGATTTTGTTGTGAAAGACAGTAAACACTGAGAAATGGTGCTATTAGAAACAAACAAACAATAACAATAACAAAAATCCAACTTTTAGAGGCAGCCCCAGTACTTTGTTCTCTGTTCTCTTCCAGCAATGGAATCATTCAGAGTTAGTGCCTCCTTCGTCAAATCTTCTTGCTTGAACTTTCCTGCCTCTCTGATAAGGACCTTGTAATTACACTGGGCCCATCCGGATATTAAGAGGAAAAACAAACCAAATAAAAAATGGGCAAAGATCTGTGTAGACATTTCACCAAAGAAAATATACAAATATCTACTCACATGAAAAGATGTTCAACAGCATTAGGCATTAGGAATATGCAAATTAAAAGCAAAATAAGACAGCACTTTCCATTGACAAGAAGGGCTATGATCCAAAATGCTGTTAATACCAAGTGTTGGTAAGAATATGAGGAACCAAAATCCCCATATGTTGCTGTTAGACATGTAAAATGTACACCCCTTTGGGAAACAGTTTGACAGTTGCTTCAAGTTAAACATATATTTGTATATGATCCAAGATTCTACTTCTAGGTATCTACCCAGGCAAAATTAAAATCTATATTCACACAAAGACTTGCAACAAATGTTCCCAGGAACAAACTGGAAACATCCAAATGGTCACCAACTGGTAAACAGAAAAACAAAGTATTGTTTACTAATACAGTGGTATACTCTCAGCAATAAAAAGAAACAAGCCACAGATACATCTGCAGAGCGGATAAATCTCAACAACTTTAGGTAATAAGGAAATATCAAATATGAGACAATTTTAAGTAATTACTTTATTTTATTTAAAATATTTTGGGGTACCTGGGTGGCTCAGTGGGTTAAGCCTCTGCCCTCAGCTCAGGTCATGGTCTCAGGGTCCTCGGATCGAGCCCCACATCGGGCTCTCTGCTTAGCGGGGAGCCTGCTTCCCCCTCTCTTTCTGCCTCCCTCTCTGCCTACTTGTGATCTCTGCTTGTCAAATAAATAAATAAAATATTTTAAAAATTAAGAATAAAATATTTAAGTACTTTCCAATGACAGGTATTAAAAATTTAGATAAGGAAAGAAAAATACACTACTCCACATCAGAAGAACCTAAAGGTCATATACTCCAAAAAACAATTTGAAGCGAGTTCTCTAGCTTCCTGCTAAGAGCAGCTTTTTCAGGAAACACATTAAGAAGCTTAAATTTCTAATCCCTCAAACTGACTGGGTGCTTGAAATCTGGAAATGCCACAAACCAGTAAATTGAAACTATTCCTGTATAACATAAAACCCATGGAGAGAAACCACAATTAAGAAAGTAAAAGATTTAGAAGCAAGGCTTATTTTTAACAAGTGCTATCACATTACAAAGCTGGCTGACAATGGAAAGAGCTGAACAGAAAAATGTCTTTAGGCTCTTGGGGCTCCTCACTTTTCTATTACAAAAATATTTATTAGAATTAATTGTTTTTAATATAGACATACTGTGCAGCTTAGTAAAAAATCTTTTAGTTTTACTTCCTCTTAAATACCTAGGTTTATTTGCCAATACCCATGCTCTGATTTAGCTTGGAGCCTCATGATGTATGAGTTGTATAAGCCGACATGCCTGGGATTAAATTCAGATTCAGCTAAATGAACTAATCCAAGGCAAATAATAATAATAATAATTAGCCTCAATTTTCTCATCTACTAAGGGGAATAGTAACATTCACTTTGGCATGGTCTTTATTTTGGGAGGCTGAAGTACATATTTCATTGTCTTCCCAACAGCATTATGTTTTAGGGTAGGCTGAATTCTAAAGGTAAGCCCTACCTCCCCAGTTTCCCATTGCTTGCTTAATGAAACGTACATGAAATTAGGTGCTGCTATAAAGGGATTTTTCAGGTGAAAATCAAAACCAAAGCCAGTTGACCTGTAAATACTCTACAATACAGATGGGCCTGGCTCAATTAGGTAAACTCTTTTAAAAACAGAATTGACTTCAGCTGGTAGCAAACAAAAAATGGCTAGATTCAAAAACTAGGAAGGATATGATGCACCATCACGGTCTTGAAGAGGGAGGGAGCCATAGGATAAGGAATCATGTGGGCTCTAGCAGGGAGTGTGGTTTCCAGCTGGCAGCCATCAGGGAAGTTGGGATCCCTGAAACCACAAGAATAGGATTTAGCTAACCCCTGAATGAGCTTGGGAGTGGATTCCTCCTCCAAAGGTCCCAAGTTGTGTGATACTAAACAAAGGACCCAGCCTTCCAAGTTGTGTGACACTAACCAAAGAACTCAGTGCCTACCAAGTCTTCTCTATAGATCTGTGATAAAGTAAATGGCTGTTGTTTGATACCTCCAAATTTGTGGCAAGGTGGTATGTAGCAATAGAAAACAAATGTAATGTTTATTAAAATAGAGTTCCTCCCTCCCTTTTGTAGAGCTAGATAGAAACAATGATTGTTAACTTTTTAAAACACAACACCCTGCTGTGTGTGATGGACTGCATACTGATATTCTAATTATTGATAAAATTGTAAAACCCCTTTATAGAGTTCTTTTAATTTCTTACAACTGTCATATGAAAAATATTCACAACCAGTTTTAATACCTATTGCACAGATGAAGTCATTCTTATAATCAGAGTAGTTTAATATACGAAGTTCTTCTGGATCCCTAGTTAGCTGTTTTTCCACTGGATTATATAATCTCCACATCTGAGTAAATATAGGAAATTTCAAAGTTGAAGTATAGACTGATAATGTAAATATTTAGAATCATGATGAAGCAAAATGATAATTTTACCTGGCAAGTTTTTTGAATAGTTAGAATTGATTGCCGGTTAGATAAATCGTATTTGTCTTAAATCAGGCCTATGTAGGGGCACCTGGGTGGCTCAGTGGGTTAAAACCTCTGCTTTCGGCTCAGGTCATGATCCCAGGGTCCTGGGATCGAGCCCCTCATTGGGCTCTCTGCTCAGCAGGAAGCCTGCTTCCCCCTCTCTCTCTCTGCCTGCCTCTCTGCCTGCTTCTGATCTCTGTCTGTCAAATAAATAAATAAAATCTTAAAAAAAAAAAATCAGGGATATATACATTGTAGAGAAGCATCAATCCAGAATACAGCTGTTTCTAATCCATTCCTATTGACTCTTTCTTCCTATTTGATACATTGTCCAAGTGGCAAAGAGAATGCCTCAGTCTATGCAAAGGTCTAGTGAATACTTTTCAGTATTTCCATAAATATGAATATACATCTAAGAAATTCACAACAATGTAGATCTAGGCATAATTAATTCTCACTGTCAGAAAAAATTCTTTGGTTTGCTTTGACTGTCCTTACCTTGTCCCTCTCTGCCACAGCCATTGTCATTGTGATTGCCTTGACTGAATATCACCTCAGCCTCTAATAGAGAAGGTCTTGAGTTACTGAGACCAAAGATCAACATATCTGAAGGACCTGATGGCAAAGTGGTCACACTAAATCTGTGGAAACTAATGGATAAGTCTCATGTGAAAAACAAGGAAGGATGAGTGCAAGTCAGAGAGAGCAGAATGCCTTGAGAGTACAAAAGGCTGAGACCTTGAGCAACCTGAGAATCCTGATGATGTCAAACCAACCAATAGGAAAGTGGAGAGAAGGGGAATGGTTCATGACCATAAGAAGGAAGATAAGGAATTAGAACATGGTGACCATTTGCCTAGAGGTGATGAAGAGGAAACAGATGTCCTTGGAGATACTCATTTTCCCTCAAACTGTTTTTGGTTTGTTAGTGAAGATTCTGCCTTTGTAGTAAGTCACATTGCTTTCATGGAGTTAAATAAAGGACTGGGGGACTGACGATGATGCCAGCATTCAGTGCCTGCCGGGACGGGGGAGTCACAGCTAAGGTCACAAGGAAGCTTCATCTACAAGGTGTCCAAAGAGAAGCCACATTCTACATGGAAAATAGTGATCGTGAAAGAAAGAATGTAGACCTCATTCTTTGTGAGTTTAACTTAAGTATTCCAGAAGATGCAGTAAATGGAAAACCGATGTTGAAGAGGAAGTGGATTTTTAAAATGAAAAAGAAGTTTGAGGAGGACAATAGAAGTGAAGACTCCAGATTATCTGTCTCTGCACATTAGGATTGGACCCAGGGGATGTTTCCTCATCACCACAGACTAAACCTGGAGTTATAGATCTTAAGTGGAAGCTTATTCCAGAAGTAAAAAACATATTTTTAAAAGCTTATCTAGGGGCACCTGGGTGGCTCAGTTGGTTAAGCATCTGCCTTCAGCTCAGATCATGATTCTAGGGTCCTGGGATCAAGCCCCACATCAGGCTCCTTGCTCAATAGGGAGCCTGCTTCTCCCTCTCCCACTCCCCCTTGCTTGTGCACCCTCTCTCTCTTTAAAAAAAAAAAAAAAAAAAAAAACTTATCTATCACTGGTCTAGTAATAAGGAAAAATGGTTTTAGTCCTATAATTACTGTTAACCAGTTGAGAAACATTATGTTTACTGTAAACCTAATGTTTACTGTTACTCTTCACATTACTGTTTTATTTATAAAATGAAATGTTTAGTTTATAGATGACATCTCTAGTATCTATTTATATATCTCCCTATATAACCTATTTAGGTGGGGATTAACTTTTTTTTTTTCTAATTGCACGAACTTATTTAACTTCCCTTCTCTCATTTATCTCCTCTGAAAAAGGAAGGTAATTTCTACTTCACAGTATAGAAATAAATAAGATAGTACGTGAATAAGTAAACAAATAATACTTCGAGCATATTTACCTTTTCAATAGAAGCTCATATATCTATATAAATTTTAAAATATGATGATAGAATATAAATGTTCAATATTCTCTTCAATAATGGACAAATTTGTATAGCATACTGTGATATATATATATATATATATATAATTAATAATATATTACATACATTTTTCTAGTATACCTAAACTTATATATTGCTTATGTTAAGATTTGTTTATGTAATACCATTTCTCAGAATGTGAATGAGAAATCAACTATTTTTAAAAATTAAGCAATTCATTTTCTGAGAAAGTATATAGTAACCTCGACATGAATGATCATATTTACTAGTTTTCAAATATTTATTTTTTAAACAAATATTTATTTACTTTTAAAGCTAAATGAAAATCATTCTTAAAATTTGTTGTAGGTAAGGGTACCAAACAAAGAACAATAAGAACTTAACATCAAACCCACTAAATGCTTTTCCCTACTATAATCTATTTGACACTATTAACACAAAATGTATCCAGCATCATTTGGTATGCATTTCAGATGAAAATGCTATTAGTTTCTGTTCAAAATTGAAATGAATTTAATCACAAACTATTAATGTACTTTAATTTGGTTTGCTACTGGAGAAGGTAATTGCTCTATTTTAAATTCAGTTAGTGAAATAGTTACAAATAGCAGAATTGAACAAAGAAGGACATTTTCTCTAATTTTATGAGGTATTGTTTAGAAGCTTATAACTGAGAAAATAGATAATTAAATGACATTTTTATTGTTAGTACTCACACACTAAATTATTAAAGCATCAGCCTTAATAATCAGAGTAAGCATAATGGGCTTACATTTGCTTTTCAAGGCTTGGACATTTATTTAAAAAACATCAAACCTGGATAGAATGATCAAATACCAATATGTATATCTCTCAATAGATATTTCCACAATATTAGAATGACTTAATAGGAAACACTAGAAAGCTTGTAATTAGAAACAATGGAAAAAGATTATCCTTGTTCATAAAAATACCAATGTGAATGTCAACTGAAAAAAATAACTCTGAAGTCATTACCTTTGTTTTAAATTGAAGAAATATTTACATTGATCTCTTCTACTTACCTTAAATGTATTAACTTATTACTGATTTTTTAACTTCATTAAAAATATTATCCTTATTTGGCTAGTTATCATAATAGAAGTGCTATGGTTTATCACAAGGTGATAGGAATGGAAATAACTGATATAATGGTAATACCTTCTTTTGGAAAGCTTGATGTAATTGTTTCATAAAAATGAGCAAATATAAGTAGAGTTTAATTGGTTTTGGTGAAGAGTGTGTCAAGGAAGGTGAATAAAAAGAAGTGACTGAAATTTATTGGATATAAAAAGAAGAAATATGAGAATAGAAAGATAATTTCAAGCAGATAATGAATATCAGATTAATGAATATAGATTTTATTAAGTGGACATGGGGATAAAGTAAAATCTTTTGAGAAGGGTGGCGATTAGGTTATTGCAATATTTCCAGTAAGGATGAGAAATGACAAGTATTAAGCTCCCTGTTTTCTGAGGGCTAGAGGTCACATACTAATAAGTAGAAGGTCTGGAGTTTGAGCTAAGAAAACCTCCTTTCCCTCACTTACACTGCATTGCAAAACAATACAGAATAAATAGAAAGAGAACTGATATCGAGATTTCTAGAAATATCTACATGAATGAAAGGGCTGCTTTAGGAAATGAGGTCAGGAAAGAGAGGGAATGCTGATTTTGGGTTTTAAATATTTGCACAGGGAAAATAAGAATGAAGCAAAGAAACTGTCATGATCCACATTTAGTAATTCTTCTTCCAATATGTGTTTGGAAGCTGATAAAGATGGGAGGTTATAGGGCACAGAAAAAAGCAGTAGTAAAACTCCTGGAAACACAGAATGTGAAGCTGTTAAAAGTAGAAATCTGGCATTAAGACAGAATTAGTTCCAGGACACACTATAAGCTGCAATGAACCAACACACAATTTTTTTCAATGACAAGTTTGAAAAGGACAATAACTAAAAAAATAATGCTATTTTATTTGTAGATTAGAAAGTCACTTTTGTCAGTTAGACATGGAATTAGGTGTCAACATAAGATCATTCAATAGAAATGAAGAACTAGTTGAAGTTTGATAAAATGAATTTTTATAACTATACATTTTCCTTAACATAATTGAGCAATTTCACCAAATGCTAGAGTAGGAAAAGAGAAAGTCAAAGATGTCTGATTTTTGGACTGACTTGCTAACCATTTATTGATTCAACTTTAAGACAATTGACTTGTTCATTGGAAGAACACCAGGTTTGTCACACACTCTGTTTCTTATTTAGATGAAGGAAATGAAAGATACTAGATAATCTTATGAAAATGTTAATGGTATTTACCATTAGAAAGATACTGGAGCTCCTCTCTAGAAGATGTTTTTAGCAGGATATATCTAGTCTCTATGTATTGCTTAATGGAAACCTAGAAATCATTGATTTTTGAGGCATGGCTGACAGACAACTGGGGCATTTTGATATAAGCATATTACTATTTAATGAACATTTTACAAAGTAGGAGTTTTTAAATCAAAACAGCTTTTTTTTTGTGTGTGGCCCATTATTCAGAACCTCTTCCACTAATAGGTGATCACAACCTGTTTCAATAAAGGATAAAGAGAAATTCTGGGATGCCTGGGTGGCACAGTGGGTTAATTATCAACTCTTGATTTCAGCTCAGGTCATGATCTCAGGGTCATGAGATAAAGCCCTATGTCACGTTCCACACTTAGCAGGGAGTCTGCTTGAGATTCTCTCTCCCTCTCCCTCTGCCCCCTCACCCCCTACCACACTCCCTCTCCTTCTCTTAAATAATAAATAATCTTTAAGAAAAAGAGAGAGAATTTCTTAGAAGTTGGTTCAGACACTTTTAGTTCCTCTAAAAAAAGAAAATTCTTCTGTGTTTTTTGCTTTTCTCTGATTTGAATCATTAGTAAAGTTTGGTATGAAAACGTCTGTGTGCCTGATTTGACAGTTAACCTTTCTTTTAACACAGGTAATTATTTGAGAGTCTTCAAAACATTAGCATTCATTTTTATTCATTGAGAATAATGGCAATGTTTAGTATTGTTTTTATTACCGCTGTCCAAATTATACAAATGGGGAAAAATGGAGTATCTTTTTTTCTCTACTTTTGTCCATCCTTTGAAGAATTACCCTTTCACTGGGATTTCTTATTTAAATGTTCTTCTAATATTTATATTTGGCTCAACTATTTTAGAATTGCTTTACACATCTCTTAATTCAATAAACCTTATCCAAGGTAAAGCTAAGTTTCATTGAATATCTAAGATGTCCATGGCATTTTACACACATTGGCAGAAATAAACCTCAGAACACTCTGTGAAAAGAAAGTTTGATTGATTTTACCCAAGAGACTAATGAGATATGGAAAGTTAAGAAAAAATAATTTAGTTACTCTCAGCAAATCTGAAACTTTTTTTGCCCTGGGGTTATATCTTCCCTCATATTTTGCAGTTATTAGAAAATATTGCATATTAAGTCACAAAATTCCCCATATTTTAGCCTATGGTCTCCCCTTCATTTCACTTCACCTCCTACAGTTTTTTGCTTGGTTTCATTTTCATCTTTTCTTCCTCTCTGCCCTGTCAAATAGGTCATTTTTGTATTCTACTTGTCCCGCCTACCCATATCTTTAGAAGTGTGTTGGTTTCATCAAATAATCACCTGACATGCCTCTAAGGGCAAAAATGTAATATCTAGGGAACTATGGGCTTGCTTTAGATCTGAGCTTATGTGAGTAGTAACTAGTTTTCCCTAATTTGATCCTTTGATGTATCAAGAGAGCCCTATTATGTCACTGCAATAATTATCCCACAGACCTTAAAACTCAACTATTCGGTGGTTAGACAGTGGGCTTTTCCCCTGTGTCCTTACTCCAGGATCCAGATGCCATTAAATTCTTTTTTTTTTTAATTGGAAAATAATGGTTCTTCACTATTTCATCCATTTTGTGGTTTACTCACATAACACACAGTCATATATAAAATATTAATTCATAGCTACGTCTTCCTATCTTTTCAGGATTAAAAAGTGTATTTATTTGTGTGACATGTTATTCCAATGTGTTCAAATGAATATAGCAGCTTATTTTAGAAATACATATATATAGCTTTGGTTTTAAAAATTCTTTTTTCCCCAAAGATTTATTTATTTATATGAGAGAGAGAGAGAAAGAGAAACAGAGCAGGTTGGTGGGAAGGGCAGAGGGAAAGGGAAAGAATCAGATTCCCCACTGATCGCAGAGCTGGACATGGGGCTCAGTCCCAGTGTCATGAGATCAGGATCTGAGTTGAAATCAAGAGTCAGGCCCTTGGGGCACCTGGGTGATTCAGTGGGTTAAGCCTCTGCCTTCGGCTCAGGTCATGATCCCAGGGTGCTGGGATCGAGCCCCGCATCGGGCTCTCTGCTCAGTGGGGAGCCTGCTTCCTCCTCTCTCTCTGCCTGCCTCTCTCCTACTTGTGATTTCTCTGTCCAATAAATAAATAAAATCTTAAAAAAAAAAAAGTCAGGCCCTTAACAGACGGTGCCACTGAGGCACCCCAGTTTTAAAAATTCTTAATAAGAAAAGCAAAGCAGAATTATGTACTAATGGGGATTTACCCATTATACACATATATTAGACATGTGTTCATGTCTTCATGTGTTTATGTACAAATTATATTCATGTGATATATATCTTCATGTTTATGTGTACATTATATATATGTATGACTCACAAATATAAAATCATACTCATAATATGTGTATATATACACTATATACCTGAAGTATGCATATATACACAATATATGTGATTATTTATAACAAATAACAGACAAAAGAGCAATATAATGATAAGAATGAAAAAACTTGATATTTTAAAAAATAAACTAAAATATATGGTACTGATGAACTATCACTTTTCTATTATATGATTATATAATATTAGATGATTCACCATAATTTGCCCACTAACTATTCCACATATCTCAAGAAACAAGAAATTTCATCAAATAAACTACTGAAGAGTTTTACCACTCCTTGCTCTTCTAAGCAGAGATGAACAAACCTCAGATCAGCAAAATCAATGCTCATAAGCTGTATTTAAAAGCACTTAAAAATGAAGCCTATGCATAAATATACTTTGGGTTAATATGTGAGCCTCAGTGTTAATATTATGGGCTGAGTTATGTTTCTCCCAAATTAATATACTGAAGTCCTAAACCTTTAGTAACTCAGAATGGAGATGGTGTCCATAAAGAATTATGTTAAAATAAGGTCATTAGGGTGAGCTTTAAACTGTTATGACTGGTGTCCTTAAAAGAAGGGGAAATTGGGACACCTGGGTGGCTCAGTGGCTTAAGCCTTTGCTTTAAGCTTGGGTCATGATCTAAGGGTCCTGGGATAGAGCCCTGCATTGGGGGGGGGGGGGTCTCTGCTCAGCAGGGAGCCTGCTTCCCCTCCTCTCTCTGCCTGCCTCTCTGCCTACTTGTGATTTCTCTCTCTCTGTCAAATAAATAAATAAAATCTTAAAAAAAAAAAAGGAAGGGGAAATTAAAACACAGAACAGATACTGGGAGAACCATGAAAAGACGCAGGAAGAATAGGGCTATCTGCAAACCATGGAGAAAGGTCTCAGAAGAAATCAATCTTGCTGACACCTAGATCTTGGACTTCCAGCGTCCAGGATTGTGAGGAAATACACTTCTGTTTTTTAAGTCTGTGACATTTTGTTATGGCTGCCCTCACAGACTAATGCAGTTGACATTTAAGCATTTTTGTCTTTACACAATGTACCTATTCCTTAAAATATTATTTTTTCTTGTTTTGTCATAAATGTTAACTTGTCAAATTAATAATATGTAAGTTACGAAATTATCTTTACAGTTACACTGCCCAATGAATTGTGTTCTAGAAAGATTAGTGGGCTATGTATCTGAAAAACGTATTTTATATTTCCAAATAATGATAGTATGAAAAATAATCTGTGTATTGTGTACAAATACAAATCTAAATACTATTTTATAATGAAATATATACTTTACCAGATAACAGATAGCATTTTAAAATTTGACTTCAATTTAGGAATAACTAACATGAGAAGGAAAATAGCTAAAGATTTGAAAGACATTAGGTACTACCTGGTCTGCACCTCAAATATCCACAAACAAAAGACGATCTTATTTGGTAAGTTACAACCCTTGCATGTAGCTTCATGCAATTTGGTTGGCTTAAGAAAACAAGGTATTCTAACACAGAATATAATCACTTAATAAAATGAACAATGATATAATCATGAGAAATTCTAGTCAAATTTCTACCCAATTAATTCAACTTAATTGTTTTAATAATTTGGCTTTTATTGATATGTGTATGTGTATATTATATAGCATATGTATGAATGCATATTTGTGTATATATATATGTATTTGTATATTTACATTCATACATAAATATATTTGTGCTGTCTAGTAAATAAAGACAGAATGAATAGATCTAGGTTTGGCTCAATTCTGCAAGATATTAATAAAGAGAAACATTTGTTCATGAAATAATTTGGGAAGGCATTTATCATTTATCTACCATTAACATTGCATTATTGTGGAAGCTGTCTCATTTCTCCAAAGTTATTAAAAATATATGCATTTTAATAACTTCTCTGGGGATGAAATTAAAAACTGATAACCAAAAATTAAGCATTTAACTTTTTCCCAAATTGATAAACTAAACTTTATATATGACTAAGATCACATCAAATTAATGTAGAAAAAAATGGCACCATAAGAAAAATGAAGTGCAAATGTGCATTGCCTATTGTTTCTTTCAAAATAAATGCAGCTAATATATTTAGTAAGACCTGAGCATGAGTAAAGTGAATAATTCAAATTCCATCTGAAAATCCAAATGAAATAATATGCTTCACTCCATTTCATGACTAGTTTCACAAGCTTTCTTTGAAATACATTGTAAATAATAATCCTGCCTTATTAGCCATTTTTGGACCCTGTTGTGCATGTAAAACTAGAAATATCCAACTGGTCTTTGAAGCCAAACAAGAATGGGTAACCTCACGAAGCAGTAAATTTATCAGGAGATTCTCAAAAAGCAACTATAAGACATTCTATCTAAGCTTTTGGACATCTTACGCACATGTATGTACGATTCACAGAACAGAAGTGAATTTATAGATCTCATTCCCTTAAATACAGTTGGATCTGATTGTCTTCTTTTTCCTAACAGAAATATAGTTTAAGCAGAGAGAGACTTGGGCACATAAAATATTTTCAGTTTGGAGGGGGTGGTGGGGATTTCTTTCTTTTGGAGTGAAGTAAGCACTAAAGAACATAATCATGTCTTTTTACTAAGAAATCAAAATTACTAATGGTCTTATTCTGTCAGCAAAAGAATGGTTTCTATGTATATTTCCTTTCCTGTTTCAGGTACTGTGGCGGGGTGGGGGGGAGGAAATGATTGCTGAAATCTGCAGGGAGATATTTTGGAACCAAACATTGAAAAAAGAGATGCATTATTTTTTGAATTGAATTATCTATGACTAGTGCATGAGAAGACTTATAAGAATATTTTGGCAAGCTCTCATGAATCTCCAAAGCAAATTGTAGGCCTTGGGGATGAATTTTGATTACATACTGGATTTCAAACTAAGCTGGAGAAATTTTAATCAAAGCTTTTGCTTAAAATTGAGCTTGGAATAAGTGAATAGCACTAAGGAATTATTATGAAAATTTCAAAATTGTTGCTTGGAGGGTATATATTTCAAAATGTCTCCTCTGTAAAAATGACCTCCATTTTAATAGTTCCTATGCTTCTCTATTTCAATTATATATATATATATATATATATATATATTTTAAAGAATTTATAGGGGCACCTGGGTGGCTCAGTCATTAAGTGTATGCCTTCTGCTCAGGTCACGATCCCAGGGTCCTGGGATTGAGCCCCACATTGGGCTCCCCACTCAGTGGGCGGCCTGCTTCTCCCTCTCCCACTCCCCCTGCTAGTGTTCCCTCTCTCGCTCTCTATGTGTCAAATAAATAAATAAAATCTTAAAAACAAAAAGAGTGTATAGATATCTTTATCTCAGTTATATCAGCACTCAGAATAAGCACATATGGCCAAGATATTTACTGTCATGGATTGAGCCTAGCTGAAGGAAAAAGACAATAGAGAGGAAATATAAATTTTTTTAAAGATTTCTATTTATTTATTTGACAGAGAGAGAGGTCACAAATAGGCAGAGAGGCAGGCAGAGAGAGATGGGGAAGCAGACTCCCTGCTGAGCAGAGACCCCAATGCGGGCCTTGATCCCAGGACACTGGGATCATGACCTGAGCCACCCAGGCACCAAGGAAATATCGATATTAATGATAAATTTTGAGTTACCAAGCCAAATATTAAAAAAATATTCCTCATATTTCCAAAAGGATTTGGGATAGGTTAAAAAATGCATATAATGTTGAAACATTAGAAATTGTCAGAATAGAAGCAGTAGAGTCCTATTAAACCAGCAAGAGCCTGAACATAGAAATCTGTGCAATGAAATTTGGCACAGTTTTTAAATCTGGATAGCAAAATTAGCTTATAGATTTCTGGCAAGCAAAGCACAATGAGAATTGGGTTCAGCTACAACTTTCAAAACTTGTAACTAGGATGTTAGTTTTATGAACAAGTTTCAAAATTCATAACTTGTTCATAAAATTAATATACCAGTACACTGAGGAATCATAAGGAGGGAAGTAGTGCAATTCTGACTTAAGTAAGGTGGAGATACCAGCAGAAGGAAAACAACACCATTGCCCAGAGATAAACAAGACAGTATTGAATTCACAAGGTTTCTCTAGAAACCTATAAATAACTGAAATTACTTTCCCTTATAACTGAGTCACTTTGCTCCAGGGAAAACTGCTCTTCTTGATAGTTTTCAGCAAATCAGTTTGCCAAGGGAGGGAGAAATAAAACAAATTCTTACACATTTCTCTTTTCCATAAACTCTCTCCATTTTTTTTTTTTTTTTTTGATTTATGAAACTTCATTTTGGTGACAGTTTTTGTGATTAATTTATCTTATCTTAGTTAATTTATCTTAACTAAGAGTTGTATGTGTAAGTAAATTAAATATATTTTTTAAACACTTTTTGGAAAAGTAAAAATTGTATCTCTTATTGACATCTGAAAGAGTTAATTCTGGTTACTTCTTTAGTAAAGAAAATCCTTAGTGATTTTACATGATTTACAAGAAGAATAGTCTTCTTATAATAAGCACAATTAAGTTTTTTATGTAAAGTTGTAATATTGCTCAATTAATTAAATTATACAACCATAGAACATATTTCCAGAAGCAGTTCTATGTAGGAATAAACTACTGTGTTGCTGTGTGATGGTCAGCATGATTTCACAGAAAAATTTGGATGACCTCTATCTATACCTCTAAAGGTTGATTTTGAGTTAGATTCACTCGGGCAGTTTTTAGAGTGCTGATCCTTTTTTCACAACTTCTAATTACAATTCTGCTATTAGGATTACCTTGTAAACCTAGATTTTTAAATAACTAACAAGATAAGTCTGATACCTAGGGCTTCAGGACAACAAATTGGAAAACATTGATTAGGGTTAAAAATAAAAAGTGATAGAGGCAGGGTTTTTAATTCTGTAGGAAAATATTTTAAGATATTTTTTCCTCCTAACTAAGAAGTTTATTAAAATACAAGTAGCAGGGGACCTAGGTGGTTCAGTTGGTTAAATGTCTGCCTTCAGCTCAGGTCATGATCCCAGGGTCCCAGGATTGAGTCCCACATTGGGCTCCCTGCTCAGTTGAGAGTTTGTTTCTCTCTCTGTCTGCCCTTCTCCCTGGCTCATGCTCGCTCTCTCTCAAATAAAAAAATAAAATCTTAAAAAAATAAAGTAAAATGTAAGTAACAAATAGTTTATATTCTCAATCTTGGAGTTGATGTAGTCTGTGATCCAGTTAAAACATATCCATTTGAAAAAAATCAAAGCAGAAAAAATGATATTTTCAACATACTTAAAAATAAATCTCAACTCTATGAGGATCAAAACAACATGAAACAAAAAAACTCACTTTATCAAGGTGACAGAATGCAAATTTGAAAGTTTAAATATAAAAAAAAGTGAATAAATTGGTTAATAAAGAAATTTTATTTCTAAATACTACAATGGAAAAAGCAATAAAATATAATTCTATTTATAATTCCATTCTAATAAAAACATTAAATACTAAGTGGTACATTTAATAAAATATGTGCAACACTTGTACATTAAAAATTATAAAACATGGCTGATATAATTTAAGATCTAAATAAATGAAAACACACACTATGATCATGGACTAGAAGAATCAGTATTGTTTAGAAATCATGACCTTCCAAATTGACCGAAAGGTCAATCAACACGAATCAAAATTTGTCTAGTAGAGGACTATCCTTGTCCAAAAAGATGTTTCACTTTTAGTCTCAGCTCTTGTGAGGTAATGTCTAAACCTTTGTTACTTCCTACCTGATAAGAGTATCTTTGTTTAACTGGAAACCTATGGCTTCTCGGCATAATCTCTGCTAACAATGTGATTTGTGGTGGAGAACACTGAGCCACATGGTGTTAATTTGACCTCTGAAGTGTCTGGAGACCAAGGTCAACTACATGCATGAGCAACCATTTCCATGCGAACTTAACATAGAAAACTCTTGACACTAAGGCTGAGTTGAGCTTCTCAGGTTGGCATACTCCACTCATATTGCCACACATTATTGCTTGGAAAAATTGGTGGTTCTATGCAAGACATCACTGAGAGAGTACAACTGGAAGCTCTGTACCTTGGTATCTCCTAGATTTTGCCCTATGCGCTTCTTCCCTCTGTGATTTTTACCTGTATCTTTTTCTTGTAATAGACTACCTATGAGTTGAACCTGAGAATAATCTCAGACCATCATCTCTTATTGGCATCAGAAGAGAAACTTTGGGGACTATACCAATTGTAGAATAGTCTTCCCCCCACATTCATGTTTACCCAGAACTTTTGAATGTGAAGTTACCTGCAAATAAGGTCTTTGCAGATGTAACCCCATTAAGATGAATTCATACTGAGTTATAGCAGACCATAAATCCTATATGAATTGTGGACTTATAAAAAATAAAAATTTAGCACAAAGACACAAATTCACAGGAATAATGACATGTAAAATTAGAGGCAAAGATTGGAGTGATGCTTCTACACACCAAAAAAGTCAAAGGATTTCCAGTGACAACAAGAAGATAGAATGAAGCAAAATGATTCTTCCATAGAGCCTTCAGAAGGGTTAGGACCGTGCTGATATCTTCATTTTGGATTTGCAGACTCCAGAACTGTGAAAGAATAGATTTCTGTTATTTTAAACCATGTAGTTTGTGGTTACTGCAACAGTATTAGGAAACGAATATAAAGATTCCAAATTTAGCAAAATTCCATAAAGATATTTATAGAAACCATTTTATTCTAAAATATTTATGGAAATCCAAGTGACCTAAAATGATCAAAACAATTTTATATTAAAAAAATAATAATATAGGAGCACCTGGGTGGCTCAGTAGGTTAGGCCTCTGCCTTTGGCTCAGGTGGTAATCTCAGGGTCCTGAGATGAAGCCCCGCGTCGGGCTCTCTGCTTGGTGGGGAGGCTCCTTCCCTCTCTCTTTCTGCCTGCCTCTCTGCCTACCTGTGATCACTCTCTCTGGCAAATAAATGAATGGAATCTTAAAAAAAAAAAAAAAAAAGAAAAGAAAAGAAACTCTAAAGATTAAAATAATAATAATAATAATAATAGTAATAATAATACAACTAAAAGAGTCACACTGATTTTAAGACATTCTGTAAAGCCACTTTAATGAAGACAGCATGATATTGACATAAAGAGAGACATTCAGTTTAATGGAAGAGAATAGAATCCAGAAAAAAAGATTTACATGTATATAATCTGTTGACTTTTCATTTTTATTCCTTATTTTTAATTTTTTTGTTGAGTTAACTTTTTGAAGTATTATTCCAAAGGAAATTGAGGAAGAGAAAGATAGTCTTTAAACTAAAAGTTCTGGAAAAATGTGATAGCAATTTGGGAAAAAAATATCAACCTTTTCTTGTCTTATTCCATATATGAAAATTTGCATGACATACACCTCTAAATATAAAATGTTAAATTTTAAGATTTATGGGGAGGGTGGAAATGGATAGGAGAAAATATGTGTGTTCTTGGAGTAAAAACATACTTCTTCAGATGCAAAAGGGAAAAAAAAAAGGAAAAAATGGAAAAATTGATATAAAAATGTAACACATTGTTTGAAAGGCAGTTCTTAAGAAAAAAATAGGTCAGAAGTGGAAGAAAATATCCCTAGTTTTTATATTTGGCAACAGATTTTTATACAGGATAGATATGCTAACATTTCAATAAAAACTCAACAATTAAAAAAAATAAGTGGGTCAAATTTGACATGAAATTTCATAAAAGAATATATATGTTAATATGAATAGCCAATAAACACATATAAAAGTGCTAAACATCTTTTGTAATCAGAGAAATGCCTTACATTTCAACCACATTACAGTGTGATACACTATGCACCCATCAGAATGTCTGAAAGTAAAGAGTGATAATGAGGCCAGAATGTGGAGTCACCACAGTACATGTACATTGCAGGTAAGAATGTAAAATGATATATTGGCTGTGGAGACCTTTCAGGATTTTTCAAGATTTTTATAACTGAGCATATACACTAGCCATTCTACCAGTCATTTTACTATTCTGTTCATACACAAGTCTGCACATGTCTTGGAGTAAATGTAGAGCACGAAATCAGTCATAACACCTGGCTTGCTAAAATGCAACAGGGAGGCCACTGGGGGCTAGGAAAGGATTCGGAGGTAGGCCTTTGGAATGCCAAGGCCTGTGCGACCCCTCTGCCCTAGGAATGTGGGGGTGGAGGGTTGCCTTCCTTGAAGCTTACTTAGCCCAAGCAGCTGCCCTGTGACCTAAGAGATACAAGCATTGTCCCTTAGTCTATATTTAGCAGAATTCATTGAACACACAGATTAGCATATCGTATCTTTCCGGTAAACAGATCCTCCCAGTTCCAGGAAGACCCCTTGTCACATGTCACATGCTTGAGAAACAGTGATAAAGAATAAAAGCGTGAGCAAGGAAGAGCAAAGGGTCTTTGCCTCTGAACGTTGACCCCTTTGCCGCCTTCTCTGTTTCACAGCAAAGTTTGGAATAATTTTCTATCCACGGGTAGGGGGATTGCTGGCCATTCCTGGCACACATGAATGTTCATAATAGCTTCATTCAGAACAGTCTCAAACTAGAAAGAAACCAAATGTCTACCAACGGGTGAATTGGTACACAAACTGTTGTATAATCATACAATGGGATACTACCTAGCAATAAAATGGAATGATCTACTGCACCTATGCCACAGCAGGGAGGATTTTTAAAATAATTATGCCGAGTCAAAGAAGCTAACATGTGATTCTATCTTTGTAAAATGTTATAAAATGTAAATACATCTACAGTGCATAATATATTTACATTTTTCCAAGTAGTGAAATAAATCATTGTCTTTATATGGTATAAGTTATACATTTCATAAATACATTGTAAATGTACATTAATATACATACTAAATGACTGAGTAAGATGAATATGTCTGCATATATTCATGGATATCAAACTTGTTCTTTACTCATTTGGATACTTTCCAGTTTTGGAATAAAAAAAAACCTTTCATTTGTAAAAGCAAATTCAATAGAGTTGCTAAAATGTACAATAATTGACTAAAATTACTACTTTAAAGGTACTTTATAGGTTTCTCTCAAGATAGACACTAAGAGCTAAGCAGTTCTTTTTTCTTATAGAATCATAAAACTCTTATTATCACTTTATCAATTTATAATGATTTTCTGACAGTAAAAGGCAGAAAAGGAATCGAACTACCACCCTAATGACAGTATCAGGGCCACTGAGAAATTTTAATACTTATAAAACAAATGATGGGATTTAAGAGGTCAGATGGAGCAAATTGTTTTATACTCTATACTTCTCATTTCAAGAACCTCATGAAGTAAAAACTATCTTCAAAGCAATTATAAAATGTGAAGTTTGTCAGGCACTGCAATAAATTTTATTTTTAATTTATTAAGTCAAGTAAAAATTTTCTCTTCTTTATGTCCTTCTTTAGTAGATTATTATAAAAAATCTACACTATACATCATTATAATTTTCTCATTTACTCTATGATTTTTGATAGACTTTTCTTTCTACAGACATTAAATTAAGCCAGTTTTAAAATAATGAAAAATATATTTTGCTATTAGTATATTCAATACATTTTAAATGTTAAGTCCAGTAAATAAAAACATTGAATTAAATTACTCAATTTAGTTAAATTACGTGTCAACTTCCATTAAGTGTTCTTATTTTATTTAATAAATTTAGATAATCCAACTCTTCCAAATAAAAAAAAATAGTTTCAATAAATCTTCAATGCTGATTATATTAGGGTCAAAGTCCTTGGATAAACATTTGATTTATTCTACATAAATTTTCATTATTTCCATATATATGGAAATATATAGAAATGTTTATATAATAATAAATATATAATATATTAATCAATAATATATGAACATTTAATTTATAGTTATATAATTTAACTAGTATATATAGGAATATGATAAATAATATTGTTTATATTATTAATAATATTAATAAAATAATAAATATATGTATATATATGCAAGTATGCAGGCAAGAAAACTATATATAGATATAGTTTTCTTGCCTGCATACTTCAGCTGAAACATTTCCTAACTTTTCTCTTTCACCTTATCTCATTTTGAAATGATATATTGCAAAGTCGTTATTAAATGTTATCTGTTTACACATTTATTATATATTCCTGATTATATAAATTATCCATGCTCACTGAAAATAATATTGCACCTTCAGAAATATTAGAAAATAAAAATTCATCATGATGGCAATTGTTAATTACACTTTATTTACATACATAATGATACATGATAATTTTCTGAAAGCAAAAAGGAAAAGAAGATAGAATAGCATATCCTGGTTTTTAGTTTCCTACTTGCTCATATAGCACATTACCAAAATCATACTGGCTTAAACTACAAAAAATTATCTTACAGTTCTGGTGGTCAGAAATTCCAAAACCTAAATGGTCTTATGGGACTAAAATCAAGATGTCAGCAGGGCTGCATCCTTCTGTAGGCTTGAGGGGATAATGCATTTCTTCCCTTTTCCAGTTCTGGAGGCTGCCTATGTTCCTTCGTTTGTGATCCATTTGTATCTTCAAACCCAGCAATCTCATGTCCCTGATCCTTCCTACCACTATCACATCTCCTCTCTAACTTTCTTGCCTCTCTTTCCTATGTTTTAAAGGCACTTGTTACATTGACCTAATCCAGATTATCCAAGATGATTGCCTTATACAAATTGTTTTTAACTGCATCATTTCTGCAAAAAATTGTTTTGAATATATGGTAATACAGTTATGGATTCCAGAGGTTAGGATGCGGACATTATTGGAGACCACTATTCTGCTTTCCTATGCAAAATAAAAATAGTCATTGAAATTAATAAAATGTTTAGGAGGCTTAAAATGGAGCTTCCAGTCAATTTTTCTTTTTGTTTTATTTTAAAAATTTAATCCTATCATAGTTACTTTCTATTGTCAGCAACCAAAAATCCTGACAGATGTGAGTATTTCTTAGACTAAGCATAAACCGTTTTTCTTTCCCCAAATGTTCTGTAAAATTTTGTCATACACATAATATTGTGTCAATGGTAATAAATTGGAGAATTTACCAATAAATTGGTAAATAAGTGGAAAATAAAATTAAGGAGTGTTTTCTATGCAGTCATTTATAAAGATATAGCTAAACAGAGTGACAGTGACATAATGATAAAAATGGAAGGAATAAAGAAGGAGAGATGAGGAAGGGAGGGAGAGGGATGAAGAGGGAAAAGGAAAAGAGGGAAGGAGAAAGATTGAGATGAAGTCATTAGGTCAAGCATTCCTAAAAATATTTGGTAAGGAACAAAATTTCCTTCAGCAACATTTGTGTTCTGGATTATAGTTTATATATCTCTCTCTCATCTATCTACCTATCTCTTTATCTAACATCTATCTAACATCAGTTTTTCCTGTAACACTTACATTTATTCGTATACTAATAAAGATGTATCTTCCCATTCAGAAGTAATACCATTTAAAATAAATAGCTTTTCTTTTTCTACAAAGTTTCTCAAATAAGCACACAACTATACACACACTCATACACACATGTACATAAAATCCCTTCTGTCTGAAAAGTGGTAATATAAAGTTGCTCTTTAAGAAGGAAAAATGTGAAAATAGAAATATGAATATCTTTTAAGAAAAGAATTCAACTTTAATTAAATAACACCTATAAAGCCAGTCACCTGAAAATAAATGTATTTTATTTACACATATACTGTGCTGTCAGGAAAACAGAATATATGGTTAGGAAAATAAAAGCCTTGCTTAGCTATCACATTGAAGTAAAGATCCCTTGTAATAATAATTTGACCATATTTTCTTTTTCTGAATAACAAGTAAAGGTTTTTCCTCTTATTTTTTCTTGCCATGAAATGAAAACAGATAAATCCGCTTGATGTGAACCAGTTTTTAATATAGACAACTTTACCAATTAAAATGATCAACTTTATTGGCCTAGATATCAATATTTGTGGAGTATGACTTGGATAACTAAGAAAAAGAAACAATAAAATGAAGCTGGTGTGAGTTAGTGATAATTTTTAATTATCTCAAACACAATTATAAAATTCCAAGGATGTTACTATTGGATTTGTCATTGCTTTTCTGCTTTGTTAAAAAGCTATATAACATCACAATCTATGGCATATTATTATTTTACTTATATGTTTTACTATTAAGATATTTAGGTTGTTTACTTTTTTAAAAAATTTAACCCAACGCTAGAGTTATTAGGTATATACATGAATCTGTGTTTCCATATGCCTTTGGTAGTATTCCTAGTAGAGATGCAATTCCATGTGTTGCGGGAATCCTCTTCAGGAAAAATCTCTGTGAGACTGAAGCAAACAATATAGTTATAGTAAATGGGTACAAGATAAGAAAAAAATACAGTCTCAGATAAATCAGTCTTGGTCTTATTCACAGGGGAATCTGGAACATAAATCACCCAAAAAGTTGCCTTTACTTTAAAGCAATGTGGCTGGCCTTTTGTTGTGATATGATTCAATGTTGAAAGCAGGATGCCCCTGGCAAAGGAAGGAGTCCTCCAGAGTAAGGAAGTTCTTTTCAGCCTACAGGGCAATGGTCCTGATAAAGGGGATCACCATGTCCTTAGCAGCCAGCACTTAACCAGTAGAAACTGTGTATAGGGTACAAACAGGCATTTACTACAGCTCACCTCTTGTCCTTCTTATATTCACTTTTTTCTAAGTTCACTGTGTGCAGGAACAGCTGCTTTCAGATTCTAGATTCTAGTTCATCACAGTACATAGGGACAGTTAAAGGGAGGATTAATGAGATGAACTATAGCCCTCACTGCTACATTTAGTCCTGCGGCCTTAACTGATAACAACATCTTCCTTCTCTATCACCCATTTAAATTATACTGACTCTTGACTAGTATTTCTGTTGGTCCAAGTGCCTTGGTTGGTGGAGACCCCCAGAGGTCTGAGACCCTCATTACCATGCATTATAAGGTATGGTTGTTCTACTTGAGCACTGAAAATGAGAACTGAGCATGGGATCACGAAAAAACACTGTAGTGGATCACCTGAGTGTCAAATGGACTCTTCAATGTACATATTATCTAACAGTGAAGCAGTCTTACCTTCCCACGAAGGGGCAATTGCATCTGCTGTTTGGTAATTCCTTTTTATGTCTCTTAAATTACTGCTTGAGGATTCCAAAGAAAACTGATGGCACCTGTACATTTAATGAGATTCTTAGTCTCCGATGTACAACGCAAATTCCTAAAGTGATAGTGAACAGTGTTCTTGCTACCTCCACTCCTGGACCGTGGAACCACACATTGTACCTCCTGAGGATGGCACCTAGTAATAGCCATTAGTCTTAGAATTATACAGAATCATGAAGCATAACTTCCTTCCGCATTTAATTATGTGCATTATATAATTAAATGTGCATACAAAGGAATCCATTCACCAGCATTCTTAAAGTCTTTGTTAGTACCAGTAATCTCTGCTATTCCTCTGGGATGCTACCTCCTTTTTAACTTACTGTATTGTCCAGGGGCAATGGTAGTGTATTGTAGATGTTCCAGGGACTGTCATTTAGCTTTTCTAATGGTGGAACCAATGTAAGGGACATAATTGCTAAGCACGCCCATTCTGAATTTAAGTCAGGAAAAATAACCATTTTTGAAACCATTTGGTTTCAGTGAACCTATTCTGAGGTGGACCTAAACAAGGGCTCCATTAGCTATGTGCCACTTCACTAGGTGGGGGTCATGGTGGTGCTTTGGGTCCAAGGATTGGAGCATACACTCAAACCACATAATCAGTAATCTTTATAAGCTGTAAGTATTGCTCTTTCCCAAAGTATGGATATTTTAGTAAATGGCTATGATTTTAGGAGAAAAAAAAGCTGGGAAAACACGCCCATATACTCGCCATGCTATTGCAATGTCTTTCTTCATGGAGACCTAGCATCTTCTTTGGTAGATGAATTCTGTATCTGAGAACTTATCTGAAAACTGCCCAAATACCTGAATTTTTATTAGATATTTCAACATATTTTATGTTTCAGCATGCTTTGCAGACATTCTGATCTTGTTGTACATTACAATAATTATGCCCACTTTGATTCTGTTAAGTGCAGTCATTTGGATTTTGCTATGTTAAGATTCTGTGATTCTCATTGCTACAAAATATCCCGTACTGTAAAAGCATCTCTTACTGTCAACTTAATCTTATAGAGACTTTTTTTTTAAAGATTTTATTTATTTATTTGACAGATAGAGATCACAGGTAGGCAGCAAGGCAGGCAGAGAGAGAGAGGAGGAAGCAAGTTCCCCGCTGAGCAGAGAGCCCAATGTGGGGCTCAATCCCAGGACCCTGGGATCATGACCTGAGCTGAAGGCAGAGGCTTTAACCCACTGGGCCACCCAGGCACCCCTTATAGAGACTTTTTAATTTAAACTTAATTCCTTTGTTGTGAGATTGTAATGATATCAACCGTTTACATATCTTGAAATACCACATATGTTAATGAAGGCCTAAATTTATATATTTGGCAAGGATACTTTTCTATTCCATGATCTAGAAATCTGCATTTCCAACTATTTATTCAATATTTCTACTTAGATATCCAGTAAACACTTCAAAAGGAGACTATCATATACTGATATCATGATATATTTTACCCTTTAGAAGTCCTCCATCTATTCTTGACCATCTCGGTTAATATTAGTATCATTTTAATTTCTCAAACTAAAGCCTTTAGAATTATCTTTAATACTTTTCTTTGTCTTTTACCTTCATATTATTATCCATTAGAATCTGCTGGGAGAGCATCAAAATATAGTGGAAATCCAATAACTTACCTTCTCACCTTCTCTACTGCCATCACTATCTCTCATCTGGATTATTTAATATCCTCTCAATTGGTCTTCCTTCCATATTTAGTACCCTTTACTTCTCTCAAGTTTACCCTCAAACAAAAGCTAGAGTGATCCTGTATTTCATTAAAAAAAAAAAAATTCCTTATTTATTTTAGAGAGAAAGAGAGATATGCACATGAATGGGGAGAAGGGCAGAGGGACAGTGTCTTCAAACAGACTTTCTGCTGAGCAGGAAACCTGATTCAGGGGCTGATGCCATGATCTGTGAGATCACGACCTGAGCAAAACCAAGAGTTGGACATTCAAACCGACCGAGCCACCCAGGTGCCTCTGATCCTTAAAATAAAATCACCTATGTCATTCATCTATTCAAACTAGTCATTATAATGTCATTAGAACAACTACAGTTTTCTATTTGTGTGCAATAGTCCTGATTACATCTGGTATAGCATTTTCCTTTGTTTTTTTTTTTTTTAAACAAAACTTATTAACAATTGTGTTAAGATAAAGCAGAAGAGATTTGATAGATCTCTTCTCTGTATTTTTAGCTTCTTTGTCTTGTCTAGTGTTTGAAAATGTTTGTTCATAGAAGAGAATTTCCAGTTTTACACCTGATTAAATTTAAGACATTCAAGAATAGCATGTCTGTCACTTACCAAACTTTTCTAGATGTAGCATAAGAAACAATTCTCTGACAAGAACAGCATTTAGTGAATTTGCTGATAAAATAAAATACACTGAAACAAGAGTGTTTAAGAAAAGACAACTTTACATTTTCATGAATTGGTGTGGAAGAAATTAAATGTTCAACCCTCTAGCTTCAAAGGCCACTTAGCATGTATGAATACATGAGCGTACCTGTAACCAGGTTGAGTAGGAAATTATAGTTTATATATATGTGGAATAAGTGCATGGAATAGAAGGTAATGAGGCATCTGGGAAGCTCAGGTTGTTTAAACATCCAACTGTTGATTTGGGCTCAGGTTATGATCTCTGGGTCATGAGCTCAAGCTCTGTGTCAGGCTTGCCCTTGGTGTGGAACCTGCTTAAGATTCTCTCTCTCCCTCTTCCTGGGCCCCCCAACCCCGCTCTGTTCTCTCTGTCTCTCAAAAAAATAAAAATAAAATAATAGAAGTTGAGTGGCTCTGCTATAAAGAAAATTGGGAATGGCAAAGGATTGTGCTGGAGTGGTTTTGTTGTTTCTTTTTTGGTATGTAAAATGAAACACACACACACACACACAATCCATTGATTCAGATTTTATTTAAATGATTCAACATCACAAAAGTGTTGAATGAGTGTTGTTATGAAGGGCAGAGGAGGGTGAGGAATTGAAGGATTTTATGATGATTGGGAAAATAAACCAGACTTCAGTTTGTTCTAAGAATTGCTCATACATTTCATTATGCTAACATTGACCTTACAACAATTTTTCAGCTGTCAAATTTTGTTCAAGTATAATCTTTTTTTTTTTTTTTTTTTTTTAATTTTTAAACACAACATACTTGGGGCACATGGGTGGATCAGTTGGTTAATCTGCCTTGGGCTGAAGTCATGATCCCAGGGTCCTAGGATTGAGTCCAGCATCAGTCACTCTGCTCAGTGGGAAGCCTGCTTCTCCCTCTCCCTTTGTTCCACCCCCCCACTCATGTTTGTTCTCCTTTTTCCTCTCAATTAAATAAATAAAATCTTTAAATTAAAAAAAATCACAACATGCTTACCTCTACTTTAAGACAGCTGATAAACAAACACTTATTTTTCACTTCTTACACACCAAAAAAATTTTATGTACACAAGAAAAAGAGAAAACCATACAGAATCCATGACCTGAAATAGTTTATTCTACATTTAACATTCTGTATGGATCTAGAGGTAGTATACGGAACTTAAAAAATGTTACCTGCCAAATAATTTCAACAAGTGCTAACACAACAGCTGTCTGATATAAGCCCATGAACTGGACAAGGCCTACAGAAGAACCAGTGAGCTTAAAGGTAGGTCAATCAAAACTTCCCAAACTGGATATGAAGAGAAAGAAATAATCTTTAAAAAGACAACACAGAACCCAAGAATTGTGGGTAGATTTCATAAGTTCTAACATATATGTAGTAGAGTACCAGAAAGAGAAGAAAAAGAGACTGGAAAAAATATACTTGAAATTTTGATGGCTGAGAAACTTGCAAAATTAATGACATGCATTAAGTCACAAATCCAGAAAACTTAGAAACACTGAGCAGGATGAATAAAAAAAATAATTAAATTGTGCCTATTCATAACTTGATCAAATTGTAGAAAATTAAAAGCAAAGATGAAGTATTGCAAAAAGGTAGCTTGGTGGATACCTCATCTACGGAGGAAAAGATTTGAAATTAGAAGGAAATTATCATCAGAATCATGTCAGCAAGGGTGCCTGAGTGGCTCAGTGGGTTAAAGCCTCTGCCTTCCGCTCAGGTCATGATCCCAGCATCCTGGGATCAAGCCCCGCATAGGGCTCTCTGCTCCGCAGGGAGCCTGCTTCCTCCTCTCTCTCTGCCTGCCTCTCTGCCTACTTGTGATCTGTCTGTCAAATAATAAATAAAATCTTTTAAAAAATAATTAAAAAAAGAATCATGTCAGCAAGAAGAAAGTGGATTAAAATAAACATGTAGAAAAAATACCCGATTACACAGGAATTCCACATCGAGAGAAATTACTCTTAAAAATGAAGTATAAATAAATATTATCCCAAATAATACAAAAGGAGGTTATACATTAGTAGCAGACCAGCTCTGCAGGAAATATTAGTTCTTCAGGGAGAAGGGAAATTATATAGATCAGAAAATTTGATGTACATAAAGAAAAAAGGACAACTGGAGATGGAATACATGAAGATAAAACAAAATGTATATATTTTATTATTATTATTATTTTAAAGATTTTATTTATTTATTTGACTGAGAAAGACATAGCAAGGAGGGAACACAAGCAGGGTAGAAGCAGGCTTCTTGCTGAGTGGGAAGCCCACTGCAGGTCTCAATCCCAGGATCCTGGTATCATGACATGAGCTGAAGGCAGATGCTTAATGACTGAGCTACCCAGGCACCCCACTTTTTAAAAATTTATTTATTTTATTTTATTATTTTTAATTGAACTAAAATGCAATTGATTTTTGAAGTAGTAATGGTAACAATATGCTGGGTGACCATAGCATTTGACTATGTTACATTAATAACAGTAATGTTAGGAGTGATGGGCGGGAAGGAATTAGATACCTGAGCTAGATGTGAACTCATATAATGTTATTGTAAGGTAGGCTTAATTTAAAATAAATGTATACTGAAAACTCTAAAGAAATAATGGAAAATAATTATGAGGGAAGAAAAATTAATAAAAGCTCAACAATATTTCAGTAATGAATTAAAACAAACATTTAAGGAAGAGCTGATATCAATTCTCTACACTCTCCCAGAAAATAGAATTGGAGAGAAAACTTTTTTACTCATTTTAAAAGCTAGCAGTATCCTAATAATAAAGCCACACAAAGAAAGAAAGACTACAGGTCAATGTTTCTTAAAAGCAAAAGCTAAATAAAAACAAAAAACAAAAACAAAACTTATAACACCAGTCTGTTCATCAGAAAAGTATCATTATACAATTTTGATTGAGGGACATTGGGCAAAATATTTGATTTCCATTCCTCAAATCTTTTAAGTTATGAAAAACAATGAAAATCTGAGAACTGTCATAGCCAGGAGGAGCTTGGTTGACATGATGACTAAATTTAATATGGTATCTTGGAACAGAAAAAAGACAATAGGTAAAAACTAAGAAATTTGAATAAAATATGGACTTTGATTAATAATAATATATCAGTATTGGTTAGTTGTATCAATAATAGTTAATAGCTACACATGTACCGTGTTAATGTAAGATGGCAATTCGAGAAACTGGGTGTGAAATATGGAAACTCTTCCACTATTTTGGTCATCATTCTATAAATCTAAAACTCTTCTAAAATGAAAAGTTCATTTAAAAATAAAATAAAGTAAATTAGACTGCCCAGAAAAGAATGGAACATTTCATCTGACATTCTTTCTTAGTAGGTTACTTTGCCTCATACAAGTGATAAATATGAGCCCATCTTGTAATGATCCAGGCAAACATAATTTTCAGTAGAAATGTGGGCTGGCAGTGGTGGAAAGTTGAAGAGGCAGGGTAGAAGCAGTGAGAAATACCTAGCAATAGAGAAGACAGAAAGCTGGAAAATCAAAAGAGTCAGTGTGATGTTGGTATCATGGCTGCCTTCTAGTTTTCGAGATTCCAATATGTGAGAAGGAAACTCTCAATTATTTAGGAAATACTCTTATTTGTGGAAACTCTCATAACAGATAGCAAATGCTTTGGTATAATAAGATACTAAAATTGTATCTGTAATATTGACATTTTACATCTTCTCACAAACTATTTCATGGAAATTGGTCTTCAAATAAATTGGTAAAAATTAAAAAAATGGTGTAATTCTTAATATGCAACTAATTGCTGCCATTTAGAGCCAATTTTTAAAAGTTTGAAGACAAATTTAATTAATTAGCTTAAAACAAATTGGAAAAGTACTAACATCCAAGTAGAAAAAAGAGGGGGAAATGATCTGTTGGTTCAAAAATTAACAAATTCAAATCTAATATATATTCATTAATTTTACTACAAACATCCTCAAAAAGGAGAATTACTCCTTTTTGCTGAACATGGATGTCAAAATACTCACCAAGATACTAGCCAATAGGGGAGGAGTCAAGATGGCGGAGAAGTAGCAGCTGAGACTACTTCAGGTAGCGGGAGATCAGCTAGATAGCTTATCTAAAGATTGCAAACACCTACAAATCCAATGGGAGATCGAAGAGAAGAAGAACAGCAACTCTAGAAACAGAAAATCAACCACTTTCTGAAAGGTAGGACTCGCGGAGAAGTGATCCAAAGCGACGGGAAGATAGACCGCGGGGGAGGGGCCGGCTCCCGGCAAGTGGCGGAGCAACGGTGCACAAAATCAGGACTTTTAAAAGTCTGTTCCACTGAGGGACATCGCTCCAGAGGCTTAACCGGGGTGGAGCCCAGGCAGGGTCAGCGCGGCCTCAGGTCCCGCAGGGTCACAGAAGGATCGGGGGTGTCTGAGTGTTGCAGAGCTTGCAGGTATTAGAACAGGGAAGCTGGCTACAGAGACAGAGCCGAGGAGTGAGCTCTCAGCTCGGGGTTACCTTGAACCAGTCGCAGGCTCGGTCAGCTCGGAGCGCGGCCGGAGGCAGGGTGACGGGAGTAATTGGGCGCGGTTCTCTGAGGGCGCACTGAGGAGTGGGGCCCCGGGCTCTCGGCTCCTCCAGGCTGGAGACCCAGAGGCCGCCATCTTCATTCCCGCCCTCCAGACTCTACGGAAAGCGCTCAGGGAACAAAAGCTCCCGAAAGCAAACCCGAGCGGATTACTCAGACCGGCCCCGGGTAAGGGCGGTGCAACTCCGCCGGGGGCAAAGACACTTGAGAATCACTACAACAGGACCCGCCCCCAGAAGATCAACAAGAAAACCAGTCAGGACCAAGTTCACCTAGCAAGGAGTGCAGTTCAATACCAAGGAGAGCAGCGGAATTCCAGAGGAGGAGAAAGCAAAGCACGGAACTCATGGCTTTCTCCCAATGATTCTTTAGCCTTGCAGTTAATTTAATTTTTATTTCTTTTTCAATTTTTTTTTTCTTCTTCTGCAAAATTTTTTTAACTTTTACCCTTTTCTTTTTTAACATTTTTTTAACTAGTTTATCTAATATATATATATATATATTTTCCTTTTTATATTTTTTCTTTATTGGTTTTCTTTTTACAATTTTTTTTTTCTTCTTTCTGAACCTCTTTTTATCCCCTTTCTCCCCCCTCACGATTTGGGATCTCTTCTGATTTGGCTAAAGCATACTTTCCTGGGGTTGTTGCCACCCTTTTAGTATTTTACTTCCTCCTTCATATACTCTAATCTGGACAAAACGACAAGGCAGAAAAATTCACCACAAAAAAAAGAACAAGAGGCAGTACCAAAGGCTAGGGACCTAATCAATACAGACATTGGTAATATGTCAGATCTAGAGTTCAGAATGACGATTCTCAAGGTTCTAGCCGGGCTCGAAAAAGGCATGGAAGATATTAGAGAAACCCTCTCGGGAGATATAAAAGCCCTTTCTGGAGAAATAAAAGAACTAAAATCTAACCAAGTTGAAATCAAAAAAGCTATTAATGAGGTGCAATAAAAAATGGAGGCTCTGACTGCCAGGATTAATGAGGCAGAAGAAAGAATTAGCGATATAGAAGACCAAATGACAGAGAATAAAGAAGCTGAGCAAAAGAGGGACAAACAGCTACTGGACCATGAGGGGAGAATTTGAGAGATAAGTGACACCATAAGACGAAACAACATTAGAATAATTGGGATTCCAGAAGAAGAGGAAACAGAGAGGGGAGCAGAAGGTATATTGGAGAGAATTATTGGAGAGAATTTCCCCAATATGGCAAAGGGAACAAGCATCAAAATCCAGGAGGTGCAGAGAACCCCCCTCAAAATCAATAAGAATAGGTCCACAGCCCATCACCTAATAGTAAAATTTACAAGTCTTAGTGACAAAGAGAAGATCCTAAAAGCAGCCCGAGAAAAGAAGTCTGTAACGTACAATGGTAAAAATATTAGACTGGCAGCAGACTTATTCACAGAGACCTGGCAGGCCAGAAAGAGCTGGCATGATATATTCAGAGTACTAAACGAGAAAAACATGCAGCCAAGAATACTATATCCAGCTAGGCTATCATTGAAAATAGAAGGAGAGATTAAAAGTTTCCAGGACAAACAAAAACTGAAAGAATTTGCAAACACCAAACCAGCTCTACAGGAAATATTGAAAGGGGTCCTCAAAGCAAAGAGAAAGCCTAAAAGTAGTAGGTCAGAAAGGAACAGAGACAATATACAGGAACAGTCACCTTACAGGCAATACAATGGCACTAAATTCATATCTCTCAATACTTACCCTGAATGTTAATGGGCTAAATGCCCCAATCAAAAGACACAGGGTATCAGAATGGATAAAAAAACAAAACCCATCTATATGTTTCCTACAAGAAACTCATCTTAAACCCAAAGACACCTCCAGATTTAAAGTGAGGGGGTGGAAAAGAATTTACCATGCTAATGGACATCAGAAGAAAGCAGGAGTGGCAATCCATATATCAAATCAATTAGATTTTAAGCCAAAGACTATAATAAGAGATGAGGAAGGACACTATATCATACTCAAAGGAACTGTCCAACAAGAAGATCTAACAATTTTAAATATCTATGCCCCTAACGTGGGAGCAGCCAACTATATAAACCAATTAATAACAAAATCAAAGAAACATATCGACAATAATACAATAATAGTAGGGGACTTTAACACTCCCCTCACTGAAATGGACAGATCATCCAAGCAAAAGATCAACAAGGAAATCAAGGCCTTAAATGACACACTGGACCAGATGGACATCACAGATATATTCAGAACATTTCATCCCAAAGCAATAGAATACACATTCTTCTCTAGTGCACATGGAACATTCTCCAGAATAGATCACATCCTGGGTCCTAAATCAGGTCTCAACTGGTATCAAAAGATTGGAATCATTCCCTGCATATTTTCAGACCACAATGCTCTGAAGCTAGAACTCAATCACAACAGGAAATTTGGAAAGAACCCAAATACATGGAGACTAAACAGCATCCTTCTAAAGAATGAATGGGTCAACCAGGAAATTAAAGAAGAATTGAAAAAATTCATGGAAACAAATGATAATGAAAACACAACGGTTCAAAATCTGTGGGACACAACAAAGGCAGTACTGAGAGGAAAATATATAGCGGTACAAGCCTTTCTCAAGAAACAAGGAAGGTCTCAGGTACACAACCTAACCCTACACCTAAAGGAGCTGGAGAAAGAATAAGAAAGAAAACCTAAGCCCAGCAGGAGAAGAGAAATCATAAAGATCAGAGCAGAAATCAATGACATAGAAACCAAAAAAACAATAGAACAAATCAACTAAAGTAGGAGCTTGTTCTTTGAAAGAATTAATAAGATCGATAAACCCCTGGCCAGACTTATCAAAAAGAAAAGAGAAAGGACCCAAATAAATAAAATCATGAATGAAAGAGGAGAGATCACAACCAACACCAAAGAAATACAGACAATTATAAGAACATACTATGAGCAACTCTACGCCAACAAATTTGACAATCTGGAAGAAATGGATGCATTCCTAGAGACATATAAACTACCACAACTGAACCAGGAAGAAATAGAAAGCCTGACCAGACCCATAACCAATAAGGAGATTGAAACAGTCATCAAAAATCTCCAAACAAACAAAAGCCCAGGGCCAGATGGCTTCCCGGGGGAATTCTACCAAACATTTAAAGAAGAACTAATTCCTATTCTCCTGAAACTGTTCCAAAAAATAGAAATGGAAGGAAAACTTCCAAACTCATTTTATGAGGCCAGCATCACCTTGATCCCAAAACCAGACAAGGATCCCATCAAAAAAGAGAACTACAGACCAATATCCTTGATAAACACAGATGCAAAAATTCTCGCCAAAATACTAGCGAATAGGATTCAACAGTACATTAAAAGGATTATTCACCACGACCAAGTGGGATTTATTCCAGGGCTGCAAGTTTGGTCAACATCTGCAAATCAATCAATATGATACAACACATTAATAAAAGAAAGAACAAGAACCATATGATACTCTCCATAGATGCTGAAAAAGCATTTGACAAAGTACAGCATCCCTTCCTGATTAAAACTCTTCAAAGTGTAGGGATAGAGGGCACATACCTCAATATTATCAAAGCCATCTATGAAAAACCCACCTCAAATATCATTCTCAAGGGAGAAAAACTGAAAGCTTTTCCACTAAGGTCAGGAACACGGCAGGGATGTCCGTTATCACCACTGCTATTCAACATAGTACTAGATGTCCTAGCCTCAGCAATCAGACAACAAAAGGAAATTAAAGGCATCCAAATTGGCAAAGAAGAAGTCAAACTATCACTCTTCACAGATGATATGATACTATATGTGGAAAACCCAAAAGACTCCACTCCAAAACTGCTATAACTTGTACAGGAATTCAGTAAAGTGTCAGGATATAAAATCAATGCACAGAAATCAGTTGCATTTCTCTACACCAACAACAAGACAGAAGAAAGAGAAATTAAGGAGTCCATCCCATTTACAATTGCACCCAAAACTATAAGATACCTAGGAATAAACCTAACCAAAGAGACTAAGAATCTATACTCAGAAAACTATAAAGTACTCATGAAAGAAATTGAGGAAGACACAAAGAAATGGAAAAATGTTCCATGCTCCTGGATTGGAAGAATAAATATTGTGAAAATGTCTATGCTACCTAAAGCAGTCTACACATTTAATGCAATTCTTATCAAAGTACCATCCATTTTTTTCAAAGAAATGGAACAAATAATCCTAAAATTTATATGGAACCAGAAAAGACCTCGAATAGCCAAAGGAATATTGAAAAAGAAAGCCAAAGGTGGTGGCATCACAATTCCGGACTTCAATCTCTATTACAAAGCTGTCATCATCAAGACAGCATGGTACTGGCACAAAAACAAACACATAGATCAATGCTCTGAAGCTAGAGCCCAGAAATAGACCCTCAACTCTATGGTCAACTCATCTTTGACAAAGCAGGAAAGAATGTCCAATGGAAAAAAGACAGCCTCTTCAATAAATGGTGTTGGGAAAATTGGACAGTCACATGCAGAAAAATGAAATTGGATCATTTCCTTACACACACACGAAAATAGACTCAAAATGGATGAAGGACCTCAATGTGAGAAAGGAATCCATCAAAATCCTTGAGGAGAACACAGGCAGCAACCTCTTCGACCTCAGCCACAGCAACACCTTCCTAGGAACATCGCCAAAGGTAAGGGAAGCAAGGGCAAAAATGAACTATTGGGATTTTATCAAGATCAAAAGCTTTTGCACAGCAAAGGAAACAGTTAACAAAACCAAAAGACAACTTACAGAATGGGAGAATATATTTGCAAATGACATATCAGATAAAGGGCTAGTCTCCAAAATCTATAAAGAACTTAGCAAACTCAACACCCAAAGAACAAATAATCCAATCAAGAAATGGGCAGAGGACATGAACAGACATTTCTGCAAAGAAGACATCCAGATGGCCAACAGACACATGAAAAAGTGCTCCATATCACTCGGCATCAGGGAAATACAAGTCAAAACCACAATGAGATATCACCTCACACCAGTCAGAATGGCTAAAATGAACAAGTCAGGAAATGACAGATGCTGGCGAGGATGTGGAGAAAGGGGAACCCTCCTACACTGTTGGTGGGAATGCAAGCTGGTGCAACCACTCTGGAAATCAGCATGGAGGTTCCTCAAAATGTTGAAAATAGAACTACCCTATTACCCAGCAATTGCACTACTGGGTATTTACCCTAAAGATACAAACGTAGTGATCCGAAGGGGCACGTGCACCCGAATGTTTATAGCAGCAATGTCTACAATAGCCAAACTATGGAAAGAACCTAGATGTCCATCAACAGACGAATGGATAAAGAAGAGATGGTATATATACACAATGGAATACTATGCAGCCATCAAAAGAAATGAAATCTTGCCATTTGCGACGACGTGGATGGAACTAGAGGGTATCATGCTTAGCGAAATAAGTCAATTGGAGAAAGACAACTATCATATGATCTCCCTGATATGAGGTAGAGGAGATGCAACATGGGGGGATAAGGGGGTAGGAGAAGAGTAAATGAAACAAAATGGGATTGGGAGGGAGACAAACCATAAGTGACTCTTAATCTCACAAAACAAACTGAGGGTTGATGGGGGGAGGGGCGTTGGGAGAGGGGGGGGTGGGATTATGGACACTGGGGAGGGTATGTGCTATGGTGAGTGCTGTGAAGTATGTAAACCTGGCGATTCACAGACTTGTACCCCTGGGGATAAAACTATATTATATGCTTATAAAAAATAAAATTAAAAAAATAAAAAAACATACTAGCCAATAGGATCCAACAACACATTAAAAGGATTATTCACCACAACCAAGTGGGATTTATTCCTGGGCTGCAAGGGTGGTTCAATATCCGCAAATCAATCAACATGATATAGAACATTAATAAAAGAAAGGACAAGAATCATATGATCCTCTCAATTGTTGCAGAGAAAGCATTTGACGAAATGAAACATCCTTTCTCTACACAGTGTAGGGATAGAGGGAACATACCTCAATATCACAAAAGCCATCTACACAAAGCTCACAGGGAATATCATTCTCAATGGGGAAAAACAGAAAATTTCCCTTAGGTCAGGAACATGATAGGAATACACACTCTCACCACTTTTAGTACTAGAAATCCTGGCCTCTGTGATCAGACAACAAAAAGAAATTAAAGGTATTCAAATTGACAAAGAAGTCAAACTCTCACTCTTCACGGATGACATGATACTTTATGTGGAAAACCCAAAAGACTCCATCCCAAAATTGCTAGAACTCATACAGGAATTCATCAAAGTGGCAGGATATATAATCAGCACACAGAAATCATTTGCATTACTGTACACTAACAATGAGACAGAAGAAAGAGAAATTAAGGAGTCAATACCATTTACAATTTCATTCAAAACTGTAAGACACTAGGAATAAACCGAACCAAAGAGGGAAAGGATCTATGCTCAGAAAACTCTAGAACACCCAGGAAAGAAATTGAGGAAGACACAAAGAAATGGGAAAACATTGCACGCTCATGGATGAGAAGAATTAGTATCGTTAAAATATGGTCCCAGAGCAATCTACATATTCAAAGCAATCCCTATCAAAATACCACTGACATTTTCACAGACTGGAACAAATAATTCTAAAATTTGTATGGAGCCAGAAAAGACCCCAGATAGCCAGAGGAATGTTGAAAAAGAAAACCAAAGCTGGAGGCATCACAATGCCTGACTTTAAGCTGTATCACAAAGCTGTGATCATCAAGACAGTATGGTACTGGTACACACACACACACACACACACACACACACACACACACAAATAGACCCTCAACTAATCTGCAAAAAAACAGGAAAGAATATCCAATGAAAAAAGAGGAATATCTTCAATAAATGGCACTAGGAAAACTGTACAGGCACACACAGAAGAATGAAACAGGATCAATTTCTTACACCATACACAAAGAGAAACTCAAATGGATGAAAGATCTAAATGTGACACAGGAATCCATCAAAATCCTAGAGGAGAACACAGGCAACAACCTCTTCAACCTCAGCCACAGCAACTTCTTGCTAGACATGTCTCCAAAAGCAAGGAAAACAAAAGCAAAAATAAAGTATTGGGGCTTCATCAAGATAAAAATCTTCTGCACAGCAAAGGAAACAGTCAACAAAACTAAAAGGCAACCTATGGAATGGGAGAGGTTATTTGCAAATGACATATTAGATAAAGGGCTAGTATCCAAGATACATAAAAAACTTATCAAACTCAACACCCAAAAACCAAATAATCCAGTTAAGAAATGGGCAGAAGACAAGAACAGACATTTCTCCAGAGAAGACATGCAAATGGCCAACAGACACATGAAAAAATACTCAATGTCACTTGTCATCAGGGAAATAAAAAAATCAAAACCACAATGAGATACCACCTTACTCCAGTCAGAATGTCTAAAATAAACAAAAAAAGGAAACGACAAATGTTAGCGAGGGTGAGGAGAAAGGGGAACACTTTTATACTGTTGGTGGGAATGCAAGCTGATACAGCCACTCTGGGAAACAGTATGGAGGCTCCTCAAGAAGTTAAAAATAGAAGTACCCTACAACCCAGCAAATGCACTACTGGGTATTTATCCTGAAGATACAGATGTAGTGAAACGAAGGGGCATTTTCACCTCAATGTTCTTGTAGCATTGTCCACAACAGCCAAACTATGAAAGGAGCTGATATGTCCTTCAACAGATGAGTGGATAAAGAAGATGTGGTACATATGTAAAATGGAATATTACTCAGCCATCAGAAATGATGGATACTTACCATTTAAATCGATGTGGATAGAACTGGAGGGTATTATGCTAATTGAAATAAGTCAAGCAGGGAAAGACAATTATCATATGGTTTCACTCATATGTGGAATATAAGAAACAGTGCAGAGGACCATAAGGGAAGGGAGGGAAAACTGGATGGGAGAAAAATCAAATAGGGAGATAATCCCTGAGAAACTCTTAACTATGAGAAATAAACTGCAGATGGCTGAAGGGCAGGTGGGTGGAGGCATGGGGTAACTGGGTGATGGGAATTAAGGAGGGCATGTCATGTGATGAGCACTGGGTGTTATATGCAACTGATGAATTATTGAACACTGCATCTGAAATGAAAAATGTATTATGTGCTGACTAATTGATTTTAAATTAAAAAAAATGTTTCAAATTCCTACTTGCAATGCAAGGCTGATGCATCTATTTCTAACTTCCTATTAGAAGAATTCCAAGTCTGACATTACACAGTTTTGAAACTGTTTGGAAAATAAATGCTCTCATAAACAGCAAAAGGTATACATAATACACATTTTTTCTGGAGGGTGTATTTTCCATCAGTACTGAAATCCTTAAAATCATGCATACCCTTTGATACTTGAAATCCAAATTATAAGGATTTATAGTAAGAAAATTATTGGAAAAGTAAAATTGTCTGTATATTTATAAATTAAAATAAAACTCAGATGTATACATCCATTGACTATATTAAAAGTAGGGTGTATGGCCATTATAGATACCCAATATAGATAATGGAGCATTATCATATGAATTTAAATATAAACATGATATTTGTGAGTAGAAAAATATCTGAACATAATGATGAATAATGATAGCTGACATTTGTTGAGTACTGACATTGTGTCAAATACTTCTGTAAGTACTTGACATGTATGAAATCATACAATTCTCTCTTCTGACATCCCCCATGGTGAGGTAAGTATTTTGTAGAGAAGAAAACTGAGACACAGAAAAATTAAATAACTTCTTCAAGGATATGTAGCTAGGAATTGTGGCTGAGGTACTAACTCAAGCCGTTTGGCTCTGGATGCCAAGGTCTGTATCACTAGCCTAATAACTCTCTAGATAGACTGAGGATGCACAAGATGATTCAATTTGTATTTTAGAGTGAACCAACAAATGCAATATATGTCACTTATGTCCAGGGAATAATCTGTCATCAGGGCAAAAATGGCCATTGTGCATTGGTTACACATCTGTAAGAAAAGACTTTCTAACTCCAGTCCAAGGAGAAACTTATTTTACTCATTGATAATGAAGGCTCTGAAGTCAACCGATGAGATATATTTTATAAAGACAGAAGAGGCCATTTTTGGTTCCAGTATATCATATATCATATGATTTACTTTGATTTCTGCAATATTTATTTTGTCTCTGGCTAAAAAGAAAATTTCATCTTGTCTACTGGTTGTCTAGGAGCAGTATTTGATTGTTAGCTGAACTTCTGCCAGATACTTTCCTTCAACAGAGGAGGGGAAAAAAAATGTATTTTTGAAGCAATTGTTTTATAGTTCAGTTAGCTGGGGCTTAGAGAATTCTTTTGGGCTGGGTTTAAAGAAGTGTTTGGTCTAATAATAAGAACTTTACCCTCTCTTGGTCACAAAAGCACTTGGTGACTAGACAGATGCATTTATAAGGATCAATATTGGACCAATTTTTTTTTTTTTTAAACTTTGTGGAAGTGTTGGTTTTTTTTTCCCCCTCAAGCTTGCAAATTTTTACATTTACATGAATTTGAATATATTTTACAATGCACTGTTGAAATATAATTAAGCAAAATCCTAAGAAGGAAATTCTATTTATAAGTGAAACAGTACTTCACTTATCTATTACTATGTATAAAAACAAAACAAAACAAAAAACACAAGCAACAACAACAAAATCTATCATAGAAATTGGTGAAGAAAAACAATACCATTTTGCTGCATTTAAAGATTTTCTGTGTCAGGATTTCATCTGAGTGATTGCTTAGCTCCATGTGGAATGCACTAGAATTCTAAGTAGTGTTCAGTGGACAGCTTGTCTGATCAGGAAAATCCAAGATGACAACACATGTAAGCCCAGGGCCTTTGCAGGATAACTGGAAGGGTAGGCTCAGGGGGCCCCACTTTCAGTCTGACCAGGGATTCCTGTGCCACCTTTCCTTCAGGTAGTAAGACATTGTACAGGACCTCTAAGGATTCCAGAGTTCCAAGACAAAAACTATCAGTCATCTTAAATACTAGGTCCAGTACTGACATAGAGTAGTCATTTCCTACAGAGTACTGGCCAAAGCTGTCACAGGACAATTAGTTGACATTCAGAGGCTGAGAAAATGAACTCCACTGCTGAATGGAAAAATGCCAAAGAACTTGTAACAACTCTGATGTAGTTTTGGAATATAGAGGAGGATTAGATGGGGTGAGGTCTGGAGCTAACAACCAAGAAAGAATCCTTGAGATGTCTTTGGTGCAAATTTGTGATTTTGTTAAAGTACAGGGACAGGACCTGTGGGCAGAAGGAGCTGCTGCCCCCCCAGGGTTGTGAGGGGTGACTGATTACATATGTGGGAGTTGGGGGGAGGTAAGGAAAAGGGCGGTTTCAAAATAATTTCCATATGTAAAAGAGTCATGGGGTGCTGGAGGCCTTGTCATTGTCAATTTAAGGTGGTCTTTCCCTCTAAGAAGGCATTAACATTAAGATAGTTGGAAGTTTCCTAGAGAAATGTCACACATATCCCACCCATAAGTGTGGAAGGGGGAAGGTTGCAGGGTGCTTTGTCCTCAGCGAACCTTCTGCTCCCTCCTCTACATCAGTGCACCAAAAACAATGTTTTTTCATTCTATAGTTTGTAAAACACTGGCAGAATGTCAGAGACTATGTGGTATCTAAGTTAGTTTGTGTCCTTTTCTTACAGGGTATTCTGACATAAATCTAGGAATTCTTGGAATTCTTTGATCTATACACATTTAAATACACTCAAATTGCCTTTATTATATTCAGCTTTGAGTACAGTCTGAAAGAGAAGATTTTATAATGATGTGTTCACAGCAAACCAATGAGTCTCAATAAATTAAATTCTCATCAGCTTTAACTGAAAAGCTTACAAAGCCCAAACCATAAACCAGTGTTATCACTGAGTTCCTATTTTCAATACCAAGAGTGAAATCACAAGCAGTCTTTTGTAAGGATTATTAAATTATAAACCCAGATGTGCCAAACTACTTCTCATTTCACTTGGGATACAAAAAAACATATTATTTATTTTTCTTGGCAAGCAGGCAGTAAAAGGCACTATAATAACTACATATATTGTTAGAAATATTTGCACAAATCAATTCACCTGGTAAATTATATTTATGCCTAGGAAGCTATTATACCAACATAACATATATATATAATTGACCTTATATTTTTTATAATTATAATTTTTATAGTTTTTAAGTTTAGCTTTATTGAGGTGTGATTGACATTTAAAATTGTAAGTTATTTAAAGTATACATTGCAGTATTTATATATCTATATCTATATGTGTGTGTGCATATATATATATATATATATATATATATAGAAAGAATCCCCCTTCATCAAGTTAATTAACACATCTATCACCTCTCATATTGATCTTTGTGTGTGTGTGTGTGTGAGAAACAAATTCTAATCTCTTAGCAAATTTCAGTACACAATACAGTGTTAGCAACCATAGTCACCATGTTTTACATTAGATCATCAGAACTTTATCTCATAGCTGAAACTTCACACACTTTTACCAACCTCGTCCTATCTCCCCTACTCCCAACCCTGGCAACTACTTTTCTACTCTCTGTTTTATAAATTTGAACTTTTTTTCAGATCCCATATATAAGTGATGCCATGTAATATTTGTCTTCCTCTGTCTGACCTATTTCACTCAGCCTAGTACCCTCAGGTTTCTTCTGTGTTGTCCCAAATGGCAGGATTTCCTTCTTTCTCATGGCTGATTAAAATTCAATTGTGTATAGATTTATATATCATTGTCTTCTTTATCCATTCATTTGTTGATGGAAACTTAAGTCATTTCCATATCTTGGCTATTTTGAATAATGCTGCAAAATCTAGGAATTGTAGCCAAGATAGTGACTCAAGCAGATTGGCTCTGGATGACACTGATTTTTACGTATTGATTTTGTATCCTGTAACTTTATTGAATTTCTTAGCCTTTTTTTTTTTAAGATTTTATTTATTTATTTGACAGAGAGCACAAGCAAGGGGGAGTGACAGGCAGAGGAGAAGTAGGGTCCCCACTGAGCAAGGAGCCCAATGAGGGACTTGGTCCCAGGACTCTGGGATCATGACCTGAGCTGAAGGCAGATGCTTAACTGACTGAGTCACCCAGGTTATGAGGGAGCAGAAGGCTGGCTGAGGACAAAGCAAAAGCTGGCACCTTACACCCCTTCTCCACCCCCCCCCACTTCGGTGACATGTGCGACATCCCTCAGGCACTCTGGGCTGCCCTAAAAGGAAAACAAATAACTTAACTTGTAGAGATCACAATCCCGCAAGACTGGAGTCTCCCTTGGTTTACAAATGTCCTAGTGATTAACAGCAAAGAAGCTATCTTATCAATAGCCTAACTTCCAGACCCAAGCAACTCAGTTCCTAAAGTCCTAACACTACCCTCCTCTCCATAAAACTGAAGGAGGCTGAGATGAAAGGAAATATAAATAAAGATAAATTTCTTCTAAACCTAAGCTCATTGACAAGGACGCTTGATAGGAGGAATGTGACATTCCACCAGGAAACTCCCAACTATCTTCATGTTAGTGGCTCATTAGAGGTAAAAACAGCCTTGGCTTGACAATAATCAGGACTCCAGTATCCTGACAGTCTTCTGAACACCCGCTTTGTCCTCACCTACCCAACTCCTGTGTATATAATCAGCCACGCCTCAGGATATCAGGGCAGCAGCTCTTCTTGCCCACGGGTCCTGTCCCTGTGCTTTAATAAACCACCATTTTGCACCAAAGATGTCTCAAGAATTCTTTCTTGATCATCGGCTCCAGATCTCACCCCACCGAACCTCACCTATGTTCTAAAACTTCACAGGACCCCCTGAATTTCTGAGTTCTAACAGCTTTTTGGTGCAGTCTTTAGTGTTTCTAGTTATAATATCATGTCACAGGGAAATTCAGCTGTATTTATGTTCAAATTTTAAATTACTTCCTTCACATCATATATGAATTTAGGTGATTAGAGACTACTGTTTCTTCCCCAGCAAGTGTCAATGCTAGGATGATAGTTATATATATTTTTGCTTCATTTGCAACAAACTGGATTATTAAACATTTTTAAGTAAAATTCACTAATATGATAGCTGAAAATAGCACTTCATTGTTGTTTTCTCAATTTCCATCGATTTAGTTATTGTCGATTCTATACAAATTTTTCATGTGTTTTTAACCATTTATATAACTCGTGTGTGTGTGTGTGTGTGTGTGTGTGTTGTGCACAAGAAATTTTACAAGAATTATTTCAATATTTCTTATCATCTTTATCTAGAGTCCTCTACATTTTCAACAAATTAGCCCTCAGTCTGTCCTACCTGGTTAAATTACTTTCTTAGGTTGTCATTTGTATTTATATATTTTTTAAAGATTTATTTATATTTTAGAGAGAGTGGGAGGGACAAAGGGTGAGAGAGAAACTCAAGAAGACTCCCAGGTCAGCACAGAGCTCCATTCAGGCCTTGACCTCATGATCCTGAGATCAGGACCTGAGCCAAAATCGTAAATTGGATGTTTAACTGACTGTGCCACCCAGGTGACCCAATAAACTTTCTTTTTCAAAAAGTATTATATTATTATTAAAAGTATTATTATTATTATTGCAGTGGTTGTTCTGGTTGATTTTTAAATGGTGCTGTTATTGTCCAGGTGTTAAAATAAAAGATGTATAAGAAAACTCATCAGTGTTTACATTAAGACTAATAGTTTTGTAATTTTCATTTAAAAATCAACACTTAAGGTTGTTCATTTTTAAAAATACATACATTCTTATAGGCATGCAATTTGATTTTTTAAATTCTGTTCATCCTAGGATTTACTTTGATGCAAGAAAGTGGTAGATTTAAAGTTTATTTTTTATCAGTGAAATTGCTCTCAGGCTCACAATTATAGATTCAAACAACTATGCTTGTGTGCTCAGAATTTATCATGCTTTACCTTAATACAAAATACAGAACTCTAAGTACAGCAATAAACGCTGGTATGCTAAAAACTCCTGTGCTATGATTAAGTCTGTCTTGATTAATGCTCTATAGTTCAAATATATCCATTTATTTCAATTGTTTGTTTTCTAAAATCATATTAATTTTTAATTATCTTTTGTTTTTAAATTTTACATTCCAATAATTTGCTTGTATTTAAAATGCGAGTTTTGGGGTACTTGGGTGGCTTAGTCAGTTAAGTGTCTGCCTTTGGCTCAGGTCATGATCACAGGGTCCTGGGATGCAGCCCCGTTTGCATTGGGCTCCCTGCTCGCAGGGATCCTGCTTGTCCCTCTCCTCCCCACTTATGCTCTCTCACTTTCTGTCATTGTCTCTTTCTCTCTCAAAAACATAATTAAAACAAAATTTTTAAAAAATGGCAGTTTTTCGGTACCAAAATACTTTGTTCACTGGTCATTTTGAATTGTGAATTTAATTTGTATTAAAAAACAAGCCAGTAAGCAAGCAAACTACCTCTCAGGGCTAATACCATAAGCTCAATGTTCTTAAGGTGGTTGATGGGATCCAATTTGCTTGAAATTATTATCAGCTTTATGTTTTTACAATATTTTCATTCAATTTGCATCCTCTGGAAAAATCACAATGAAATTGATTCTTCACTAATGTTTACTCATCAGAATCCTTTTCATTATGGGCAACCTGACTTTAGGGTATTACAAGGTCATTACATCCAAGAAGATATGAGTAAGTGAAACAATAAATGATGGATGGAAAATGGAGGTCTCTGTTTTGGATGACATGGCTTCATGGGACTTACACAAACATTAATAGACCACAAAATATGTATTTCAAATGTTGAATATTTAATTCTAAAAACTGTTTAGAAATTACTTTTTTCCTCCAGGTGTTGGACTACTACTCACATTTTTAAAAACTTAAAATGTCTGTTTCTTACTTTGTTTTTACTTCGGGGGTCCAGTTTTTCACCTGTGGATCAATGTCAATGCCATCCCAAATAAATAATGCTGACTGTCTGATTCATTTCCCATGATACTTGAAGTGCAATGCTGCATTTGGGTTGGAAGCTCATAAATCTTTGAGGTTGAGTGTAGGGATTCCTAAGTGCACTTTGTTCTGATAGCATTCAAGATGAGATTTGAGGCTTTCCCACTACAACCGTGTAGTTTATCTGTGGTTGATACTATTATAAATGACAGCCTACTAGTACTCTAATCAATAATTTAAGTGTTCTACTCTGGACCAAAATATACATAAGAAAGGAATTCCTAAAATAATGCATTTGATGTTTTGATAAAAGAGATCTGGGGTTTCAGAGTAGTGGTTCATTGAAATTGAAGTGCTGTATTTGCAAACTCTCCCACATTCATTAACGATTTGAAAACATCTACTGTCTTTCAGCAATATGTTTTTCCATTATTTATTTCCATCAAGGTGGGGATCATTTATTTCACTTTTTGCATCCCAAGTTGTGATTGATTGAACAGATATATTTTACAGCATGTTACTGCATATCATTATTTTGGCATACTATAAATTTCTCACCTGACGGGAGTGTTGAAATTGTGGCCATACAGTTAATCATTAACTATTTTTGTTCACTATATTTGTAACTTATCAACTAACATCCAACCATGTATTATTTAAATCTCATCTAATTCTAAATTTAGTTTCAAGTGAATTATTAACCCAGAATTACAAAACATGAAGTTGTAACAGAAGAATAAATAAGGGGAGCCTGGGAGGCTCAGTGGGTTAAGCCTCTGCCTTTGGCTCAGGTCACAATCCCAGTGTCCTGGGATTGAGCCCCATATCTGGCTCTCTGCTCAGTGAGGAAGCCTGCTTCCCTTCCTCTTTCTCTGCCTGCCTTTCTGCCTACTTGTGATGTCTGTCAAATAAATAAATAAAATCTTTAAAAAAAAAAGTAGAATAAATAAAATATTAAATAAAAGTACATGTGTTAAAACTTCAATTTGAAAAAAAGAAAGGAAGAACAGTCTCATTACAATTTTCAGTTTACTTTTCTGATAAGTATTAGAAACTTTGAGATGATAACAAGTCATGGATTAAATTTTTTAAAAATGTAATATGTTTTCCCAAGATCATTTTATTTTAAATCAGAGTAATAATAAACCAAATTGCATGAGACCATCAGAGATTTATCTGCACCAATTTGCATCACAATTTTTCAACTTATGTTAACTCTGTTTTTCTGTCTTTGTTTTTGTTTTCTTCTAAAACCAAAAGAAGCAATGTGCCATGTTAGTTATGGAACATTTATGAACAAGTAAGCTCTTCTGTAACAGTAGGAGAATCATTTAATCAATGTGACTTATAGTAAGAATGCTTCACGTTGTGGGAAATATTAAATTTTATAATGTTTGCCCATTTGCAAATATATGAGTGTGTTTATATTTTAGAAAATATAATCCTAATTTTTTTTAGAAAGTTTTTGTTGGTTTATGTTTCTATCCAATGGAACAGGTGTTACTTATAAGTATATTTAGAAATGAATTAGAAGGATGCAGAACAAGTGAATTTTTGGAGTAATCTTTAAATATAACAGGCAACATTCTTCATATTCAAATATTTTTATTAGAATGTAATACGTGGTAGGGAAATGCACATGTCTTAAATATACTAGTCAACTAGTTTTGACAAATTGAACACACAAATGTAATGAACACTCTGACACTGAAATTAACATTGCCAGTGCTTTAGTGTCACGATCAGCTTAACCATGGGTAACTATTATCCTGACCTTTAATCTGCAAGATTAGTTGTGCTTTCTTTTGTGTTTGGTACACCTGGGCTAAAGTAGAAAAATCTCAGTTTTCTTTTGCTCAGTATTATGCCTGTGAGATTCCTCCATATTGATGCATGCTATGCACATCATTTATTGTCACTGCTACAGATAACCAGTGCTCTGAGTGTGGTAAGTTTATGTATCTATTCTGTAGCCATCTGACTGCCAAAAAAAAAAAAAAAAAAATGCACTTGAGACTATCCTCAGTTCTCCTTGCTTTTTAAGAATCATATTTTGTTCTGGACAAATTTCATTTGTGGGCAGATTTTAAAAAAATAAAATGTAATAGATATAGGAATATTTATATTATTTAATTCTTCTATACATTTGGTTTTTGTTCATTTCATCACAGGTATCAAATTTCTTGTCATAAAGTTGTTCATGTTATTTCCTTACTATCTTTTTAGTATTGCTAGAATTTGTAGTGACTCTACCTCCTAATTTTTTTTTTTTGTAATTTCTGGTTTTTCCACTTTTTTTTTTTTTCCTTAGCTTAGGAATTTATCTTTGTTTTTTAAAATCTTCTCAAAGAACTAGCTTATGGTTTTTCTATTGCTCTTCTGTTTTATATTTGTGTGATTTTTTTTTCAAAGACTTTTGTTATTTGCTTTTTTCCATTTATGTTAGGTTTCTTTTGCTCTTCTGCTCTGGTTTATCATGGTAGAAGGTAAAAGATATTTCTTCTTTTCTACCATGGGTATCTCGTGCTAATAGTATAAGCAGAACTATAGTTGCAGCCCCTAAATTTGTATATGCTGCTTTTCATTTTCATTACACTCAAAATACTTTCTAGTTTCTCTTTTAATTTGTTACTTGACTTATGGGTTAGTTGGAATACAGTCATTTTGTTTCCAAATATTAGGGATTTTCCAGATATATTTCTGGTGTTTATTTCTAATATGATTTATATGTGGTCAGAGAAAAATCATATTATTTGAATCTTCTAGCATTTATTGAGACTTATGATATGACCTAGAATATTGTTGATCTTATAGATGCTCCATGTATATTTGGAAAGACTGTGTATAATGTTGTTCTTTAAAGTCATTTAAACTGGGGCGCCAGGGTGGCTCAGTGGGTTAAGCCTCTGCCTTTGGCTCAGGTCATGATCCCAGGGTCCTGGGATCAAGCCCCACATCGGGCTCTCTGTGCTGCAGAGAACCTGCTTCCTCTTCTCTCTCTCTGCCTGCCTCTCTGCCTGCTTGTGATCTCTGTCTGTCAAATAAATAAACGAAAATCTAAAATAAATAAATAAAGTCATTTAAATCAATTTGATTGACAATTCTGTTCAATTCTTTCATATCTTTACTTAGTTTCTACTTTATTGTTCCATTAAATATTGAGAAAGTATTGAAATATTATACTATTATGGTGGATCTATTTCTCCTTAAAGTTCTATCAATTTTGATCATATATCTTATTTTTATTTACATATTTATTTTTGATATTGCGTGGGAGTTTTCTTGTTAGCTTTTCTTTTCTAAAACTATTTCAATCCCATTGTAGTTAACATACCATGTTGTATTATTTTCTGGTGTACAATACAGTGATTCAACAGTTCAATATAGTACTCAGTGCTCATCAAGATAAGTGTACTCTTAATCTCTGTCTCCTGTTTCAACCATCCGCCACCCACGTCCTACTGCTAGCCATCTCTTTGTTCTCTGCAGTTAAGAGTCTCCTTTTGGTTTATCTTGTTTTTATTGCTGTTCATATATTTTAAAGCTTTTTTATAAGGTGCATAAGCAGTTAACATTGTTATACATTTTTGAAGAGTCAACTGCTTTTTTCCTTATAAATACCATCTTTAGCCCTGGTTATATTATTTGTCTGAAATCTACTTTTTCTGATGTTAGCAGTTTTATTTTGATTATTATAAGCATTTTCTTCCTCTTATTTTTACATAATGTCTGTCTTTATATTCAGTGTGAAGTTCTTGTAGGTAGCATATAGTTAGGTCTTCCCTTTATCCAACATTAAAATTTATACTATTTGTGGTCTTTAGGTCATTTACATTTAAGGTGATTATTGATTTATTTAGTTATGTTTAAAATTGTAAGAAATAATATAAAGTAATGCATAATTCAGTGAGAACTTCTATAACTAAAAATTAAGAAGGAAAACAATTAATTGTTGGAAGATTTGAAAAGTCACTTCAAATGATTTCAAATAATGAACCAAAAGAGAGCTTGAAAAGAAAAAATATATAATTTAAGACAAAATAATGAAGAAAAATATCAAAAGGAGCAAGGAATAATTTCTGACAATTATGAACAGAAGATTAAGCCAGGTTGATATAAACTTCTGAGACATTTGTATTCATAAGAACAGAGTCCTGAAATATGTAAAGTAACAGAATACGTGGAAAACTATCAAAATATATATTTTAAGAATGAATATATTTTAGTAGCATAAAAATGTATAATATTGAATAACATTATTAGCTAACTTGATTACATAGACCTAGATATGATTTTGACATAAAAATAAATGAAATATGTGTTACAAAGCATTCATTGGATAGTTATGCATATTGAAAAGCCTCTAGGCCATAAACTCCCAATAAATTTCAATAAACTATTTGAGAGTAATTTACAATTCGGACGTCCCATCTTCTGTAGTACTCCAGTGTTGTTTATTAAAAATAATGTCATTCTCCTTCATAACTGCAGTGTAACCGTCTTCATAACCACAGCATAACCATCATATTAGGAAATTAACTTTGACATATTACTGTCATCTACTCCACCAACCACATTCCGGTGTCTCCAATTGTACCAATAATGTTCTTCATATAAAAGAATCCAATCAAGGATAATGAGTTCCATTTATTTGTCACATTTCTTTTATCTTGTTCCCATATGAAAAAAAATCCTAAGATTTCCTTTGATTTTTATAAAGTGGTTTTAGTAGGTATTGGCAGGTTTTGTTTTACCTGTTGTTTGTCATATTATATTTAGATTATGGATTTTGTTCAAGAATATCACTTCAGGGATGCCTGGGTGGCTCAGTGGGTTAAAGCCTCTGCCTTCAGCTCAGGTCATGATCCCAGCGTTCTGGGATCAAGCCCCGCATCTGGCTCTCTGCTCAGCGGGGTACCTGCTTCCCCCTCTCTCTCTGCCTGCCTCTCTGCCTACTTGTGATCTCTCTCTCTCTGTCATATAAATAAATAAAATCTTAAAAAATAAAAAGAATACCATTTCATTCTTTCAAGTGGTGTAAAATTTTGATTTTCACATCAGTACTGAACTAATTTTGATCATTTGATTTGGTGAAGTCAGCCAAGTTTCTACACTGTAAATTAACTATTTGCCCCTTTATAACTAATAAGTGTTTTTGGGGGGAGCAATTTTGAAATGATAAAGTTTTCCACTTTCCATGGAGCTTTCACCACAGTTTATGCCTCCATTGATATTTTATGCCAAAGTTAATCATTTTTTATCATCACTGCTATATAGTGTTTTTCTAATTCCAACATTTCTTTACATTTATTAGATTTCCTTTTACTAAAAGAAAGAGCATTTTTTCCCTTGCCATTCATATGTATATTTATTTATTTGTCACTACAACTACATATAGCCATCTTTCTTAAGGAACTTTGATTCCTTTTATGGAAGAATGGAATTAGTGTCCTTCTTCTCAGTGCTTGTTCTGCTCCCAGTTCTTACTTTTTCAAAGGACATGGCTAGAACACAAACACACACACACACACACACACACTCACACTCACACGCACACACAGATTAAATTGCTTTTTCCTATCTATTGTAAACCATGAGTTTACACTGATATCTCCAATTCCAATTCCGATTCAACACCAGTTGCTATAATCTACCTTCCTCCCTTCTTTTATATTTTCTGACCGTGGAGTATTATAGCAGCACTCACTGTTTCCCCAAAGTAATGTGTTTCATATATAAATACTCCATTTATTTCCAAAAGTTTGAGCTTTTTACCCCCTGATATGGGTTAGTCATCTAAACAAACTCACTTAATTTGAAATTTCTTTGTAGTGATTTGTCTTCTAGCTCACTGTTGGTATCTAATATCATTCAGCTTAATATTTTAGCCAAAATTGACATTCTACTTTCATGTATATTTGCTGCTGAAATTGTACAAATCTTATCTACCCTATATATTATTCTTTAAAAAAATGATTGAGGTAGAATACCTGAAAAATTTCAGTATAATTTTTCCATAGTTTAATATATTTTATTTTCTTTTTTCTTTTTTTTTTTTTAAAGATTTTATTTATTTATTTGACAGACAGAGATCACATCTAGGCAGAGAGGCAGGCAGAGAGAGAGAAGAAGGGAAGCAGACTCCCTGCTGAGCAGAGAGCCCGATGCAGGGCTCGATCCCAGGACCCTGAGACCATGACCTGAGCCAAAGGCAGAGGCTTAACCCACTGAGCCACCCAGGCACCCCGGTTTAATATATTTTAAAAGAGGGTGGTCTGAAACCTATAAATACTCTTAACTACATTAGCAGAATAACATTATATTACTAAAAATTGTTTTCACCTTTGTTGGAGGCTCAAAACCAGGCCCTGACTTGTGTCTCCTTCAAAGTCCGGACACCTTGACAAGGTTAAGGACAGGAAAGTTGAGTACACTGAGAAAAAGGTCTGTGCTATGTATCATGCGCTCGCCTACGTGACTTCCCACACACTCCCCCTACAGAAGGGAACAATGTGGTCAGGGTCATGAATTCTTAGTTGGTCCTTGTTGTTCTGTACCTCCCATAACCCACTTCCTGGTTGATTGTCTTGCTAATGGTTTTAGCCGAAACAACCTGACATCACGAGGTTTGTTTGTAGTTAATGTAAACTTGTTATAGAAACTTGCGGTCATCTGACTAGGTACTGATGTATTGCTCCTCCTATTCTGGTCTGCCTTATAAATGATTGCAAGATGTGGAATAAAATCGGCACTGTTGGACATCATCTTCAGTGTCCCTCCTGCCCCTGTCTCTTTGTCTCTTAATTTCTTTTCACCATCCTCTTAACCCTCACGTTTTCCTGGTCCATTGTCGCGCTGGCCACGGCACGCCTTTCCTAGTCTTACCGCATAATGCCAACCTACATAACTCCATGATTTGGATTAAAATTGTATCTCAGTTACAATTTCAAACTTCTCACACTAAATTGACAAGGAAAGGGGTTCCTGGGTGGCTCAGTGGTTAAGTGTCTGCCTTCAGCTCAGAACCTGGGGTCTAGTCCCACATTGGGCTCCTTGCTCGGTGGGGAGCCTGCTTCTCCCTCTGCCTCTGCTTGCCACTCCCCTGTTTGTGCTCACTCTCTCTCTGTGTCAAAGAAATAAAATATTAAAAAAAAATAAATTGATAAAGAAAGCAGAGCTAATTGTTATTTTTTATCTGAATACAAGGTGTAGAATGCCAACCATTCAACCACACTAAAGATTATGGAATTTACATGTCTAGTACATGGGGAAAATTCCACAGCTGATTATGCTAATTTTGCCTTAAATCAGTAAATGTGGAGGAAAAGAGCAAAAATAAAAATTACTATTTCCAATTCTAAATAGTAACAAAATACCATGAAGCAGCACATTTTTATTCAGTTTGTCACTTTCTGAAATAATTTCTTATTTTCCAAAGCTTTAAAAAAATATTTATTATCACTCCCTTTGATCTTTTATTAATATATGTTTCTTTATTTTTTACACTTTCATAGAATGAATTCTGGGTTTTTTTGCTATATTAATAAAAAATTGATCTGTGTGAAAACATTCTTAGAAGAGGCATCTGAGAAAAATCACTAAGATATGAGTCCTTTCAAATGGTAACTAGTGTAAAATGTAAAAAAGCCTATATCATAAAGTTTCAATAAACTATTAATATGGAAAATTTGGGAAATTGGGTAAAAATGGTCACATGATAAAAATATACATACACAGGTATGTGGTGACTTACTCTAATATTTTGTCTATGCCTATCTTCCATTATAAAATCAAAATAAATGTCAAATAATTTAATTATTTTGTTGTCTTCATTACTTGGAGAGCTTAGGAGATACATAACAATAAGGCAAATACTATCTTCTGAATAAGTGAAGGGTACAAAAATAAACTGATAATATGCAACAGATAATTTACCATGATCTTTGAAAGATATTGCTAAAATGATATAAATATGGAGAAAAAAATGAATGATTTCTAATATGATCTCTAAGACCTTTTGCAATTCTAAGGTTACCCAATTCTATGATTACATAATTCTAAGTAATGAATGAATTTCAAATTTAGGCCAAGTTTTTATTACTATTATATTGTTTAAAGTTGTAAGTGAATTTACAGTATGAGTTCATTTTGTGTTTGGGGTGTTGTATACTATTTCCCACAGTTACTCTTTCTAATATTACAGAACTAGGATATGGTAGAATTGTGATTGAAAATTTAATCTTTCTCTTCACTTCACACCATACCTCCAAATGCTTGTGTTTCATTTCTTTGCCTTTTATTACTAGGTAACATAATTAGTATGTACAAAGGAAAATATTGACAATATTTATAAATTATTGCTTATCAAGTTTTTAAATGTTCACTCTTTTTCATAGACTGTCTTCTCCAAAGAACAAAATCTGAAGCAGAAGGCTTTATGTTTATGCTTTACTCAAGTGTGCAGAAACAAGGGGCTTGTATCACCTCACCTAAGGATGGAAGCTGATTGCCATGAGAATTGGAGGATAGAAACCTTCAGTTCCACTTCTCTGACCTAGGAGGGAAGAGGGGCTGTGGGTTGAATCCATCACCAATGGCCAGTGGTTTAATCAATCATGCCTATGTAATGAAGCCTCTATAAAAACCACAAAGGACAAAGTTTGGAGAGCTTCTGAGTTGTTGAACACATGGATATGGGCATGGAAACCCTGCAAGCCTTTCCTGTATCCTGTCCTAAGCATTTCTTGCATCTGGCACTTCCTGGGTTATATCTTTTTCTAATAAACTGGTGAGCTAGTAAGTAAAATGTTTCTCTGAGTTTGGTGAGCCACTCTGGCAAATTAATCCAACAAAGGAAGGGTCATTGGAACTTCCATCTATAGGCGGGTGGTCAGAAGCAAAATAAAAATCTGGACTTTCAAATTGCATCTGAAGTGTGTGTGTGTGCGTGTGTGTGTGTGGCTGGGTGGGGAAGGACACTTTTGTGGGACCAAGACCTTAGCATATGTAATCCGATACTGTCTCCAGGTAGATATCAGAATTGAGTTGAATTGTAGGCCACCAAACTGGTACCAGAGAACTGCTTGCTACTGTTGGGAATCTACCCTCCTCCCCATCAAACCCATACATTGGAATCAAATTTGGAAGTTGAATAATTACAATAAAAGATACATTTTATTTATTTATTTATTTATTTATTTATTGTTTATTTATTTTTTAAAAGATTTTATTTATTTATTTGACAGAGAAAAAACATGAGAGGGGGAACACAAGCAATAGTGGGAGAGGGAGAAGCAGGCTTCCTGCTTAGCAGGAAGCTCAATGTGGGGCTTGATCCCAGGACCCTGGGATCATGACCTGAGCTGAAGGCAGACACTTAATGACTGAGTCACCCAGGCACTCCACATTTTATTTTTTCAATCTATTGCCTATATAATGAATCTCTTTAGCATATTATTTTTAAGTTGGTGAACTAAAGTCACCCCAAGCTCATGATATTTGAATAAAATGTATAAAAATGTGTCTTGTACATTCTTGAATCAACATATTTGAGTAAGTCTGATTTTAGGATTACAATATTTTATTCAAGGATTCATAAAGAATATTTGAATTTCTCTTATATTGTCAAACATATATAACATATAACCTACATAATCACCTCCGATTTTTAAGTTCTAGACAAGATTGTATTGCTTATTCTATTTAAAAAAGCCTTTTATGTGGATGCCTAGGTGACTCAGTGGGTTAAGCGTCTGCCTTTGGCTCAGATCATGATCCCAGGGTCCTGGCTTCAAGTCCCACATCAGGCTCCTTGCTCAGCAGGGAGCCTGCTTCTCCCTCTGTCTGCTCTGCCTGCTGCTCCCCCTGCTTGTGGTCTCTCTCTCTGAACAAATAAATAAAATTTTTAAAGAAAAGAAAAAAGAAAAAGAGTATGCTTATCTCAAAAAAAATTTAAAAGCCTATTATAGTCAAAATACATGGTTTAAAATAACTTGCCATCACCAGTTTGACTGATCTATTTCTTCTCTAGCAGACACTGTTAATAAAAAGCTTCCTATTACATATTAAACAAAGCCTTAGTGAAGATTGACTTTTGGATAAAAGAGAGATGACCTGACTAAAATTCATAACAGACAACGACATGACCCTTCTTACATTCAATGACAAACTCTCCCTCAGGGTGATTTTGAGAAGCAGGTATGCTTGGTTTACAGGAGCTATTTTTTTCTCTTTAATTTCAATTAGAATGTAATACTGTTAACGGCTACAGACAGGTTCAAGTGGAAATTTTACCTTTTCTGGAGTTGATTGTTCAGCTAAAATGTCCACAGGCTCAATCTCTTCAGTTTAGCCATGGCCAGAGGACTGTAAAAAATTACCTCCCAGATACAAAAAACAAGAGCATAATAACAACAAACGAGCTTTCTGGCTGGTGGTATCCAAAATGTCTCTTCTCTGATTTACTGAACCTCCATGTGCCCCAAAGCATTAGCCAAAACAGTCTCCTGATAAACCTCACTGTCCATATGAAAATGGACTATAAGCCTCCAAGTTCAGGTGAACAAATTGTTTAAAGCTCAAAATAATTCTCAATTTGCCATGATAAGTATGATTTTATCTAAAAAGAGTAAAAGAGACTTTCAATAATCTTGTATGTCCTTTTAACCAGAGGTGGCTGCCACTATGGGGGTTGTATCCCCATCAAACTCATGTCTATGCACCACAGGGCCACTTACAGCGGACACCTGTGGCTCTCTGGCAGCTTTATTTCTAGGTACGTGCACATGTACCACCTGCTCCAGGCAAGTTTGGAGTTTCATACAATTAATAGCCTGAGTCCTGTAGGAGCCATCAACTGATCTCAGAGAAACAGTTAGCTTTCTTGCCCCTAGGAGGGTAATGCTGAGGTGTGTGTTTCATCTGTCTGAGCTTGCTAACATGACCAAGTCCCATTCACCAGCAACAATAACCTGTTTCATAAGGCACACTTCATCGGCTTTCTTCCTATCTTATCTCATTCTCTACTCTCTTCTCTTGCCACTGGATTCCTACCAAATATGTTATTTGTGCTCCTAGTCCTCGTTGCAGTGTCTACTTCTGGAGGAACCCAGGCTAAGAAACATAACTCCTTCTTAAAGGTTTCCCTGTTTTCCACTAATGCTATTTGTGCTCAGGTACTCATAACCTGACTGAACATTAGATGCAACAAAGTCCAAAATATGATTTTTCCTTTCCTGTAGCATTTAGAACAAATCTTTTAATTCCTGTGTTGAACATCAGAGGAACTAATTGACTTTCATTGAGGAGAAATGTTATAGAAAGGAGGAATCCTCAAAACCTCAGACCCTGTGTAGCATGTTGAAATGTTCACACTAATCACAATATACATGAAATGAGGATGACTGAGGGAACAAAATATTACAGGATCCTTCTCATATTGGACCAATATGATCCTTGAGGGACATGGCAGTTTGAACTCCCCCCACCCCTGTCCCTACCACTCTATGTTCCCTTCTATTTTAGTCCAGTCAGTGGAATAAAGCATTGATTATTTGATTTGCTCAAGACGAAAAATTGAAGGTTATTCTCTTAATAGTTTCTTCAACAGTAGGGGGAGCTTTTAGCTTGTATGGAAGAGAACAGTATTTCTAATTTATTTTTTGGTAGGGAAAATCAGAGAATGAAACATTATGGTTCTTTCAAAGTATGTTTTAGAATTAAGCAGTCTCTGATTCCATTTTCATGAGTGACATGGTATCTTTTAATTTGTTACACATTAAAAGAACAATAGAAAACAAAGTATTGTTTCTTACTGATTTTATGATGTGATCTGCTCTCTTATTGGATTATTAAATGTGGTTTATATCCTGAAAGAGTCTCAGAATATTCTAGAACTCTTGGAATTATGTTATGATTATCAGCTTCTTGTTTCTTAAGGAAATAGAGCTTAGGCAACTGGAAGTGAAGGGAGCATATGATGACCAAATATATTATTCAATGACCAGATGGACTGATGGATGAGTAAAGAAGTGTGAATTAGCTTAGTTTTCAAGGAGTGAGGACAATAATCTTATGCATACATGCTTTTGTATACATTCAGAATTAAAAAACCGTCTGAATAAATAGTCAATTAACTGGAAGGAAAAGACTAATTCTTATATCAAAGTTTTTCTTATTTCTAAGATGCTTCGCTGCAGAATGGGAATATATATTGGTATTTCTTTTCAGCTAAATAATTTATTGTCTCATTAACTACCTAGATTTGAAATTGTATATGAACATAAGTTACTAAAATCATACTCAATTACCTGATATTATACAAATGCAGACCAGAGAGGGAGAAAAGGTGCCAGGAGAATTGTTTTCTTATGGGAGGCACATTCGCTCCATGACTATTTTTGTGATATAAATTATAGGATCCTTTGTTTAGAATTCCTCTGACACAGCATTCCTTTCTGTCATTATTTAAAGAGTGAGAGCACCACAGCTTTGCAGTCATAAAATCTAGGCTTACAAGGAAAGGGTACCAACATTTATTGACTACATCCTATGCCTTAGACTCCATGTTAGGTGTGTTGCGCTTACCATCCAGTTTACTTTGACCCTCAGAGCAGTATGATGCATCATAAATCACCTGGGTCCAAGTGATGGGGTTTTGGAATATAGGTGTTTGGCGGGGTGAGTTATGGAGCCAAGAAACCAAGAAAGAATTCTTGACCATCTTTGGAGCAAAATGGAGGTTTATTAAAGCACTGGGACAGGACCAGGAAGCAGAAAGAACTGCTGTCCTGGGCTTGTGAGAGGTGGCTGATTATATACTGTGGGGTTGGGGGAGGTAAGGAAAAAGGGAGGTCTTTCATATGTTAAAGAAGATTCATAGGATACCTGAGGCCTTGCCTTTGTCAAGTTAAGGTGGTTTTTCCCCTAGCAAGACATTAACATGTAGATACTTGGGAATTTCCTGGAGAAACCTATACTCTACTACTCTGCAGGCTTCAAGTCTCTGCCAATGGGCTACAGGTTATAAGGACATTTAATTGTATTTATATTCCCTTCTGGAAGCTAGCCCATTGATAGAAATGCTTTGTTCTTGTAAATTGCTAAGACATTTGTAAACTGAGTGAGACTCAGGTCTTGCAGGAGTGTGATCACTACAAGTTAACTATTTGTTTTTCCTTTCCTTATCTTTAGAGTAGCCAGGAGTGCCTGAGAAATGTCAGTTATATCCCATTGGTCGGGGGTACTTGTGGGGTGTCAGCTTCTGCTTTGTCCTCAACTTGCCTTCTGTTCTCTCATCACAAGCATGCTTTGGAAATAGTCTCTGGGTTAGAACCCAAACTCCACCACTTCCAGGGTGTGTAATCTTGAGACCATCACTTAACACCTTGGGGCTTCAGTTGTAAAACTGCAAAAAAGAAAAAAAAGTGGTGATGATAATGATAGTAACTATACGGCAGTGTTATTATGGGGATGAAATCTTTTTTCTTATTTCTGAAATGCTTAGATTATTATTGGGCAAATAATGAGAACTAAACAGTGCAGATTTCTTCAGTCCACAGTTTGAAAATTAAAAGATTGTTAGAGTGATAATGGCAACAGTGCAAATGGCATATTTCTCTAATGAGTGAATCATGCCTTAGTTAGGATTTGCGTCAGGCTTTGTTTGAGTAGTTAGGTATCCCCTGCTCTTATATAATGAAATCATGAGGCAATAAACTACACAGTATTCTAAAGACACGATGAGGCAAAATGAGAATTAAAGTTCAGTGCTTGTGACACAGAAGACAATGAAAGTGTATTTGCATGGAAGATGAATGGATAAGTAAGTTAATAACATGTCTGAGTTCTGACTCTTTCCATTATATCAGGTTGCTTCTAGCTCAGGCAGTATGTATATCAATTGAAGAAAAGCTTTTGATCTTCTTTGACAAGTCAGATGAGTGGTATCATCTATCCCGCCAACCACAACCCTATTATGGGTCTCTTACATGACAAATGAGATGGGTTATGAGAAAATACTTTAAAAACTGTAAAACACCATTTTAGGAGTCTGCTGTTATTTGGCAGGTGATAAGATGTGGTTAAAAGACAGCCCTGGGTGGGGAGCGAGGTGGGGAGACAACCCTGCATTTGAATCTTGCTAGGTTTGTGACTTTGTTAATTACCTAACCTTTCTAAACTTCCGATAACTCAAGGGTAATGACTGTAACAGTTCCTAATTTATACTGAGAAGTGAATGAGACAAGATTGTGTCTGTGAAGTAGTTACCTTAATCCTTATTATAGTGCTTATCAACACAGTGAGTGTTCAGTAGCAGCTGGATATTACTATAAGAATATTACTGTTTGTAATCATTGCTGTTTTAATAAGACACATTCTTAGACAGAGTTTTTTCAGATATGCATGCTAGTATGCCCCTATCCTATGACCACAGCAGTCATTGCTCACTCACTATGATCTTTCTTTTACTGTTGTGATGGACAACTACTACTGACTGGTAGCGGTTGGTACTGGAATGGTAAATGGGATGTAAGTTATTTCCCATCTTAGATGATTTTCAATGGACTATACTAAATATGGGAAATGAAGATAATGATTCAAATGCAATTTTTTGGGCAAAAAGTAATGACAACATGGCGACATTGGGAATCTTAGCCCTCTTTCCACCACAGAAGCACTAATTTAACAACAACCTACAGACTAAAATAAGCTTTAGAGAAATTCAGATTCCTATTAACAGATTGCGGTACCCCCAGTGAGCGCAAAGCTGACTGTGAACAGTCACACTGAAAGAGATAAGAAGAGTAATTTGGTTTTACCTACTTCCTACCACAAGCTGACACAACTCAATACTGAGATATCATCTTTGTCTGTGACTTCTTCCTTGAGGAGAGAGAGAGTGGAGCTTAACTCCAATATGCCAGGGCATTAATTTCTGTTTTACCTTACCCAGACAGCTGACAGAACTGGCATAGTTTGGATACCTGGAGGTAGCTAAGACCAAAATCAGTAGTGGGCAACTTGCTACAGCTGGCACTGCTCGGAAATTGGGAAAAGGTAGAGAACCAGAAGCTGCTGTCCCAAAAGGGAGAGAAAGGAATGGAGTGTCCTCCAACATCCAAGCTTGTAGTAAGTCAGAAACCAAAGAGTGAAATTATAGTCTTGAAAAAACATCTGTCTAGCTAGTATTCCACAGGCATACCACCAGAGAAGACGAAGTGACGACTATACCTATATTACACAAAGTAGACTTTAAGTCAAAAATTGTCACAAGAGAAAAAGAAGGTGATTGTATAATGACAAAAGTTCTAATTCATCAGGGAAATGTAACAATTATAAGTATATATGCTCCCAACATTAAAGTACTCAAATACATGAAGTGAACATTGACAGCCTAAAAGAAGAATTGATAGTAATACAATAATAATAGGAGACTTCAGTATCACACGTTCAATAATAGAGAAAACATACAGACAGAAAATTAATAAGGAAACAGTAGACTCAAAAAATACTATAGGCCAAATGCTTCTAATAAATATATGCAGGACATTCCACTTAGTAGCAAGAGAATACATATTCTTCCCAGATACCCAAAGAACATTCTCCAGAACAGAGTACATGTTAGGTCACAAAACAAGTCTTAACACATTTGTATTTAAATCATACAAAGTATCTTCTCAGGCCACAATGGAATGAAATTAGAAATTAATAAACAGAAAGCCTGGCAAAATCTACAACTATGTGGAAATGAAACAAAACATTCTTGAACAACCAATGAGAAACAGTAGGAACCCAGGGATATTAGAAATATATTGAGACAAATGAAAACCAAACATGACAATGGCATACCAAAACTTATAAGATGCAGTAAAAGCAGTAATAATAGGGGAGATTATAAAAATAAATGGCTATGTTTAAAAAGAAGCAGAGGGGTGCCTGGATGGCTCAGTGGGTTAAAGCTTCTGCCTTTGGCTCAGGTCATGATCTCAGGGTCCTGGGATCAAGTCCTGAGTCCAGCGTCATCAGGCTCTCTGCTCAGCAGGGAGCCTGCTTCCTCCTCTCTCTCTGCCTGCCTCACTGACTACTTGTGATCTCTCTCTGTCAAATAAATAAATAAAATCTTTAAAAAATACAATAAAAAATAAAAAAAATAAAAAGAAGCAGAATCTTGAATAAACAACATGAATCTACACCTCAAGGGACTAAAACATAAGGAGAAACTAAATTCAAAATTATCAGATGGAAGGAAATAAAAATTAAAGGAGAAATAAAACAATAGAAAAATAATAAAAAATCAATGAAATTAAGAGCTAGATATTTGAAAAGATAAACAACATTGAAAAATCTTTAAACAAGAAAAAAGAAGACTCATATGTAAATTAAGAAATGAAGGGAGAGATATTACAAATGATTCTATAGGAATAAAGGGATAAATTCTTAAAAATATACAATCTATCAAGACTAAATCATACAGAAAAAGAAAATTGGAACAGATCTGTAACTAATAAAAAGATTGAATCAGTGAACAAAAACCTCTCAACAACAATAACAACAGCAAATAATCCAGGGCCAGAGGATATCACTAGTGAATCTACCAAACACTTAAAGAAGAATTAATACCAATCCTTTTCAAACTCTTCCAAAAAATTAAGAAAAGGGAATACTCTCAACCTCATTTTACATAGACAGCATTACTTCGATACCAAATCAGAAAAAGGCACCATACGAAAAGAAAACTACAGGCTGATGAACAGTGTCTCTGATGACCAATGATTAAAAACTCCTCAGAAAAATACCAGTACATTAAACTCAACAGCACATTAAAAGGATCAAACATTGTAACCAGATGGGATTTATCCCTGGGATATGAGAATATTTCAACAACAGGAAAATCAGTTAATGTGATACAACATATTAAAAAAATAAAGTTTTAAAATATGATCGTCTCAATAAGACACAGAAGAGGCATTTGACAAAATTCCACACCCTATCATAATAAAAACACTCAAGCAAAAAGATTAGAAAAAAATGACCTCAACATAATAAAATCCATGTATGAAAGGTTCACAGTCAACATCATACTAAATAGTAAAAAACTGAAACTTTTCCTCTCACATCAGGAACAAGATAAGGGTGCCTTTCTCACTACTTACATGCAACACAGTTCTGGAAGTACTAGCCAACACAAGGTAAGAAAAAGAAACAAAAGTCACCCTAATCAGAAAGAAAGAAGTGAAATTGTTTCTGTTCACAAGTGACATGAGCTTATACACAGAAAGACCTAACTCTTATATACATATAACATAAACAGTTAAAACTCATAAACAAATTTGGTAAAATTGCAGGACTCTATAATCTACAAACAAAAATCTTTGTGTTTTGATAAATTAACACAAACTAAAAAGAAATTAGGAAAGAATCCCATTTACAATAGCATAAAAAGAATAAAATGCTTAGGAATACACTTAACCAAGGAAGTGAAAAGCTTGTATACTGAAAACTACAAAACATTTATGAAAGTAGTTAAAGGTGACATAAATAAATGGAAATACATGTTATGCCCATGGGTAGGAAAACAATATAATTAAAATGTTCATACTTACAAAGCAATCTACAGATTCAGAGCAATACCTATCAAAAGCCAAATGACATTTTATCCAGAAATTGTAAAAAAAAAAATCCTAAAATTCACGTGAAATCACCTAAGAGCTTGACTAGCCAAAACAATTTTGAGAAAGAAGAATAAAGACGGATCCTCTTCATACTTCTTGATGTCCAAGCATATTACAAAGCTATAGCAATCAAAACAGTATGCCTTTGCCATTAAACACAGACAGTCCAATAGAGCAAATGGAAACTGGATAAAAACACACATAAATGTCAAACCGTCTTCAACAAATGTGTCAAGATCACACAATGAGGAAAGGATAACCTCTTAAGCACATGGTGATGGGAAAACTGGATAGCCACATGTGAAAGAATGAGACTGGTCCCTTATCTTCCACCATGTATAAAAATAAATTCACAATAGATTAATCTCTTAAACGTAAGATGCAAAACTCTATAGTTCCTAGAAAACTTCATAACATTGGCTTTGGCAATACTTTCTTGGGTGTGATACAATAAGCACAGGCAACAAAAGCAAAAACAGACAAATGGGATTACATCAAACTAAAAATCTCCACAGTGAAGGAAATAATCAACAAAATGAAAAGGCAACTTATAATATGGAAAATATATTTTCAAACCATATATCTGATAAGGAGTTAATATCCAAAATATATAAGGAACTCCTACAACTCCACAGGAAGAAAAAACAAACAAAATGAATAATGTGATTACAAAGCAGGCAGAAATCTTGAATAAATTTACATTTCTCCAAAAAGCATATGAAAAGAATTTAACATCACAAATCCTTAGGAAAATGCAAATCAAGACCACAATGAGGTATCATCACAAACCTATTAGAGTGGTTAAGACAAAAAGAAAAAAAGATTCAAGTGTTGGGGAAGATGTGAAGAAACTGGAATCCTTGTCCATTGTTGCGAATGCAACGTGGGTATAGCCACCATGGAAGACAGTGTGGAGATTTCTCAAAAAAGAAAAAAATAAATGCATCATTTGATCCAGCATTCTTACTTCTGGGTATACACCCAAAAGAATGGAAAACAGGATCTCAAAAAGACATTCACGTCCTTATGTTTGTTGCAGTATTAGTTATAACAACCAAAACATAGAAACAACTGAATTGTTCATAACAGGTGAGTGGATAAAGCAAATGTGGTATATTATTCAGACTTGAAAAAGAAGAAAATCCTTCCATATGCAACAACATAGATGAACCTAGAAGATATTATGCTAAGTAAAATAACCCAGTCACAGAAAAACAAATACTTATTATGAGCTGTCTAAAATAGTCAGACTCATAGAAATAGTAGAATGGCAGGTGCCAGAGCTGGGGGAGAGGGGAATGAGAAGGAGATGTTCAGTGAGTGTATGCCAGATAAATAAGTTCTAGAGATCTGCTGTCCAACATTGGTGGACAAAATACAATGCTGTATTTTGCATTTAAAAATCTAAGAAGGTATGTCTCCCATTGTGTTCTTACTACAATGAAAAAGTAGTATGTGTTAACTGACCTTAGCAGTCTTAAATATGCTAAATAAATTACCAAATTTGAAAAAAATGCAATGTTTAAAACATTCATAATTTCTTTAATCCTAAAAGAACAATTAAAAAAAAGATTTTATTTATTTACTTTAGGGAGAGAGAGAGGGAGTACGACCCAGGGGAGGAGTAGAGAGTGGGGGAGACAATAGGGGAAGAATCTCAAGTAGACTCCACACTGATCACAGAGACTCATGTGGGGCTCCCCCTGGGGCTCAATCACAGGACCCTTAGATCATGACTGGAACAGAAACCAAGAGTCAGGCACTTAACCGGTTGAGCCACCCAGGCTCCCCAAGGGTGCATTTTTGATGTAGAAGTGAAGATTCCACCAGTAACTTCAGAAAGTGATGATTTTATGTATTTTTATTTTATATTTTTAAAATATTTTATGTGTTTATTTGTCAGAGAGAAAAAAAAAAACACAAGCAGGGGGAGAAGCAGACTCCCCACTGAGCAGGGATCCTTATGCTGGACTCGATCTAGGACCCTGCCTGTGAGCTGAAGGCAGATGCTTAACCAACTGAGCCACCCAGGTATTCCAGACAGTGATGATTTTAAAACATAATCTCACCCAATCCTCTTTTATACCTAGAAATATTATGTTTCTGAGACTAGGAAACTGATGTTTGGAAAGGTAAGTAACACATTCACTGTCAGAAGGTAATTAAGTATGAGAACCAGTGACCTAAGCCTCACAAGTAGTAAAGGACAAAGTAACAAGTCCTCGTGTAACTTTAGGATTCCCTTGACTTTCTGAAAGTCATTCCTATTCACCAAGACTCAAAAACCCAGTTCAAATAGAATCTTGTCTGCAGCCTATAGTTCAGGTTTTTATTCTCCTTCCACTATTTTCTCATTTTAATGATCATTTAATAAGCATTTAAATAACTATTATAGATGATCTTAAATCACAATCTAATGATGGAATAAGAGTTATACTCTAATGATTATAACACAAGGAAATGACATAAATACAGCTAGCTCTGTTAAAATAGTCTAGAAGAATTCAGAGGCAGGGAAGGCCATTGTAACTTGCCTGATCGGAAGTAGCTTCCTGTATAACGTGACATCTGAACTGAGCTCTGAGGGTGTCAAAGACAGGAAAAGAAAGAAGGATTATGAAACAATGAGGTGTATTATAGTTTTACTCAAATACTTGGCTTCATACTGGGGAGTGCTGGGAAATGAAACGATATAAACTTATTAAGGAGACACTGGACACAGTTTTGAATTCCATGTCTAGATTTTGGATTTTGTGGTTGGAGTTGATACTGTGCCAAGCAGTTCAGACTCACACTTAGGAATGAGAATTAGGCTTCCTTCTGCTAGGGGTGTTGGTGGCAGACAGCAGTCATCCATCAAGCTCCTTCCCGGGGCAGCCTTTATCCAATGACCGGTTATTTGGCTGTAAAAGTTTGGCCCCTTACCACAAATCAGGATAATGCTGATGAGTTAACTCAGCTACTGTGAATCATCACAGCCTAACTTACTTTATTGAGTCCTGCTTACCTTTCTCACAGCTGGTTATATGGGAATGCTCCTTAATAGAAACCAGAGAAGTTATAGAATGTTCAAAAACAAAAATTATATTGTAGAATTTAGCACAATTGCTTATCTTTTAAGATGGCTAATTGAATTTAAGCTTTTACTCTTTTTTTCTCCCCAAAGCACTAATAAAACTACATGGAAGGAATAATCTTGTAACAGAAAAAAAGAAATAAAAGGGGACCCTCAGTTTAAAAAAAGATTTCTATAAACTTCTGCAAAACAGAAAATCTGAAAGAACCGCTGCTATGAAAAAGAAAGCAATGAAAAGAGTATTCCGAGATAAAAGAGGAAGGTACTGCCATGGGAGAGAAGGCAGAGGGTTGTGAAAACAGGAAGTAGAAATTCTTCCTCAAATGCAATGTGTGTTTTAAATGTAAAGTGATACTCATTAAAATGATTAAAATAATAATTTTCGTTCAATGAGAAGAGGGAAAGAGATGAAGTTTTATGTCTGTGAACAGAAGAGCTTTCCAGAAGAGCATCAAAGTATCATGCTAAATTGATAATTTAGAAAATATTATTTAAGGAATCTCCAAATCAGGAGCTATGTCCAAACAAATATGGCTGAATCTGAGAAGCTGGACTGGAAACAGAGGAGGAAGGAAAAATCCTCTCTTTCAGCATAAGCTCCTTTGATCTATTTTATATTATTTTTTATTATGTGCCTACTTTTCTATGACAATATTTGAAACAAGATGCATTAATGCAATCACAATAACTGATACAAATAGAACACTTGAGTGGAGAAAGGATGCAAATAAATTAAAGAATTAAGAACTCACTGAACGTTCAGCCAAGGAATTATGATGCAACGGGAAGAGAAAGTATCACTATCATTCTTCAAGGTCTGGTGACGGACACAATAGGAGTCAAGTCAAGAGGAAACAGTGCTCAGTAAGAGTAGCAGGTTTGAAGGATCGGTGTAAACACTTTCTGGTTTAGATGCATACAGAACAGATGTTAAAATATGATCAGCAGGCCACTGGAAATGTGAGAAAGAAGTGTGGGAAACAGTAAAACTGCAGATCCCATTATGTTACTTTAAAGAGAGAAAGATCTTGAAATATTCATCATTGTGCTTTATATACACCCTTCTACTTCCCTTTTCATTTGAAGGAGTTGAAATACCTTAAAAATGCCTTAGAATTATAGCAAGAATTCAAAGAAAAAGATACAAACTCTCTTTGAAAAAAGAATTGTAACCAGGCTCTTGATGTCAAAATAATACAGACAGAGGGGATATGAATATCTAATTAATTCCCAGAAAACTTTAGAAAGAGTATGGAGAGGAAAAGTAACCCTCAGAGGCCCATGCAAGAGTAAAGAAGAGTCATTTGGGATCTGAAAGTGGTAGAGAAGATGATGGGTCATGGCCATGAAGGGAGCCTAGTGTCAAAATAGAAGGATATAACCTGAGGGCTTTAGATGAGAGCATCAAAAGATAGAAACGTGTAGCTAGACAAGTGGGACACAAAGTAATAGCTTGACAATGTTAACACCCCAGTCAAGTAAGCAGCTTACCTCCCCTGAATAGAGGCTAGTGGGCTTCCCCTTCCTACGGGGGGGGGGGGGGGGAATGCTTTCCATCAACTGTTTCCCATCTATCACCAGAGATCCTTTCAACAGAAAGATGTGCTCTCATGTTGTGATTTTTTTTTTCTGTCTTGTATGAGTAAATGCCTCTTTGTCACAAACAAAGACATTTGTAAGCATCACCAAAGCACAGAGTCCTTGACTTCTATGGGGCTGTGGTGGGATGAGCTTTGAAAAGTAATGGGCCCAGGCCTGGGGAAAACACTCTCAATCAACACACAATTCAGTGGTTAATCTTAAACTGAAATATTGTCACTTGATTTTCCAAGACCTACAAGAGTAGTCATTCTTAAATTTAATAACGTCTTAGGGGAAAAGGACTATTCTTGTGTAACAACCTCATGTCCTCACGTCGATTGAGGTCCATAATGAATACTTAATCACAATTACTAACTTAAAATTGTAGGTGTAGAAATGGGGAAAAATGTTAGTCAAAAGGTATAAATTTTCATTATATAAGATAAATAATTTAGGATAAATCAGTTCTGATGTTTTAATGTGCAGCATGGTGACTTTGGTTAATTAATAATACCATATTGTCTACTCAAAATTGCTCAGAGTAGATCTTAGGCATACTCACCATGAACATCAAAAATGGAAACTATCTGTGCTGACAGATGTAACTAACCTTATTGTGGTTATCTTCTCCTGGCATATACATATATCAAGTTATCAGTTTGTAGCCTTAAACTTACATAATGTTATATGCCAATTATATTTTAATAAATCTGGAAAAAGAAAACCTTATAAATTAGAAATGTTCCAGTACATTCTTTGAGCATTTTAAAAACTCCTACCCAGAGTTATACTCCATTCCAAAAAAAGACTAATTTTAAAAAAAAACTATAAGTGCATGAAAAAAGTATTAGTCTAAAAAGGACTATCCCCTCCTTTCTTCCTGTTTCCACTGACTTTGCTTAGTAACTCTCTCTGTGAGAACAGGAACTTCTCTTCAAACATTAAAAAATACCCAAAGAAAGAGAGAACATAGAAACCAGCTTGAGTTAGTCTCTGAAAAATTTCAAAACCTATGCTCATCTTTTTTTTTCCCCTTCCTTTTTCTTTAGGTATTCACTTCCTTGGTACTTCATTTTTCAGTCTTTCTTTGATTTATATTTAAAAGTCTGAGTAAGGATGAATGCATTTGGAACTTAAATATTTTTAAGGCAAACTTTGCTAGCAAAGGGATTAATAGGGATCAGTAGTGTTTGCTGACATAGTTCTAGGAGCTGGGCCTGCACCAATTCATTCTAGCTGGTGCTAGTTGGGGGAGTACACTATGCAGGTCAATCTCGTCTGTCAGAATTAGTATCAGGAAAAAAAAAGTTTGAGAATGTTTTGTTTGACATTTTAATTTTAGATTAATGGTTAAAAATATGTTACTCTCTTTTTTTTTTTTTAGTTTAGGAAATATTGGTCTCGGGGACATTTATTATATTTCCAATACACGAAAGAGCAAATGTCAGTATGTTTTGACCCCGAATTGAGACTTGTCTCCCCTTTTATTCAATTTCTTTGGGAATTCAAAAGAGGCCTCTCAGATCAATATCTTATACTAACAACTTGTTATGATGTTTAGATCCGAAGCTTTGAATTTAGTGTATTACAGTCTATCTGCTCCCTACTAAGTTGGTGTATTTTGTTTGTTTCCTCTTCCAAAAAATATGATGGATATTAGTAGTGCCAACTATAACACAAGATCTTCAGTACTGAGACAATTTATTTAAGACTTTAGTTCATAGCCTCACCATATCAACACTCAAAAATCTTGGCTTAAGTACAATTATTATTTTAAAATGAAAACAAAGTTTGGAGGGAAATTGCCATAAATAACATTAGTTGACAGGACATGATACAACTTTATAATCCTGGGTAGAATGTATCCATGTTTGTAACCCTAACATTTTGGATTAAAAGATGGAAACCATGCTATAAACATGAAAAATATTTAGACTTTTATATCTGTTGGATTTTAACGTCCTTGAGGATGGTGCTAATGTGTCACCAATGCCGATATAGGCCATGATGTGTATTAAGAATTCAATAAATACTGCAAAATATATTTGGTCTCAAATTATTTGTTAATGTTGGTAATCTAATGATTTCTGTGTATTGCTACACCATTAGATTGATAATGGACATTAGCAAGATCAGTATCATAGCTATAACTGACTTTCTTCTCTGTAATATAATAATACCATCAACATTGAATTATTCTTAAATGAATTATTTGAACTCTAAAAATCACTGAAGCAAAAGATTTTCAGGAGTACATATGATGTAGATAACTATCCAAATTAATAATGAGAAGCTTTTCTCCCATATACTTGGACAGCTCTATATTTCAGAAAAAAATGATGCATGTGAAGGGATAAATACATATTTTTTTGTTCAAGCAGTGATTAGCATGAAGTATAAAACAATGTTACTCCACTCAAGCACTGTGACCTAAAATTGAAGATTAATAACTGTCCTTTTTTCCCCTTCAAAAATAGCTTTGATGTGACTATATTCCAATATGAGGAATATCGAATAATTTATATGGACTAATCCTCTTTATTACTTATAGTGTTTTTTTAGCAATTAAGCTTGTGATGATTCTAAGATATTGGTAATAAGTTTTGATTTGTTGTAAGAATTATTTATTTTGGGGGTGCCTGGGTGGCTCAGTGGGTTAAAGCCTCTGCCTTCGGCTCAGGTCATGATCTCAGGGTCCTGGGATCGAGCCCCACGTCGGGCTCTCTGCTCAGCAAGGAGCCTGCTTCCCCCTCTCTCTCTGCCTGCCTTGCCTCTCTGCCTACTTGTGATCTCTGTCTGTCAAATAAATAAATAAAATCTTAAAAAAAAATTGTTTGTGATTTTAATTATCTCATGTGGTATTTTTAGATAGATTATATTGTTTCTGCTTAAAAGTATTATAGTTCATTTCTGATATGTGGACAAGGGAATACCTTATAGTAATATGACTGAATATGCAGTTTCATGGACAAACAACAGTGCAATCTAAAATAATTAGGGAACAGAGGGCGCCTGGGTGGCTCAGTTGGTTAAGTGACTGCCTTCAGCTCAGATCATGATCCCAGAGTCCTGGGATTGAGTTCTGCATGGGGCTCCAAGCTCCATGGGGAATCTGCTTCTCTCTCTGAACTTCTCCCTTGTCATGCTCTCTCTCACCTCTCCCTCTCTCTCTCTCAAATAAATAAAAATAAAATCTTAAAAAAAAGAATGCATTAAAAAATAAATAAAATAATTAGGGAAAAGAAAGAGGAAAATGTGCCAAAAGAACTTTCTTCCAAGAGTTCTACATACAGTTGTGTAATCCTGAAATTGTAAGACTGAGTCTTGAACCTCTTTCACCCCCACACACTACAACTAAATTTTCACTAAATACATTGAGTTTTATCTTCAAAAACCTCCCTCTAGTTCATATGTTTCTGTAGTATAAAACCAGAGCAGGCTAAAATGTCTCTTGGGTGAACAAATTCCAAATCCACTTTTTTCTTCTTCTACTATCTTTAAGGAATCCACAGTGATATTTTAAGTGGAAATATGAATATTTCATATCACACTTCTGCTCAAGAAGCAAAAAAAAATATAATAATAATAATCAGCTTCATTCATTCATCAGAAAAAATTGTCGGTTTCCTACTGGTCTTAGTTAAAAGTTCAAAAATTTTTCCATGGTCTATGAGGTCTTGAATAATCTGACCCCACCTCTCAGTTCCAGCCCATACAATTCTCTTTCATCTCTCTTTTCTCTCTTTTTGAGATTGTCTTCAAACAAACATGATCCCTGCCATTATAAAATATTTGCCAATAATCTTTCATTTCTCTCAAATACTCTTCTTTCTGGCACAACATTTTTGACTAGTTAACAATATAAAGTTCTCAGCTCATTTGTTTTCTTCATGATGATTTCTTGAATGCCAGAATTATATCGTGTAAATTATAGCAGCTAGTATATTCCTTTAATTGCACTTTTAAAAATATTTACTTATAAATGTGTTCATGCAGTTGTTTGATTTTTTTTTTTAAAGATTTTATTTATTTATTTGACAGACAGAGATCACAAGTAGGCAGAAGGGCAGGCAGAGAGAGAGAGAGAGAAGGAAGCAGGCTCCCTGCTGAGCAGAGAGCCTGATGTGGGGTTCCATCCCAGGACCCTGGGATCATGACCTGAGCCGAAGGCAGAGGCTTTAACCCACTGAGCCACCCAGGCGCCCCCAGTTGTTTGATTAATATCATTAACTGCTCCATTGGACTCTGGGCTCAATGAAAGAAGACACCGTGTTTATTTTTCTCATGACTATATCTTTAGGGCTTTCTGTTGTGCCAAAAACAAAATCGGCTCTTAGTATATATGTGTATATTTTTAATGGGATGATTGAATGGATAATTGAATGAATGTATGAATAAGCTAAGAGTAGAATGAAATGTTATTTGCAAATTATTAATCTGCCTTTTGCCTAAGACTTGCTGTGGCTAAGAAAATATGTATGGATATAATATCATGCCTGTTCCAGGATGAGACCTCAAGAGGCATGGTATCTCAGCTTACTCTTTTGGGCTTTATCTCCTGCCAATGATATCTACATTGCCCAGATAATCATGATCCCAGAATGTGGATACAGATGGAGAGGACTTGAACCCAAATAAGAGCTTAGTATCAAATAGAAGATCTGAGTTGAACTCAGCAGAACCAGAGCTGACACACATATACCTAAGTGAGAAGCAAATTCTTTATATAAGCTACCCAGTGTTCAGGTTGTTTTCAGTAATACATGAATAATTTATAATTTTAATAATAACTTATAGTGAAAAACAAGGCCGTTTGTTGAAATTAGACCATATAGTATCTTAACATATCCTAATTATATATATAATATTCAATTATATATATAATATTCATATATAATTATGCTACATAAATATAAATACTTGTGATAATATATAATATGTAAGTAAATTAACCCTTATTATCACATTAAGAAAAATATTCTGACATTCATTGAAATAGCTTAATCAAAACTTAACAAAAGATGTGTTGAATTCCTTTACATTTCTCAAGAAGAGTTGTCTTTATTTTAACTCCCTACTTTTCTCAAGTTACAGCCATTTTAATCTTAGTACTGTTTTATTCTTTGTAGCTAAATATATGTGTTGGAAGTTGAATCTTGTGGATTCCTTGAAATTCTCGTTTTCATCTTCTCCACCATATACCTCTGTTTGGTGGAGAAATATCTTTGAAACATTAACTAAGGCTAGATTTTATTTTCCCTTGTTCCCTTCTAAGAATTGAAGAGTAATTGGAACAATAAGCTTATGTTCTCTAGCTCTCACTGTATGGCTTTAGCGAATTGCTATTACTTTTCATAAGAAGGCAGACTGTACAGTGGTTACCCACAGGGCATGTGTTTCTGATGAATGGCAAGTGTGGGATGCCTCAGTCATTAAAAACTCGGGGCAAAATCTATTCCTAGAAACTCATGCTGATGCTCACAGGCAGTGGTGCATAATAGTAAGAAATGAATAAGAATTATCTTTCTTTTCTACAGCACGTTCATTTCAAATTTTCTATAAGGGTATATATTAGGTTCACTAGTTTCTAAATGGTGTATCATATCAACATCTAGTTTATTAGTCTCTTTTCAGACTTCTTTGAACTGTGAGAAACATAAATGTCATCTAATCCACTTTTATAAAATGTTTGGGGATTTTAAATCATACTGATGCTCAAACCCACTCTGAGAAACTCTGGTCATTGGACTTGGAAAGAAATATATTTTTTAAAACTCTCAGGTTAATTTTAATATGCTTTCAGTTTTCAGAGCCTTGATTCTACTCTAAGTCCTTTATTTCATTGAGGGGGAAACTGAGGCCCAGAGAAGTAATTTGACTTACCCAAAATGACCAAGGGAATCACTATAAATGTTAGTAAGATCCACCCAGTTCCACAATGTATTTCTTGTAATATAAATGAAAAAAAAAATCCTCTTAAACAGTATCATTTTTTTAAAAAAGCTTTATAGACTTTTTATTTATTTTTTTTAAAGATTTTATTTATTTATTTGTCAGAGAGAGAGAGGACCGAGAGTAAGCACAGGCAGACAGAGTGGCAGGCAGAGGCAGAGGGAGAAGCAGGCTCCCTGCCAAGCAAGGAGCCCAATGTGGGACTCGATCCCAGGATACCGTGATCATGACCCGAGCTGAAGGCAGCTGCTTAACCAACTGAGCCACCCAGGCGTCCCAAACAGTATCATTTTATCTGTGTTTATCTCTTAAACAGTATCATTTTATCTGTGACTTTTTTCATCCATATCAGCAGATATTAGCTCAAAGTTTATTTCAAGCTCAAATTACTGTTAAACATACACTTTTTTTTATCTTACCATATATATATATGTACATATATATTTGAGTTACTAAATATATTTCAGAAATATCAATTCAATTGGTATTAAAATTATTTCATGTCTAAATATAATGTGAAGCCTTTTAATAATGTAGTATGTATTCCTTTTCTTCACTAGTATAAGCTAGTATTCAATCATAATTATTGATCAAACAGCATCTCCACATAATAACTAAGAGAGCTCATAAGCAGGTTTGTTGACTTTGTTTTATATATGATGAGAATTATAAGGGAAAAAAGTTAAAATAGCAGAAAGGAAAAAAGGTGAATAGGATTATTTACAAATATGAAGTAACAGTCAAAACTGTGTGATTTTGAAATAAATAAATAAATAAATAAATATAGATAGATAGATATAGATATATGTAGATATATCTACACAAACACATACATACATGACTGTAGAAAATAAATCTAAGTTAATACTGAAAGGGAGTCTGTAAGAATAGATATTGTCTTCTTATATTGACCCTTTATTTATTTATTTATTTATTTAATTTTATTTTTTCAGTGTTCCAAGATTCATTATTTATGCACCACACCCAGTGCTCCACTCAATAAGTGCCCTCCATAATACCCACCACCAGGCTCACCCATCTCCCCACTCTCCTCCCTTCCAAAACCCTCAGTTTGTTTCTCAGAATCCACAGTATCTCATGATTCATCTCCCCCTCTGATTTCCCCCAATTTACTTTTCCTTTCCTTCTCCTAATGTCCTCCATGTTATTCTTATGCCCCACAAGTAAGTGAAACAATATGATAATTGACTTTCCCTTCTTGACTTACTTCACTCAACATAATCTCCTCCAGTACTGTCCATGTTGATACAAAAGTTGGGTGTTTATCCTTTCTGATGGAGCTGTAATATTCTATTGTATATATGGACCGTATCTTTATCCATTTGTCTGTTGAAAGTCATCTTGGCTCTTTCCACAGTTTGGCGATTGTGGTCATTGCTGCTATGAACATTAGGGTACATATGGTCCTTCTTTTCACTGCATCTGTATCTTTGGGGTAAATACCCAGTAGTGCAATTGCAGGGTTATAAGATAGCTCTATTTTTAATTTCTTAAGGAATCTCCACACTGTTTTCCAAAGTGGCTGCACAAACTTGCATTCCCACCAACAGTGTAAGAGGGTTCCCCTTTCTCCACATCTTCTCCAACACTTGTTGTTTACTGTCTTGTTAATATTGCCCATTCTTATTCTTACCAGTGCATGGTGATATCTCAACATGATCTTGATTTGAATCTCCCTGATGGCTAATGATGATGAACATTTTTTCATGTGTCTGTTAGCCATTTGTATGTCTTCTTTGCAAAAGTGTCTGTTCATGTCTTCTGCCCATTTTTTGACATGATTATCTGTTTTTTGGGTGTTGAATTTGAGGAGTTCTTTATAGATCTTGGATATAAGCCCTTTGTCTATAGTGTCATTTGCGAATATATTCTCCCATTCCGTGGGTTGCCTCTTTGTTTTGTTGACTGTTTGCTTTGCAGAAGCTTTGATCTCAATGAAGTCCCAAAAGTTCATTTTTGCTTTTGTTTCCTTTGCCTTTGGAAACATGTCTTGAAAGAAGTTGCTGTGGCCGATGTCAGAGAGGTTACTGCCTATGTTTTCCTCTAGGATTTTGATAGATTCCTGACTCATATTGAGGTCCTTTATACATTCCAAGTTTATTTTTGTGTATGGTGTAAGAGAAAGGCTGAGTTTCATTCTTTACCTAGCTGTCCAATTTTCCCAGCACCATTTATTGAAGAGACTTTTTGCCACTGGATATTTTTTCTTGCTTTGTCAAAGATTATTTGACCATCGAGTTATGGGGCCCATATCTAGAATTTCTACTCTGTACCACTGGTCTCTGTGTCTGTTTTTGTGCCAGTACCATGCTGTCTTGGTGATCACAGCTTTGTAGTAAAGCTTGAAATCAGGCAACGTGATACTCCCAGCTTTGTTTTTCTTTTTCAGTGTTTCCTTAGCAATTCAGGGTCTCTTCTGGTTCCATACAAATTTTAGGATTGTTTGTTCCAGCATTTTGAAAAATGCTGGTGAAATTTTTATTGGGATGGCATTGAAAGTATAGATTGTTCTGGGCAGTATAGACATTTTAACAATGTTTATTCTTCTGATCCATGAGCATGGAATGCTTTTCCATCTTTTTGTGTCTTCTTCAATTTCTTTCATGAGTGTTGTGTATTTCCTCAAGTACAGATCCTTTACCTCTTTGGTTAGGTTTATTCCAAGGTATTTTGGTTCTTGGTGCTATAATAAATGAAATCAGTTTTCTATTTTCGCTTTCTACATTTTCATTGTTAGTGTAGAAGAGAGCAACTGATTTCTGTGCATTGATTTAGTATCTTGCCACATTACTGAATTGATGTATGAGTTCTAGAAATTTGGGGATGGAGTCTCTTGGGTTTTCCACATAAAGTATCATGTCAACTGTGAGGAGAGAGAGTTTGACTTCTTTTCCAATTTGAATACATTTTATTTCTTTTTGTTTTCTGATTGCTGTTGCTAGGACTTGTAGTACTATGTTGAACAGCGGTGGAGAGAGTGGGCATCCTTGTCGTGTTCCTGCTCTCAAAGGGAAGGCTGTCAGCTTTTCCCCATTGAGAATGATATTTGCTGTGAGTTTTTCATAGATAGATTTTATGAAGTTGAGGAATGTTCCTTTATCCTTATACTTTGAAGAGTTTTAATCAGGAACGGGTGCTGTATTTTGTCAAATGCTTTTTCTGCATCAGTTGAGAGGACCATGTGGTTCTTCTCTATTCTCTTATTGATTTGTTCTATCATATTGATCCATTTGTGAACGTTGAGCCGCCCTTGCATCCCAGGGATAAATCCCACCTGGTCATGGTGGATAATCTTTTTAAGGTACTGTTGGATCCTATTAGCTAGGATCTCGTTGAGAATCATGGGACTCATATTCATCAGAGATATTGGACTGAAATTCTTCTTTTTGAGGGGGTCTTTGCCCGGTTTGGGGATCAGTGTGATGCTGGCTTCATAGAAAGAGTCTGGAAGTTTTCTTTCTGTTTCTATTTTTTAAAACAGCTTCAGCAGAGTAGGTATTATTTCTTCTTTGAATGTTTGGTAGAATTCCCCAGGGAACCCATCAGGTCCTGGGTTCTTGTTTTTTGGGAGGTTTTTGTTCTTTGCTTCAATCTTGATACTAGATATTAGTCTATTTAGGTTGTCAATTTTTTCTTATTTCAGTCTTGGAAGTTTATGGTTTTCCAAGAATGCATCCATTTCTTCTAGGTTGCTTAACTTATTGGTATATGACTGTTGATAATAATTTCTGATGATTGTTTCAATGTTCTTGGTGTTATGAGTAATCTCTCCTCTTTCAGTCATAATTTTATTAATTTGGGCCCTCTCTCTTTTCTTTTGGATTAGTTTGGCCAGTGGTTTATTAATCTTATTGATTCTTTCAAAGAACCAGCTTCTAGTTTCATTGATGTGTTCTATTGTATCTCTAGTTTCTAACTCATTGATCTCCTCTCTACTTTTGATTATTTCCCTTCTTGCATATGGGGTTGGCTTAATTTGTTGATTTTCAAGTTCTTTAAGGTGTAAAGAAAGTTGGTGTATTCAGGATTTTTCTCTTTCTTTCTTTCTTTCTTTCTTTTTTTTTTTTTTTTTTTTTTGAGGGAGGCTTGGATGGCTAAGTATTTCCCCCTTAAGATCACTTTTGCTGTGTCCCATAGGTTTTGGACTGATGTATCGTCATTCTCATTGGTTTCCATGAATTGTTTAAGCTCTTCTTTGATTTCTTGGTTGATCCAAATATTCTTGAGCAGGATGGTCTTTAGCTTCCAAGCATTTGAATTCCTTCCAAACTTTTTCTTGTGGTTGAGTTCCAGTATCAAAGCACTGTGGTCTGAGAATATACAGGGAATAATCTCAATCTTTTGGTACCCATTGAGCCCTGATTTATGACCCAGTATGTGGTCTATTCTGGAGAAAGTTCTATGTTTGCTCGAGAAGAAAGAGTGTTCTGTTGTTTTAGGGTGGAATGTTCTGTATATATATCTATGAGGTCCACCTGGTTCAATATGTCCAATGTGTTATTCAATGTTCTTGTTTCTTTATTGATTTTCTGCTTGGATGATCTATTAATGAGACTGGTGTGTTAAGATACCCTATAATTAATGTATTCATGTCAATATAACTCTTTATTTTGATTAACAGTTGGCTTATATAATTGACTGCTCCCATATTGGGGGCATAAATATTTACAATTATTAGATCTTCTTGGTGGATAGACCCTTTAAGAGTGGTATAGTGTCCTTCTGTATCTCTAACTACAGTCTTTAGCTTAAAATCTAATTTATCTGATATGAGAATCACTATCCCATCTTTCTTTTGAGGCCAGCTGGCATGAAAAATGTTTCTCCATCCCTTCACTTTCAGTCTGGATGTATCTTTAGGTGTCTCTTATCGACAGCATATGGACAGATCCTATCATTTTATCCAGTCTGCAACCCTGTGTCATTTTATGGGGGAATTTAGGCCCTTCACATTGAGAGTGATTATTGAAAGATAAGTTTTATTGACATCATGTTGCCTGTGAAGTCCTTGTTTCTATAGACTGTCTTTGTAAATATCTGTTCTATGTCATTCTTGGGTTCTTTCTTCTTTTATATAACCCCCCTTAGTATTTCTTGTAGTGCCGACTTTGTGGTCACATACTCTTTTAAACCTTGCCAGTCTTGGAAGCTCTTTATTTTTCCATCCCTTTTGAATTTCAGCCTTGCTGGATAAAGTATTATTGGCTGCATCTTCTTCTCATTTAGTGTCCTGAATATGACTTGCCAGCCCTTTCTGGTTTGCCAGGTTTCTGTGGACAGTTCTGATGGTCCTTTCTCTGTACATAAGGAATTTCTTCCCTCTAGCTGCTCTTAAGAACTCCTGTCTGAAATTATGATTCATGAATTTCACAATTAAATGTCTGGATGTCTTTCTAGACTCATTGATCTTGGGGGGTGTCCTTTCTGCCTCTAGAACACTAACACTTGTTCCAATCCCCAGATTAGAGAAATTTTTATCCAGAATTTGTTCAACTATATCTTCTAGTCTCTCTTTCTCCACCACCTCAGGGATCCCAATAATTCTGACATTGGAACATTTCATGGTGTCATTTATTTCTCTAATTCTATTTTCATGGCTTCTAAGCTGTTTGTTACAGGCCTCCTTCTGATCCTTCTTTTCTATCAATTTGTCTTCTAGATCACTAATTCTATCTATTCTAGGTTATCCTAGCTGTTAGAGTATTTAGATTAGTTTGGATCTTATTGATAGCATTTTTAACTTTTGCCAAATCAGCTCTCACTTTCGTCCTTAGAGATTCTATGTTGTCACTAATGGCCTTCTCCAATCTAGCCATTGCTTGGATAATTATTACCCTGAATTCCCTTTCTGACATACTTTTTATGTCCATATCCAATAAGTCTATGACAGAGGGCACAGTTTCTGAATTTTTCCTGTTTTAGGTGTTCCTCCTCCTTGTCATTTTGGTAGGAGGTAGTTGAGGGGATGTATAGCTGACTATATCAACCATTATCCAGGCAAGGTGCACCCTGGAAAGTTTTGGAGCAATTGGAAGTCACCACCAAAAAGAAAAAAAGAAAAAAGGAGAGAGAGAAAAAGAAGAAAAAGATAAAACCCAGCAAAAATGAGCACCCAATGTAAGATTTATAAAGTACATAAACAAAAATGAACAAACAAAAATACTGACAAAAGTAAAAGATTTGAAAAAAAGAAAAACCCAGCCAAAATGAACCCCAAGAATAATATTATATGGTACAAATAAGAATAAGATTATATAGAATGAAACAAAACAAATACACAGAAACACTGACAGAATAAGTTGGGAGGATTGTTATAAACCATCAATGTGGAAAAGGAGGTCATTTCAGTTTTTCCTGAGTGTATCTTGCTATCTTTGCTAAAGGACTCAACTTTCCAGAGATACAGGGAAATGAAAACTGGTTTTTATATAGGAGTAGTATTGGATAGAGAAAAAAGGATTACCTTGAAGCTTATATGTATATGTATATTAAAAAGAAAAAAAGAAAAAGAAAAAGAAAGAGGTATATATGAAAAAAGTTTAAGTTGAAAAGTTATTATGGAATATGTTGTATTAAACCTCTAGTTGTAATGGTAAATACGTTAAAAAATTAAAAGAACGGGGCGCCTGGGTGGCTCAGTGGGTTAAAGCCTCTGTCTTCAGCTCAGGTCATGATCCCAGGGTCCTGGGATGGAGCCCCGCATCAGGATCTCTGCTCAGCAGGGAGCCTGCTTCCTCCCCTTTCTCTCTGCCTGCCTCTCTGCCTACTTGTGATCTCTGTCTGTCAAATAAATAAGTAAAATCTTTAAAAAAAATTAAAAGAACAAGGATTATGAGAATGAATAAAAAAAAGAAAGAAAGAAAGAAGGGAAAGTTGTATCTATGAAATATACAGGTTTTGGAGCAATACCAGGAGCTCAATATATTGTTTTCTCCGATGTGTTTTACAGTTTTATGGGGACCCTGTGGAGGTTGTCCTCTTGTTCTTTTGGCTTGTCTTCTTGGGGAGGGGCCTGCTGCATTGTTTTTCCATCTATCTTGCTTGGGCTGAGTTGCCCTGTCCCCTATTAAGGGACTGGGCTCCATGGAAACTGGTTTTCCAGGCTTTTGTTCTCTAGAGGTGTTTGTTCCTTGGTGGCTTTTTGCAGCTTTTCAGAGGGTTAGTGGAAAGTAAACTGTCCACATACAGACCTCCGCCTCAGAGAGAAGCCTTAGTCTGCTCCCCTCTGGGTGGTCCAGAGGACACAGACTCCCCCTCTGCAAACTCTGCTAATCACTGCAACCTCTCACAAGTGGTGTGCACCCACAGCGACCATCCCAGTGGGCACCCTAGGCCCCTGCTTATCTCTGCTCCCCCATGCCACTAAAACCAGGAATGCCATTGCCAAGACTGCTGTCTGGAGTCCAGGCCTATGCTAGGTGCACTTACACTTGGCAGCCGCACAGGTCATAGAAGGCTGTGGGCCAAGGAACCCCAACTGGAGTCAGCATGGTGTTCTCTCAGGTGTGTGCTGGGTAAGTTTAGACCCTGCAGTTTCACAGGTTGCAGAAGGTTGCAGGCCTAGAGACTGCCAGTCAGCACCCACACCAGGCTCTCTCAGGGGCGGGTGGGAGTGCACCCAGCCCAAGCAGCAGAAAGTCGCAGGGTTCAGGGACCATGGACTGGAGGCCCCACTGGACTCTTTCTGGCATGGGTGGTTGCCAGTGATGACCATCCTAGGACCATGGGCTTAGGCCCATGTCTGTGACCACCTGAGTCCACCAGTTGCTCCTTAAGATCTTTTGCCATTTTTGAGTGGTTTTAGCCAGAATCTAAGTTAATGCTGGTTCCCAGTCACCAGGTGCTTTTGTATTGGGGTATTACTTTCCAATGGGTTGGTTCTGGTGTCTCCCTCCCCCTTCTGTTTATGTTCCCATACCAGTTCCCATCCCATTCCCACTCCACTTTACCTCTCCACTGTCATCTTCTGCCCCTGTAGAGATCCAGAAGTGCATCATCCTACAGCTCAGGCTGGATTCATGAGTGTTTAGAGTGTTCTGGTAGATATTTAGCTCACTTTAGGGGACCAGTTGAAACAGAGTCTCCTACTTCTCTGCCATCTTGCCACTCCTACCTCCTTAAAGTAACCTCTTCTAGATTAACAGAGTTATAACTGGTGGTGAACTAAAGTACTTTTTTAAATAGATTTTACTAAATCCTCCTGTAATCATTCTACTCTTTGATAGAATATCAAATATAAGTAAAGTAAAAAACTGAAAATAACGTATGTATTTGGAAAAAGAAGAAAACAAAGAGAGTTAAATACACATATGCAACCACAATTAACTTGTATTTTTGAAGTTTCCCTTTCTCTTTCAAAAGAAGATTGTACTGTAATTTAACATTATATAATTCAGTATATCATATTATCATGGAAGTTTCTGCTTTTCACATATCCTATTAATACACTTACTAGTCACCAGGAATACAGACATCAACATCCCCAGAATAATGAATCTCTCTACCAAGTGCTCCCTGGGGAAAAACAGTGATTTGCATTATTGAGCAAATGGATCATCTTATTAATAATGATAATGTTAATAACACTACCAGAATCTAATGTTATGTAAATCCTATGGCTGAAAGATTCAGAAATATCTAAAAGATCCTTTCCTTTTTTGCTATGTTTCTAAATGTATCTCTCAGAGGGCTGGGGCTGTCTAATGCCCCTTTCTCCGCAACAAGGTCATTTTTAATGAACAAAAGTTAATTAGGCCCAAATGTATCTCTTTTGGTGCAACTGGTGCTATCACAATTTGAATAGTCTCAGACTGCTGGGCATAGGGAGGAAAAATTAGAAGTGTATCTCACTAGCAATGTCAATCTAGTATTTTTAATGAAAGAAACTCCACTGGGAGTGTAGGGAAAGAATATGAAAGGCCTAGAAATTATTTAAGGGGAAAGAGGACAGGAAATTTGCAGAATGAGTATAAGAAGACTAAACAGTGGAAGTAGAATATACACTAAAAAACTATTTGGAAGACGATTGAATGTGAATGTTTAACACAGATTCCAAAGCATCACCAACAGCGACTGTTGATACTAATTAAACACACACACACACACACACACACACACACACACACACACGTGCACACACACACACACACACACACACACACGATGTTGAAATAGAAGCCCTTCAAAAATCTCAGTTAATCCATATGTCAGCATAACCTCGATCAGATTCAACTGAGTTTATTTGGTCACTTATTACTACAATCAGTTAACAAGCTTGCCTTTTCTGTTTCTTCTAAACATTGGTCATATCATTTTTCAGTCATATCTTCTGACTGACCTAGCCACTATTTACCAGAAGAATATGATTATCTATTAATAAGAGCTAGGGAACTAAACAGAGAATGAAGAAGAATTTTTATATAATAATAGATGTGAGAATATGAGCTAGCTTATAATGAGAGACTGAACCATATACAATCGTTCTTTTTTGGTCAAAAATTGTCCATTATCAAAAATTCTGTGATTCACCACATGAAGGGGGATAACTGATTTTGAGAATAATGGAAATACACAAAGACATACTGAAATCACCTAAGATTTAATTCTATGAGAAAGACATATCAGCACATATCTTGACAAAATGCATTTCATAAAAAGATTTCTCTCAAAGAAGTTGTAAGTAGCTCCTCTCACCAACCCAATTCTGTGGACTATGACATCAAATTTCCAAGTATTCTCCAGATTCCTTTGAATCAGCACCTGGTACACTGCTCTTCCTCCTCTTATGTGCAGCCCTCTGGAGTCATTGAAAAACAGCTCTCCAGCAGCCTGCTCCTATGATCTGCCTGTCTTCAAGCACAGCCACGTTTTTACTTTTATTATTTCACGGAGAAACATCACCTGTGAATTCTTGAGGACTCTGGTATTTCTTATATCCAAAGCAACAGAGGTAGAAAGTGTATTTTAAAGACAAAGCAAAAATTTAGAAAAAAATCAAAAGTACTCAACTGTAATGTATTTTCTTAAAAATGTGAACTTAGAGATTTGACATAAAACTTTAAGAATCGTTATTAATCCTGTGGTTGATTTTATAGCACCCTTTAGAGTTGACATGAAGGGTGAAGGTGAGGGCCAGGATAGAATATGGAAGGTAAATCGGACAAATAGATAAATTATTATTATTTTTTCAAGTTTGAAGAAGAGGATGCATATAAATGGTAATATTTTGAATAAGCAGGGACTCAAATTTCTAAGTGAGTCAATTTTACTAAAAATGTGTATTTCCTTTATGCTTTTATATTAGCAAAAGGTAAAATTATAGAATGCAGAAAAAAACCATAAAGTATGTAATAATATTTTCAAACTCTCCCATGTCATGCTTAAGTGGAAATAAAATTTTTAAAAAATATCTTATGTGAAGAGATTTTAAATAACTTCAAATTTGATTTAGAATTGGAGAAAATAGTGAGGTATAATAATAGAACACAGGGTATCATTTCTAAACTAGAACTGTTTTGCCTATATTGGTTTTTGTTGGTAAATTTCATCATATTACTTACCTACTCAGTTATTGGATTTCTCATATTTAAAGTTAATAGGTCAAAAATTCAAGACTCCCTTAATAGTTCATAAATTTTGACTATTATTCTAAGCTATATAAGCAAAACCATTTTAAATTACTCACTGTTGTTATTTTGAACAAGTGTATTTTTTATTGTATATATTTGTTAGGAAATTCTAACAATATTAAATAAGGTACCTTATTATTTTCCATTGGCTATTCTTAAAAGAGTAACATGTTAGATTTCTCAGAAAAATTCAATATTAATAGCACATCAGGAAAGAAAATAATCAGTGTAAATTTATCTTGAAAGTTACTGTCTGTAATGTGGATTATTTGTTGCTCCACAAAATAACAGGCTGATGCTTATGGTTCTTAAATCAATCCAATATTAGAAAATAATGTTCTTTGTGAAGCCAGGTAGAGAACAGTGCTGAATTCTCCAATGTATAATAAGGCTTTTATATACTTCATCTAGCTATTTATTTCCTGTTTACAACAGACAGAGTATAGTTGTCAAACATATTTTGTGTAGATTTTACAACTTGTTTTATTACATGTGATTTCATGAATCCATACATTTTTCCTGTAAAGCCCTCTGTCTAAGACTCTGCACTTGACATTTGGTGGTACAACTTCATTCTATTGCTAAGTCATAGTAAGAAGCACAAGAAATATAATTGCATTCCAGTAAAAGATATCATTAGCACGATAATAAAAGACTACTACAGACAGTAAATAAAAGGTAAAGAAGAAGGAAAACAGCAGGAGCAAAAATAACACAACTAGATATGAGAGATTTCTGTTCTTGGTCTTCCAGGATAGATATGCCCAAATAGAGAATAATGAGCAAGGAGTTTATGCTAAATGGAGGATATACTGAGACAGATAAATAAGCATTCTGAGACAAAAAGACCTGGGGTGAGTGACAATGTAATGCATTTACCAGTAGAGACTTGACTCAGGTAGCCTGGTTCAAATCATCACTCTGATCAAAACGGTATGGTATCAAGTCACGTTTTTAAATTTCAGTTTTCTCACTCCTCAATTTATCTCATTTGGTGATAATAGTGTGCCAACTAAATTCAATCTATGACAGAATTAAGGTGATTGGATAGTGCTTGACATTAATTAATAATTAATTGCTATTAACCATCATAACCATTTAATGGAGCAACTTAGAAGACATTTGCTATGAAAATGTTAAAATACTAGACTAAAGGGTTTGGTATTTCATCAAGATTGCCTAGAAATGGAACTTTTTTTTTTTTAATAAACATATAATATATTTTTATCACCAGAGGTACAGGTCTGTGAATCACCAGGTTTACACACTTCATGAACAGCACTCACCATAGCACATAACCTCCCCAATTCCATAACCCCACCCCCTTCTCCCAACCCCCCTCCTCCCAACAACCCTCAGTTTGTTTTGTGAGATTAAGAGTGACTTAATGTTTGTCTCCCTCCCAATCCCATCTTGTTTCATTTACTCTTCTCCTACCCCCTTAACCCCCCATGTTGCATCTCTACTTCCTCATATCAGGGAGATCATATGATAGTTGTCTTTCTCCAATTGACTTATTTCGCTAAGCATGATACCCTCTAGTTCCATCCATGTCATCACAAATGGCAAGATTTCATTTCTTTTGATGGCTGCATAGTATTCCATTGTGTATATATGCCACATCTTCTTTATCCATTCGTCTGTTGATGGACATCTAGGTTCTTTCCATAGTTTGGCTATTGTAGATATTGCTGCTATAAACATTCGGTTGCACGTGCCCCTTCGGATCACTACGTTTGTATCTTTAGGGTAAATACCCAGTAGTGCAATTGCTGGGTCATAGGGTAGTTCTATTTTCAACACTTTGAGGAACCTCCAGGCTGTTTTCCAGAGTGGTTGCACCAGCTTGCATTCCCACCACCAAAGGGTTCCCCTTTCTCCGCATCCTTGCCAGCATTTGTCATTTCCTGACTTGTTATTTTTAGCCATTCTGATTGGTGTGAGGTAATATCTCATTGTGGTTTTGATTTGTATTTCCCTGATGCCGAGTGATATGGAGCACTTTTTCATGTGTCTGTTGGCCATCTGGATGTCTTCTTTGCAGAAATGTCTGTTCATGTCCTCTGCCCATTTCTTGATTGGATTATTCTTTGGGTGTTGAGTTTGCTAAGTTCTTTATAGATTTTGGACACTAGCCCTTTATCTATTATGCCATTTGCAAGTATCTTCTCCCATTCTGTCAGTTGTCTTTTGGTTTTGTTAACTGTTTCCTTTGCTGTGCAAACGCTTTTGATCTTGATGAAATCCCAACAGTTCATTTTTGCTCTTGCTTCCCTTGCCTTTAATGATGTTCCTAGAAAAATGTTGCTGTGGCTGAGGTTGAAGAGGTTGCTGCCTGTGTTCTCTTCAAGGATTTTGATGGATTCCTTTCTCACATTGAGGTCCTTCATCCATTTTGAGTCTATTCTCATGTGTAGTGTAAGGAAATGGTCCAATTTCATTTTTCTGCATGTGGCTGTCCAATTTTCCCAACACCATTTATTGAAGAGGCTGTCTTTTTTCCATTGGACATTCTTTCCTGCTTTGTCAAAGATGAGTTGACCATAGAGTTGAGGGTCTATTTCTGGGCTTTCTCTTCTGTTCCATTGATCTATGTGTCTGTTTTTGTGCCAGTACCATGCTGTCTTGATGATGAGAGCTTTGTAATAGAGCTTGAAGTCTGGAATTGTGATTCCACCAACTTTGGCTTTCTTTTTCAATATTCCTTTGGCTATTCGAGGTCTTTTCTGGTTCCATATAAATTTTAGGATTATTTGTTCCATTTCTTTGAAAAAAATGGATGGTACTTTGATAGGAATTGCATTAAATGTGTAGATTGCTTTAGGTAGCATAGACATTTTCACAATATTTATTCTTCCAATCCAGGAGCATAGAACATTTTACCATTTCTTTGTGTCTTCCTCAATTTCTTTCATGAGTACTTTATAGTTTTCTGAGTATAGATTCTTAGCCTCTTTGGTTAGGTTTATTCCTAGGTATCTTATAGTTTTGGGTGCAATTGTAAATGGGATGGACTCCTTAATTTCTCTTTCTTCTGTCTTGTTGTTGGTGTAGAGAAATGCAACCGATTTCTGTGCATTGATTTTATATCCTGACACTTTACTGAATTCCTGTACAAGTTCTAGCAGTTTCGGAGTGGAGTCTTTTGGGTTTTCCACATATAGTATCATATCATCTGCGAAGAGTGATAGTTTGACTTCATCTTTGCCGATTTGGATGCCTTTAATTTCCTTTTGTTGTCTGATTGCTGAGGCTAGGACTTCTAGTGCTATGTTGAATAGCAGTGGTGATAATGGACATCCCTGCCGTGTTCCTGACCTTAGCGGAAAAGCTTTCAGTTTTTCTCCATTGAGAATGATATCTGCGGTGGGTTTTTCATAGATGGCTTTGATAATATTGAGGTATGTGCCCTCTATCCTTACACTTTGAAGTTTTGATCAGGAAGGGATGCTGTACTTTGTCAAATGCTTTTTCAGCATCTATGGAGAGTATCATGTTTCTTGTTCTTTCTTTTGTTAATGTGTTGTATCACATTGATTTGCAGATGTGGAACCAACTTTGCAGCCCTGGAATAAATCCCACTTGGTCGTGGTAAATAATCCTTTTAATGTACAGCTGAATCCTATTGGCTAGTATTTTGATGAGAATTTTCGCATCTGTGTTCATCAAGGATATTGGTCTGTAATTCTCTTTTTTGGTGGGATCCTTGTCTCGTTTTGGGATCAAGGTGATGCTGGCCTCATAAAATGAGTTTGGAAGTTTTCCTTTCATTTCTATTTTTTGGAACAGTTTCAGGAGAATAGGAATTAGTTCTTCTTTAAATGTTTGGTAGAATTCCCCCGGGTAGTCATCTGGCCCTGGGCTTTTGTTTGTTTGGAGATTTTTTATGATTGTTTCAATCTCCTTACTGGTTATGGGTCTGTTCAGGTTTTATATTTCTTCCTGGTTCAGTTGTGGTAGTTTATATGTCTCTAGGAATGCATCCATTTCTTCCAGATTGTCAAATTTGTTGGCGTAGAGTTGCTCATAGTATGTTCTTATAATTGTCTGCATTTCTTTGGTGTTGGTTGTGATCTCTCCTCTTTCATTCATGATTTTATTTATTTGGGTCCTTTCTCTTTTATTTTTGATAAGTCTGGCCAGGGGTTTATCAATCTTATTAATTCTTTCAAGGAACCAGCTCCTAGTTTCGTTGATTTGTTCTGTTGTTTTTTGGTTTCTATGTCATTGATTTCTGCTCTGATGTTTATGATTTCTCTTCTCCTGCTGGGTTTAGGGTTTCTTTCTTGTTCTTTCTCTAGCTCCTTTAGGTATAGGGTTATGTTGTGTACTTGAGACCTTTCTTGTTTCTTGAGAAAGGCTTGTACCACTATATATTTTCCTTTTAGGATTGCCTTTTTGTGTCCCACAGATTTTGAACTGTTGTGTTTTCATTATTATTTGTTTCCTTGAATTTATTCAATTCTTCTTTAATTTCCTGGTTGACTCATTCATTCTTTACAAGGATGCTGTTTAGTCTCCATGTATTTGGGTTCTTTCCAAATTTCCTCTTGTGATTGAGTTCTAGCTTCAGAGCATTGTGGTCTGAAAATATGCAGGGAATGATCCCAATCTTTTGATACCGGTTGAGACCTGATTTAGGACCAAGAATGTGATCTATTCTGGAGAATGTTCCATGTGCACTAGAGAAGAATGTGTAGTCTGTTGCTTTGGGATGAAATGTTCTGAATATATCTGTGATGTCCATTTGGTCCAGTGTGTCATTTAAGGCCTTGATTTCCTTGTTGATCTTTTGCTTGGATGATCTGTCCATTTCAGTGAGGGGAGTGTTAAATTCCCCTACTATTATTGTATTATTGTTGATGTGTTTTCTTTGATTTTGTTATTAATTGCTTTATATAGTTGGCTGCTCCCATGTTAGGGGCATAGATATTTAAAATTGTTAGATCTTCTTGTTGGACAGATCCTTTGAGTATGATATAGTGTCCTTCCTCATCTCTTATTATAGTCTTTGGCTTAAAAGCTAATTGATCTGATATAAGGATTGCCACCACTGCTTTCTTCTGATGTCCTAAGCATGGTAAATTATTTTCCACCCTCTCACTTTAAATCTGGGTGTGTCTTCAGGTCTAAAATGAGTTTCTTATAGGCAACATATAGATGGGTTTTGTTTTTTTATCCATTCTGATACCCTGTGTCTTTTGAATGGGGCATTTAGCCCATTAACATTCAGGGTAAGTATTGAGAGATATGAATTTAGTGCCAATGTATTGCCTGTAAGGTGACTGTTCCTGTATATTGTCTCTGTTCCTTTCTGATCTACTACTTTTGGGCTTTCTCTTTGCTTTGAGGACCCCTTTCAATATTTCCTGTAGAGCTGATTTGGTATTTGCAAATTCTTTCAGTTTTTGTTTGTCCTGGAAGCTTTTTATCTCTCCTTCTATTTTCAATGATAGCCTAGCTGGATATAGTATTCTTGGCTGCATGTTTTTCTCGTTTAGTACTCTGAATATATCATGCCAGCTCTTTCTGGCCTGCCAGGTCTCTGTGGATAAGTCTGCTGCCAATCTAATATTTTTACCATTGTATGTTACAGACTTCTTTTTCCGGGCTGCTTTCAGGATTTTCTCTTTGTCACTAAGACTTGTAAATTTTACTATTAGGTGATGGGGTGTGGGTCTATTCTTATTGATTTTGATGGGGGTTCTCTGTACCTCCTGGATTTTAATGCTTGTCCCCTTTGCCATATTGGGTAAATTCTCTCCAATAATTCTCTCCAATATACCTTCTGCTCCCCTCTCTCTTTCTTCTTCTTCTGGAATCCCATTTATTCTAATGTTGTTTTGTCTTATGGTGTCACGTGTCTCTCGAATTCTCCCCTTGTGGTCTAGTAGCTGTTTGTCCCTCTTTTGCTCAGCTTCTTTATTCTCTGTCATTTGGTCTTCTATATCGCTAATTCTTTCTTCTGCCTCATTAATCCTGGCAGTCAGAGCCTCCATTTTTGATTGCACCTCATTAATAGCTTTTTTGATTTCAACTTGGTTAGATTTTAGTTCTTTTATTTCTCCAGAAAGGGCTTTTATATCTCCTGAGAGGTTTTCTCTAATATTTTCCATGTCTTTTTCGAGCCCGGCTAGATCCTTAAGAATCGTCATTCTGAACTCTAGATCTGACATTTTACCAATGTCTGTATTGATTAGGTCTCTATCCTTCAGTACTGCCTCTTATTCTTTTTTTTGTGGTGAAATTTTCTGCCTTGTCATTTTGTGCAGATAAGAGTATATGAAGGAGCAAGTAAAATATTAAAAGGGTGTCAAAGACCCCAGGAAAATATGCTTTAACCAAATCAGAAGAGATCCCAAATCATGGGGGGGAGAAAGGGGATAAAAAGAGGTTCAGAGAAAAAAAAAACAATTAAAAAAAAGAAAACGAATGAAGAAAAATATATAAAAAAGAAGAAATATATATATTTGATAAACTAGTTAAAAAACATTCAAAAAGGAAAGGGTAAAAGTTAAAAAAAATTAGCAGAAAGAAGAAAAAAAATTGAAAAAGAAAAAAAAATTAAATTAACTGCAAGACTAAAGAATCATGGGGAGAAAGCCATGAGTTCCGTGCTTTGCTTTCTCCTCCTCTGGAATTCCGCTGCTCTCCTTGGTATTGAACCTGTACTCCTTGATAGGTGAACTTGGTCCTGGCTGGATTTCTTGTTGATCTTCTGGTGGAGGGGCCTGTTGTAGTGATTCTCAAGTGTCTTTGCCCCAGGCGGAATTGCTCTGCCTTTGCCAGGTGCCAGGCTGAATAATCTGCTCCGGTTTGCTTTTGGGAGCTTTTGTTCCCTGAGTGCTTTCTGTAGAGTTCCGGAGGACGGGAATGAAGATGGTGGCCTCCCAGTCTCCGGCCCGGAGGAGCCGAGAGCCTGGGGCCCCACTCCTCAGTGCACCCTCAGAGAATAGCGCCGAATTACTCCTGTCACCCTGGCCTCTGTCCACACTCAGAGCTCACTGAGTCTGTGACCGGTTCAAGGTAACCTCGAGCTGAGAGCTCACTCCTTGGCTCTGTCTCTGTAGCCAGCTTCCCTGTTCTAGTACCTGCAAGCTCTGTGACACTCAGACACCCCTTCCTTCTATGACCCTGTGGGACCTGAGGCCACGCTGACCCCACGTGGGCTTCACCCTGGTTTAGCCTCTGGAGAGATGTCCCTCAGTGGAACAGACTTTTAAAAGTCCTGATTTTGTGCTCCGTTGCTCCACCGCTTGCCAGGAGCCGGCCCCTCCCCCACAGTCTATCTTCCCATCGCTTTGTATTCACTTTTCCGCCAGTCCTACCTTTCAGAAAGTGTTGATTTTCTGTTTCCAGAATTGCTGTTCTTCTCTTCGATCTCCTGTTGGATTTGTAGGTGTTTGCAATCTTTAGATAAGCTATCTAGCTGATCTCCCACTACCTGAAGTAGTCTCAGCTGCTACTTCTCCGCCATCTTGACTCCTCCCCTGAAACTTTTTTTTAAAGGTTTTATTTATTTATTTGACAGAGATAGTGAGCACAAGCAGGAGGAGAGGGGGAGGGAGAGGCAGAGGGAGAGGAGAATCAGGCTCTCCACTGGTTGCAAAACCCAAGGCCTGCTCTATGCCAGGACCCTGAGATCATGATCTAAGCTGGGGGCAGACTCTTAACCAACCGAGTGACCCAGGTGCCCTGAAAGTTTCAAAACTTTTCGTTGGAAATTTTAATTTTTGTTAACATGTATTAGTCATTAAGACTACAGCAGAGGGGCACCTGGGTGGCTCAGTGGGTTAAAGCCTCTGCCTTCAGCTCAGGTCATGATCCCAGGGTCCTGGGATCGAGCCCCACATCGGGCTATCTGCTCCTCCTCTCTCTCTGCCTGCCTCTCTGCCTACTTGTGATCTCTGTCTGTCAAATAAATAAATAAAATCTTAAAAAAAAAAAGATTTCATTTATTAAAAAAAAAAGAAAAAAGAAAGACTACAGCAGAGTAGGTAGAGGAAATAAAAAGAAAAAACAATCTGAGGGGTTTGAAGGGGCGGGGGGTGGGAGGTTGGGGAACCAGGTGGTGGGTATTAGAGAGGGCACGGATTGCATGGAGCACTGGGTGTGGTGCAAAAACAATGAATACTGTTATGCTGAAAATAAATAAAAAAAAATAAATAAAACAAAAACAAAAAAAAAAAGAAAAAGAAAAAAAAATAGTTCAGCAATACTGGTGAATAAGAATGCATAGGCAGGGGCACCTGGGTGGCTCAGTGAGTTAAAGCCTCTGCCTTCGGTTCAGGTCATGATCCCAGGGTCCTGGGATCGAGCCTCGCATGGGGCTCTCTGCCCCACAAGGAGCCTGCTTCCCTCTCTCTCTTTCTCTGCCTGCCTCTCTACCTACTTGTGATCTGTGTCAAATAAATAAATAAAATCTTAAAAAAAAAATGCATAGGCACCTGCATATGGACCATGAAGAGAACTTAGAGTCAGGGCTGACTCCAAAATTTAGATTGAGAATGACTGAAGGGAAAGATCCTTGACAGAAAAAAAAAGGAAATCATAATGGGGAGCTGGTTTTGGCATAAAGACAATGAATTCAGTTTGATATATTTATGTTTGAGATGACATCTCAATGTCAGCATATCTGCCACATTAAGTTAGAGATGTGTTTTTATTGTGTCAAGTTACTTTCAGCATATTCGTTGAAGCCTCATGATAGACATGGGACACTATACAAACAAAACTGGAAAAAGAATCTTATTTTATAGATGGAAAGTTAAGGAAATTGAGACCCAGCGAGATGAATTACCTGCAGAGCTGGGTTCCCTAACTCCCAGGACATTCTCTTTCTATTCCATTTTGTGACTATATGGAGAACAATATTAGAACCTATGAGAATAATCTCAAATGTTAGGAAACATGACCTGAATTAAAGGTAACCTTGTGGTCAAGTGTGGCTACTACTTTATGGAAAAATTTTAAAAAGAAAATATAAAGGGACCATATCTAAATGTCATTACTTAAATAAATTATATAAAACTGAATTTTCTCTACCTTAGAAGAAACTCATTTCGTAAATATTTAGGAAAATTTGCAATTAAAATAAATCTATTAAATGAGATAAAGAGTTTGTTAACTTAAATAAGGGAGTAAACCAAAGCAATTCTGTATTATCTGAAATTGAGTTTATTTTGGAATAGCAGAATTGCAATTCAGGAAAAACACATTCTAGCTAGCTACAGGCAAAGCAGTGGAGGGTTGGAGGCAAATTGTATTTATGCGCAAATAGCATAAAGAGGGGGAAGCCCAGCAAGATTCCAAGCAGGAAATTCACTGGCTTGAGGAAAGGGAGAAATCCTTAGAAGTTCATTGATTGGGAGAAAAAACTCTTTTCTTTAAATGAGGCATTTATGGGACATCAGTTTCTCAGTTCTTAAGTTCTATTCCTCTGAGGGTGTATTCATGAACTTCTCCATTTCATTTTCTCTGGTTTCATTTTAAAGTGAAATCCTTTCACGAATTAAAAACTTCATACTGTAGGGGTTCCTGGGTAGTTCAATCAATTGAGCATCTGACTCTTGATTTTGGCTCAGGTCATGATCTCAGAGTTGTGAGATTGAGCCCCTTGTTGTGCTTCGTGCTGGGCAGAAAGCCTGCTTAATATTCTCTCTCTTTCTCTGCCCCTTCCCCACTTCCCTTTCTCTCTCTCCCTCTCTAAACAAACAAAAAATTAAACACATAAACTTCCAAATGCTAGATTTTTGTGTGCAAAGAAATGTGATGATATCCTTTTGGAACAATGGGGATGATGATTCAGTAGTTCTGTGTTAGGCTTATTCATGTATATATGTATATATATATATATATATATATATATATATATATTTTTTTTTTTTTTAGATGTTCTGTAAGTGATTCTTACCTACCAAGAATATTGAGAACCATTATAACCATTGTATCCTGGGAAATGGAGACCTTCCAAATAATAAACTCTCATTAATTCCATCGTGGGTGACTATTTCAGGGGGGAAACAAAATACCCTCTTTCTCAAACTATGCAGTTTAACACCAAAGGACAACAGTTCAAATGGTTACCAACGTTACATGAGAAATATTCTGGAAAGCCTAAAGTTTGATAATTATGTCACAAAATGCTAAACTCATTAAGTGTCTGCTATACCTAGAAACATACTTGTGACTCTCTGGAATCTTATCTCATTATAAAATTTATTTCTCTTGGCATTCTTTATGACCTCACCTAGGGTAGTGAAAACTCCTCACTAACCTTGTAAACTAAGTATTCACAGGATCCACTCATCCACACTTCTTTTCTTAAATGTTTCTACTCTTTCCTCTGACATCTTTGTAATGTGATAAATACATGCCTTTGTGATTACTTTCTTCATTTACTGCTTCCTCCTGAATATCCTGGGACTCTAAAAGGAGGAACTCTGTGATAGACTGAATGTTTGAGTCTCTAAAGATTCATATGTTGAAATCCTAACCTCCAATGTGACAGTATGAGGAAATGAGGGCTTTTGAAGGTCATTAAGTCATGAGGGTAGAACTCTCATGAATGGGATTAATGTCCTTATAGAAGGAAGGCCAGAGAGCTCTCTCATCCTCTTTCCACCATGTTGATGACACAACTAGAAGTCAGCAGTCTGCAACCCAGAAGAAAGCTCTTCCTAAAATCTGACCATACTGACACCCTAATCTCAGACATCCATTATCCATAACTGTGGGAAATAAGTTTCTGTTGTTTACAAGCCTCCTAGTCAATGGTATTCTGTTATAACAGCCCAAGCTGACTAACATAGAGCCCATACAGAATAAGTTGATATTATCCAAGGTCAACCACTCCTTAGGGATCTTACCAGCACTCTAGGGAAGGAGAGTTGTTGTAACTCCAGTGTGTAGGCCATGTGTGGGACCTGTCACATGGACACCTGACAGTTTTACAGTACTTCTTTGGAGCCCATGTATACCCAGACTCTGGAGAAGAGTGGTGGTAAGTCACTATGCAAGGTACTAGAGAAGAACAATTCAGGAGAGGGTACAAGTACAAAGGCTTTGAGGCAAAAGGATACCTATCATGCTGAAAAAACACAAGGGTGCTTAGACTACTCTAAGTAGTAGAGTAGTCCCACATTCCAGTGGGATGTTAACTCCAAAGGAATCTACACAGGTATGTTAAAAGTCATGGATAAGTCAAAGGAGTAAAATCCTGAGTAAGAAACTGAAGTTAAGCATGAGCATTCTACATAAATCATTTTTTGGAGATATGGGACCCCAAGACCCAGAGAGTGTAAGTCAGAAAAATTTAGTAGTTTCACATATACTTACAGCAGCATCAAATTATTAGATAACATAGTAAAAGGTCCAACAAGTTAGAGTGAAGAACATACTTTTCTAGAATGTAGGTGTGGCTCTTATACAATAGGCATGCCTATGTTTTATTGGTGTAAGTAAAAATTTGATAAGAATGGGAAATAAGAATCTTTCTCTTTGGGGTTTAATAGTGTTAATTTAAATACAGTGTCAGGAAAACCTTATGAAATTATTTGTATTATGTCATTTGGCCCTGTTTTCATCATTTAAGTCTAAACCAACAAGGCCAAGGAGTCTCTTGTCATTATCCCAGGACCTACAGGATCCAGCATTAAGTCTCTCAACTGTCTCCGTGGTTTCTGATGTCAAGACAGTCAGGCTGTCTTCAGGCAGTCTGTCCTCATTGGCTAAAGAAAAATGCACCAGCTTTGGATTGAGGGGTGGGCTTAAAGAACTAACAGATGGCAAGAGAATGAAACATGAGAACAGTTCTAGTTAGAAGGGAGGTGAGCAAAGGTAGAAAGAGAGAGTTATCCTATGGCCTTTGTAGTCACCCTCTCATAGGATGTGTTGGTATCATTTCTGAGCAATAAGGGATTATTGGTAGAGGAAAAGACATTGAGACAGAAGGACAAAGCAAAACCCTGAAGTCATGTTCTTTAAGCTGTAATTGGTTTTATCACCTGATATTGGGTTTTGTCATACCTGCAAATACAATATTAAAGACTCTTTAAATTACATTTAAAATACTTGAAACCATTCCAGACACATTTTTGTCACCTTTGTAACCCTTGAGGTTTTCAGTGGAGGAAATATAAAGCATTTAGTTAGCACTAATGGAGAGCTCTTTTGAGTGCAGACGTGAAGACGTGTGAAGTTAACCACCATGATTAAACATTGTCTAAAAGCTATTGAGTAATCAAATATTCATAGAATAAATGTGTGTATTCTCACCATAGATTACACATATACACACACACTCACAGTTTTCTTTTCTTTTAAAGCTCATGTGGTGTATAAATGCCTAGATAATGAAATTTGGCAACTTCCTTAGTGTGTATGCTAATACCTGTGAGCATTTACCTGTATGGGTCTTAATGTATCTACTAACTCTAACTTTAAAATAAGAATAATATTGATTGCATCTCATGTATAATTTAGTGTCTGGCCTATGGTAGATAAATAAACACATGTATATTGTTATATGGAAAATGTATAAATAGTGTGCTTATTAGTTGGAGGATGTCTTGCAAAAACTTGTTAACCAAACACATATTTCACCCAAGTAAATTAAAAAAAAAATCACACACTTTCTAATTAATGTTTTATAGGAAAATGTACATATGTACATATGTAAAAATGCTTTCTAGGTAAAATGTTAAAATAAAATGTTAAAAAATAAACTTTTCTAAATGCTGTGTGTCTAATTTTTAAAATTTAATTATCTCTACTTTATAGAAAATTGATGAAATATTATTAAATAATAAATTCAGGGTAACAAAATCTTGTGCAATTCCTATCATATATGTGACTTGAGAAGAAGGAGTAAATGAAACATAGTTTCTGTGTTCAAGACCCTGGGAGGCCACAAAGGCAACAGATAGTATTCAAACTATTTTAAAATGTCACATCAAAGATGTAGATAGCTATAAGGTATTGACAGATATAATCAATAGATAGATATAAATGTAAATATATTTATTGGACAATCAAATTATATAAACCTTCATTAGCTTCCTAATCTATAATCATACACAACATAATAGAATTTAATGTTTCATGTTTGGTATTTTTATCTTTGAATTATCAGCTCTTGGATTTGTTATCTGGGAAATAACTGCTTGTGTTGTAAGTAATTGACTCATACCATGATCTTCCCAAGGAGGACTTTGGTTCTAAAATGATACTGAATTCATTATCATCAACATTTGATATTTTTAAGTAATCTTTGCCTCAACATTACAAAAATCATTTCATAATTATACTTTTTGACAGAAGTTTTCAACATTTTGAAAATTTCCTACTGCCTGAAAACAACTGAATAGACCCAGAAACATTTACATTACCTCAGGGTAATCTCAGTCTTAATGCTAACCACTTAGTGGTTTATGGTTTTAAAAAGGCACTCCATTCAATTTAGACATTTTGATTTTTTTTTCCTCTCTTATTGACTGTTTAAAATGTTTCTTGGTCAGTGGTTTGGCCCTGCCCCGCTGACAAATTAGAGATAGAAACAGCAATCATACAACATAAAGCTAATATACTGCTTTTATAGAGATAATATTCCCAATTTATTTCAAGAAAACTTCCTTATTTTAATGGATTTTCCAGTAGTGAAAATTTCCCTCCCACTTTACCAGTTTCCTTTGTAAGTGTGTAAACAGAATAAGATGGGAAACAACCCTTATGCCCATGAAGTGCTTTGTCTGTCTTAATATTGATCTGTCTGACACACAGATTTAACCTCAGTGTGGGCACTGCTCTACTTTATGGGACACATTTCCCTGATATGTCCTGTTTTTCTCAGGACTTGCACATCCGAGGACTCTCTCAGTCTCTGCTTCTCCTATTTGTCAAAAGGTCTTGAGCAAACATCTTACATAAACATTAATTTTACTGAGTATGTCAGGAATGAATAAAGATGGAGGTAGTAGAGCCATTTAGAAGGTAACTGTGCAATGATGTGGATGGAGCTAAAGGGTATTATACTAAGTGAAATAAGTCAATCAGAGAAAGACAGTTATCATATGATCTCTCTGATATGAGGAGTTTGAGAGGCAGGGCCAGGGGTTCTGGGGGAAGGGAGGGAAAAATGAAACAAGATGGGATGGGGAGGGAGATACACCATAAGAAATTCTTAATCTCAGGAAACAAGCAGAGGGTTGCTAGAGGGGAGGGGGCTGAGAGGGTTAGAGTGGCTGGGTGATGGACATTGGGGAGGGTATATACTATGGTGAGTGCTGTGGATTGTGTAAGACTGATGATTCACAGACATGTATTTCTGAAGCAAATAATACATTATATGTTAATATAAAGCCCAGCAGGGACAAAAAAAATAATAATAATTAAATTAAAAGGGGTACCTGGGTGGCTCTGTTGGTTAGCGTCTGCCTTTGGCTCAGGTCATGATCCCGGAGTCCTGGGATCAAGGCCCACATCAGGCTCCCTGCTGAGCAGAGAGCCTGCTTTTCCCTCTCCTCCCTACTCACACTTTCTGTCACTATTTCTGTCTCTTTCTCTCTCAAATAAATAAATACTATAAAAAAATAAAAAAATATTAAAAAAAAAAAACTTGGACTCAAACACACACACATACACACACACACAGGTAATTGTGAAAATCCAGACAAGAGATGGCCAAAACCTCTCTTATTTAAAACAGTAGAAATTAGTTCAATAAAACACATCCACTACCTGGATGGTAAGTACTGTTCTATGCTTTGAGGTTCCCCAAGTTAAATACAAACAGAGAGCATTAAAAAAAAAAAAAAAATGCTATTTTCAGAGTGCTTACTTTCCAGTAGAGGTTTACAGACAAATCATGTAACAAGTTATGTTAGGAGATAATTAATGCCGGAGAGGGGAAAAGAAAACTTGAGGGGGTGTTTGCCATACTCAAAAGTGCAGTTAGGATAATGATACTGGAGGGAGGTAAGAGAGTGAGCTCTACTCATTCTTGGTGGGGAGGAATAGTGTTCAGACAGAGGAAGTGCAAATGCTCAGAGGTGAGAGCAGGATACATATATCTGGAAAGGAAGATGGCAAAATGGCTGACACAGAGATGAGTTAGTGAGAGGTTAGTTCAGGGAATTGGGAGTGGGAAGTCAGACTGTTCTGAGCCTTGTATCTTCTGATTTGAAGAACTTTAAATTAAATCTGAGTGAGAAACCACTGAAGGTTGGAGTAGAGACGTGAAAAGATGACACTGATGTGCTTAAGTGTATGTTAAAAAAAAATTACAAAATACATGGAATCCTTGACAATACTTTGGAAAGTGTCGAACAGTGACCATGAAAGCCTTTGTCCGCATTGAGGTTTAGTGGTTATCTTACCAGTGTAATGAAAAGATTTAGACTTCATGTTTAATATATAATAGCAAAATACAAAACATCACATATCACTGGAGAAGCATTTGATCTTCCTCCCATGGCGAAAAGCAGAAGTATCTAGAAAACTATATGGCAATAAAGTAAAATGCAATTCTTTCTCAGCAAATACTACTTTAAAAGTAATTGAAAATGTCGCTGCAACTTTGAAGGGAAGAGCATTAGAACAAATTAGTCTGTGTGGGTGATTTGCTATATACCAGATGAGAGTACAGATATTTCTAAGATGAATCAGCTAAAGGTATGTGCTGGATTCTCTTTCAATAAGGAAATAAATGAAGAGTTACTTTTTCTATGAGGCACTAAAAGAAAGATATATCAGAAACATATATAATCTCAACAGTAAATGACTTCTTCAATAAAAACTGTATTTTAGGAAAAAATTGTATACATATAACCTGTGATTGAGTACCTACATGGCATGAATTTTTAAAAAGAAAGATATATTGACCAAATATTGTATGCAATAAGAAACTATTACTTTCCTACTTAGTGCTAGAGACTGTACATTTTGTGGATGAAATATACAGATAAAAGTGACTTTTTATTTAACAAGAGTCATGCTTTGGATAATATCCTATAAGCAGACATTATATCTGATTTTTAACAAGGAATGCCTTTTATGTTAGCTGATGGGTTTTACTTATTAGACCATGCTATGTAAAATGTTAAAATAATATATCTACCACCATGCCCTGTGGGTCAGTAATTCTGACTCAGAAGGACAAATTGAGGGATAATATTGTAGAGTTAAGGATCCTCTATGGAACATCCTACATTTCTCATTTTCTTTAATCCAGCTGGTATTGGTTTAGCTTCTGTGTTAGAAAAGTAAAAGTGTCTTTTAGATATATTCTTAAAGATGACATAAGACTGCTTTGAATGATTCCTTATACATGTAAATAAATATTTTTGGAGTGATTATTTGAAATTTTCCTTTCAAAATAAGTATAATTTTTGCTACAGGCTTATTTTTATTTATTTATTTATTTATTCTTTTCTTTATTTTTAAAATATGGAATGCTTCACGAATTTGCATGTCATCCTTGTGCAGGAGCTATGCTAATCTTCTCTGTATTGTTCTAATTTTTAGCATATGTGTTGCTGAAGTGAGCATGCTACAGGCTTATTTTTAACAATTCATTGATAAATATTGTTTTTTTATACCATAATAATCTGAGCTTAACTCGTTTCCTTTCTTCCTTCTTTTCTTCCTTCTTTATCTCTTTCCTTCCTTCTTATTATTTTTTCTTTTTTCATTCCCTACCTACCTATTTCATCTCTCTTCTACGGTCTATTCTTAAAAAATAATAATAATAATAATAATAATTCTAAAAGGACCCAGTGGGAAATTTCTGCAGAGATGCTAGGCTGTATGACATCCTTCACCCCTCAAAAATGACCATATCTGAAAGATGTTAATATGTTTATGTTATATGCCAAAATGGACTTTGCAGATGTGATTATGGTAAGGATCATGAGATGGGACGATCGGTATCCTGAAACATAATTGAAGGCCAATGAAGTCACAAGGTTCATATAATAGGGAGACAAGATCAAGTCAGAAAGAAAAAGATGTGAAGACAGGAGCAGAGGTTAGAACACGGAAGGAAGCCCCATAAACCAAAGCAGACAGAAGGCCTCCAGAGGCTGGAAAAGGCCAGGAAACAAATTCTCTTCTAGAACCTTAAGAGGATCTCAGTTGCACCAAAACCTTGATTCTAGAACTTCTGACATCCAGAATTATAGCGTAATAAATTTGTATTGTTTTAAGCTACAAAATTTGTGTTCATTTCTAAACAGTAATAGGAAACTAATACAGATAGTTCTGTATATGGATCAAACGCATGAAAATTTGAGACCTTAGTAATACTACGACATGTTAAGAAGTTCACTATAGCTAGTGTGTTGGAGGCATGCAGGAAAATAAGTTGATTAGCCTTAACTTAACAACTCTTGATCTGGCCAGTGACTGCTTTGGGTTCTCACACACACTTTTTATACCTTATTTTATTTAACCGGTTATTTTTCTGTGCTCTCTGATCTTCCACAAACTCACAGTAGATGAGCACTGTTGTTTTGCTTAGTTGTACTCCTAGCACCCCTGGGCCTCAATTAAGATGTTTTTTGATGACTGAAATAATGTATTTCAGTTTGATCTTGGAGTGGGGTCAAAATAGTTACATTGCATAACAGAAGTACTAAAAATGCGCTATTTCCTATAATAGATATCTTTTCCCAGTGACAGCGAGTATGTTTGTTCTTGTCAATGAAAAATTTCTTACTTGAAATGTTATCATTTCTTACCTTTCAGGAGTCCTTCTCTTGTGATCCACCTTTCCAAAATAGCATCAGGATCTCTGGGTTTTCTCATATCACTGGGAAGTGCTGTCATGTCTCACACTGGCCCCAGTACTTCTCCAGGGTCATAGAAGCTGTGCTCCATTTTTATCACAGGAAGTTTGCTTGCTCGTCAGGACCAATGCCTAATGATTCCCTTATGGTGACCTTCTGTAGCTGTCATGAGTGCTCCTGTGTTTCTGCAGCTTAGTGCTGGCCCGTCCTTGTCCATGTATCTATCAACTCATCCCACTCCTCCTAATGTGGACTTTTTTTCCCCAGGATCTTCCATCCAGCATTCTCAGCTCTATATCTTTGCCCCACAAGGGCACAGTGAATGGTTTGATGATCTATTTGTTGTATATTGTGTAAGCAGAAAGAGGGGAAATACTTCAGGTCCATCTGTGTAAGTACTTCCCTCAGCATCAACGTTCTTATGCTTGCACGTCATATTATTGTTAAGGCAATTCGAGGGTTCTTTGAGAAGAGCACAGTCTTTCAGCATTGCAGTGGAGGGAGAGAGAAAATAGCCTCCTAGTCCTATAACCAATTGATTTTAATCCAAGCCCTTGGCTAGGTCTGGGAATAAAGATAGACCTAAACTTTTGTCTTTTCTTTTTCCCTCCTTGTCCCACCATCTTTCAGCAACAAAAATGGTATTCATTTATCTCTTCTCTTTCACTTGAATGCTCTCTGAAACTCTCAGCCTCCCTATAGACTAAAACTGCAATGAAAAACAAAACAAAACAAATAACAACAAACCTCTATGGTCTCAGAGGACTAGGCTCTTATCCTAACATATCAAGAAAATCCACTTTGGGAATTCTGAGAAATATTCCTTCTTTTCCTCCTCAAAAAATACCTGAAACATCAAAAGCATGTGCTTTTTGGATATTTTCTTGCCTGGACATTTAGTATACCATCTTAATATTCAGAGAATATATGCTATCTTAATATTCAGAGAAAAGCAATGACCTCTCCATTATCAGACACACCCTGCCCTTCTCATAGAGCATGGAATACCTTTCATTTTATGGCTAATGAAGCCTTAAATCAGATAGGATCTAGAAATTCCCTGGGCCAAAAATATTATGGTTTAACATCTTCCTTCTATACAAACTTTATTTTGAAGGTGGTTGAAAGTTATTGAAGGATATTGAGCAGGGGAATGACATAGTCATACTGCAGTTTCAAAAATCACTGTCAGAATGTTGGAAGGTGTTAGTGGATCAGTGTAGCCTTGGAGGCAGGGATTACCCATTTGATGCCAGATCAGTGATCTAGGTGGCAAGACGTCTGTAACCTTAGACTATGATGCTTCAGATGGAGAGGAGAAGGCAAACTCAAGCTATAATTTGGAGATAATGTACTAATTCAATGGATAGGGCAGCAAAAGAGCAGTGGAAGTGTCTCTGATAATTCTTTGGCTTTATGTCATTTTTTGATATAGGAAATGGAGGAAGAAGAGTTAATTAAAAAAAAAAAACAATTATTATCAAGTAGCCTTTAGATATGCACGTTAACAATGTGAGAATGGAAATCCAGGTGTAGACTAAGAAATGAGATTTCAGCAAGAGATGTAAAGACTTAGAAAATGTAAGTGTATAGAAGAAAATAATTTTAAATTCAAGGAATTAGTTCATAACAAAAGATTTTTTATACTGCAATGGAGAAAATCATTTTTTTTAATAGTGTGAACACCAGTTGCTAAGTGGTAGAAGTCAATAAGCAGACAAATTTGACATATATTCACTGTGCGCAATTATGGGAACAGTTATTTGCCACTTTTTATATCTTTATTCTCTTTTATATAGTACTCATAACTAGTATTTCCTTCTGCACTTACCCCCTTCACCTTTCCTTTGTAAGCATGAAGTGTTTATGACATGGGCTAAGGTAATTACACATTAAAAAGTATTACAATCCTGGCACTCCTCCCTTTCCACATAGAGACACATCCAACTCTAGATTTGCAGACATGGCTCCATTTTATAGGCTTAATAGCTGTACAGAAATCTAAGAGACAAGTTCATTTCGTGTGAAGATTTTTCTCTCACTTTTTTATGTGTGCAGTCTGGAATGCATGAAGTTATACTGGATATCAAGTCCTATGTAAAAGACATTTGAAGAATTTTTTTTGAAAATATAAGCATTTCTCAAAGTTTTACAAAATGGACAAGTTCACCGAACATATCTATACTTACTAATTAATAACCATTCATCAAGCTCTGTGCATATACAAGCAAATACTTTAAGATATACAGAAGAAAAAGAAGTGGTTTTGACACAAAATTACAACTTGACTCATGTATTGGTAACTGAAATTGAAATGAAAGGCAATTTTTTAACCTTTAATATTTGTGGCATTTACTTTAATATTGAACAAGTTTGGTAATTGCATATTGTAATTGAATGAATATAATATTCTGTCATCATGATACAATCACTGTAATTTCTGATAGTACATTTAAATGGGTGTCTTTATTATAAGAATTGATCAAAGAAAATAAGAAACCGATCACATACACTTCACTAGTCAAAAAAATTTTAAGGGCACTTTATTTTTTAGCTTTGGGGGAAGTATAATTTTATGACATTTGAACGTTCCCTCTATTTAGAAATTAGTCATGAAAATTGCCTTATTTTCTATGCACATTAAATGTTCTTCCAGAGAAAACAAAATATTCCTGGATAAGTTCCCAGGTGCTGTTAAATAAGTCCATTCTGCCTTGTAATTTGTACATTGTTCTCACGTGGTATTATTTGCCTTATTGATGGACCCATTCATTCTCGGTTGTAGGCTTCCTGTCTTTGTAAATTCTTTAGATGATCCTGCTTGTAATTACCCATATGCTGAGCCCTTTCACTGTTATTTGAAGAAAGTTTTATAATCACATTATGCACACAGAGCAGCACTGCTGTGTGTGGATTCTATTCTGTTCCATGTCTAAAGCTCATCTGAATGTTGGAAAGAGGAATAAGAAATCTCCAATGGCCAATTTATCTCCATATCTTTCCTCTGAAGGTGATTTCAGGGAATCTTCTCTGTCCTATTTAATAACCTCCTTGGAGCAATTGTTTAGAGGCACATTTATCCCTGTCTAATTTGCCTTAAATATTATGATTAGTCATCCAAAATTTTATGTGGATATCAGTGACATTTCCAGATTTACCATCTCTGGAATAATGGGTTTCACATGTGTAGAATTCTCTATGTTTAGCAGAGATTTCAATTGCCTTAGAAATTTTATAATCTGCTGAAATACTTACAGTTTTAGGAATTATAGGACTTTTAATTTATTTATTAACTTCATATATTTGCAATGTTGCAGTTAACTTTTTTTTAATTTTTTCTATTTGAAAAATAAAAAAAATAACTTCTGTGACAACCATTATTCATGTCTTAGTATCTCTATAGTTCAGGTTACCATAGTTCTAACATCTTTTAGCTAAGGTCCACCTGAAAGAACTTCATTGATAACTCATTGTTCTGGGATCCCGTAGGATGTGGGTATGTAGAGAATTGTTAAAAGTATGTTTCTTATGTTTTCCAAAAATCTAATGAAATACCAAACTAAAATATAATTAAAACAGAGGAAGCTGCTTTAATTAAACAACAAGATCAATCATAATATTTAAGATATGGTAGTGATTTTTGATAAGATTTTGTTCAACATTTTCTTAAGTATATTTAGCAGAAGATTGACTTTACCAGATATTGTTAATAGAAGATACAAGGAAGGAAGTCTTTCTCGGTTGTATATATTTCAATACTATGACAAGTAATGAAAATACACACTTTAAAATATTTTATGAGCTTTAGATTCTTTAAAATACTTAAATATATTATAATGTGATTTCCCAGTACAGGAAATGTGATAGGAAATATTTCTCAAAGCTAGTTTTTTAAAGAGACTATTCAGGGATTCATCTGGAAAAAGAAACAGCCATATACAACCATATCTAGCTTTGTATAAGAAAAGAACTGAGACCAGAGAGGTTCAGTAATGCGTGTGTATTACCTAACCCATTACTGTTAGAAGTAAGATGGTACCTAGTCTTCTTGAATCCAATGACCTGCACTCTTACCTGTGTCTCTTTATTCTTAATAAATTTGATTTTTAAATTAATGAAAGATGCACGGAGTACTGAGTATATACCAGGTAGTGGATACATTGCTAGACTCTGGAGATACTATGATTAAAAAAAAAAAATGGAAAAGAGAGATCACGTTGTTTCACTTTTCACAGACCTTTGAGTATAGTGAAAGATGTGGGAAAATAACTCTTGCTGCTGTTAAAAAAAAAAAATTACCACAAACTTAGTGACTTAAAATAACACAAATTTAATTCTATTACAGTTCCAGAAGTCAGAAGTCTAAAATCAGCTTTACTAGGTTAGTGGAAATGTGCCCAGGAGGCTTAGCTCCTTCAGGAGGCACTGAGGGAAATCCATTTCTTTGCTTTTTTTCAGTTTCCAATGCTGTAGTCTTTGGCTTGTGGATTCTTCCTCAAAATGTAACATTCAGCCCTTACTTTATATTACTATCTCCACTGACTCCAATTCATCTTCTGTCCTTCTGAGAAAGGCCCATTTGGGTAATCGAAGTGGCTAACCAAGTAGGCATGATTTCACTGTCACATGTAGGTGAAGTCATGCAGTATTTGTCTTATTTTATCTACTTATTTCACTTAGCACAATACCCTCTAGGTCCTTTCATATTATTGCAAATGACAAGATTTCATTCTTTCCTATGGCTCCTATTCCATGTAATACTTCTATGGCTAAATGTGTGTGTGTGTGTGTGTGTGTGTACCCCACATATTCTTTATCTATTTATCTATCAATGGACATTTAAGTTGCTTCTGTATCTTGGCTCTTGTAAATAATGTTATAATGAACATAAGTGTGCATATATCTTTTCAAATTACTGATGTTTTATTTTGTTTTTGTTTGTTTATTTATTGTTAATCCATCAAATTAGAAGTCCTCTCTCTACCTTTTGAGAGCTTTTTTTTATGTTCCTGTCTTAACATACTTTCTTCTTTATATTATTGTAACTTACATCTGTTTTCTATCCCTTTAAATGGTATATATTCTATTTTTCCCCCCAGCCTTATTGAGATGTAGTTGGCATATAACAATGTGTAAACTGAAAGTGTACAGGGTGTTGATTTGACTCACTTATATCTTGCAAAACGATTTCCATGATAGCATTAGCTAACACCTCCATCAGGCCATGATACTACCATTTCTTTTGTGTGTGTGTGTGTGTGTGTGTGTGTGTGTGTGTGTGTGGTGAGAATACTTGAGATCTACCCTTCTAGCAGCTTTCAAGTATTTATTATAGTATTATCAACTATAATCACTAGGCGGTACATTAGATACCCACAACTTGTCTGTCTTATAACTGAAAGTTTGCAGCCTTTTACCAATGTTTTCTCCAGTCCCCAACTCTTGGTAACCACATCTCTACTTTCTGTTCCTTTTAGCCTGGCTTTTTTAGGTTCCACATATAAGTGAGATTTTAGGTTATTTGTCTTTCTCTGCCTGACTTATTTTGTTTAGCATAATGCCTTCAAGTTTCATTCATGTTGTTGCAAATGGCAGGATTTTTTTTTCTTGTGACTGAATAATATTCCATTATATTTACTTACCACATCTCTTCATCCATTCATCTGTTGACAAACACTTATATTGTTTCCATACCTTGGCTATTGTGAATAATGCTGCAATACACGTGGCCGTTCAAATATTTCTTCTAGACCCTTATTTCATTTCCTTTGGATATATACCAAGGTGTATATATTTTTTGAATTGTAAAATAATTTATTCATCTCAATACTTCTTAAAGCACCTAGTACAGTGTTTTAGAAATAGGAGATGGCCAATAAATATTGGTGCAATTAATTAAATCAATTGCATACAGGTTTATTAGAAATTCTCATGAAAATATCTATTTTTCAAGTAGTTAACAACAACTAAATGAGATGTACCAAAGTGAAATGAATCATAAATTGCTATGGAACTTAATGTGAACATTAAGTTAGATCATGAATAAAATTATGAAAAACAAATTCCAAAGGGTTTAATGAGGTTGTTGGTAATGTTAAAGTGCTAATGAAATATCTCAAAATATCTTATGATCCACTTTCACCATTGGATGAGTGTCCAGGACAGAGTGGCATTGATAGAGTTAGGGGGAATATTTGAGGCTTGTCTAACGCAGAATATTCAACAGTTGGCTTCAATCAGACATAAGAGGATGAGTGAATTGAAGCCAGTCTATAATAGGCTTATTAATCCAAAGGGAAAAATGGAGAATAGAAATCAAAGTAACAAGGAATGAGACTGTGGTCTATAAAACTCAGAAGACAATGAATCTGCATATATGCAAACTTAAGGTGGGTTTATATATAGTTGATAATCTATGTTACTGATGTCCATGTCCACTTTGCAGATGTGCCCAGTGGCTATGTTGCATAATATGAAGGGATGAAACTTTGAAGAGAACCTTTTCCCTTTCTGTTCTTCACCAATATCAACCACTACAGGAATGGATGGCATGGGATTGAGATCTAATTTTGTTGAATTCTCACAAAGTTTTCCCACAAAATTGAAAGTTTAGGTATATCTAGTACAAATATGAGTCACAAAGTAGTTGATTTTAGAATATGAAAACACAAATATAATTAATTAGGCAGATAACCTGACTACACAGATGTTAGAATAGTTATAGGATATAAGCTGAAATTTTAGCACCTGACCTCAGACAAAAAGAGAAAGCATTACATTCATTTGAATATTAAATAACATATATATTGTATTGCTGAAAACATTCAAACAAGTGCACAAAATAATAAATTTTGTTGACATACCCATTTTCAATATACTTTAATATCAGAGTTTAATCGCTTATGATCAAATTTCATTCAATCACCAAAATGACATCATAAAGCTGATTTGATCTTCAGTATCTTCTTAAATATTTCTATGATCAGGACACATTTTTCCATAAATATTTCTTTGTGGCGATTATGTGTATGTTCATAATTTCACATACTGCTAAATGAAGTCTAGTCTGTGGCTTTATTTACATGCAAATCTAGGAGAGATAGACAAGGTAGTAGCCAGATATAAATTAAAAAAAAAAATGCAAAAGGCTTTAAGGAAGTAAAAGAACAGTGTGTTTTCCAGATTAGAAAAATCTTTAATTTTTTAAAAAGATTTTATGTTTTCATTTGAGAAAGAGAGAGAGCACAAACAGCAGGCAGAGGCAGAGGTAGAAGCAGACTCCCCTCTGAGTGGGGAGCCTGACACGGGACTCGATCCCAGGACCCAGAGATCATGACTTGAACTGACAGCAGAAGCTTAACCATCTGAACCACCCAGGCACCCCTAGAAAAATCTCTTAAATGGAGTTAATGCTTTCTTATTTTCAGTTAGAAAGAATAATTTCCTCTCTTACGGAATTGCTTTGATAGGAATTCATCCATAATCTCACTTTTGTTTGGTTTTAATATGTCCGATATAGTAAATTGATCTTACAAACGTCTTTTTAAGTGTCTTCTACAGGTCTCAGTTTTAATGCACACCATTCACACACACACACACACACACACACACACACACATATTCATTCACATATACATCTATACACATGTTAGCATGCATGCTTTATAATTTTCCATGTTCTCATTAGTACCATCTACCTTATTCCTCACAATAAGCTTCTTGGATAGATAGGAATTATAAAGGGGAGATAGAAGCTAAATTCTTTTAGGGTATTTCTTGTATCTGTACACCTAATTCACAAAGAAAAAAATGCAAGAACATAATTTATTTTAAAATAAGAAAATGCAATAACATCATAGGTATTTTATATCATTAATGAGTTATAATTTACTCATTTCTGAGAATAGAGAAATCTGGACTTTATAAAAGCATATTTGTATACATTCAATTGTCACCTAAATAATGTGTGCACACAAAAGAAGGAAGAAAGCAACTCACATTCAGTAAACTGGTGTTAAAAGGAGAATCTAAAACTTCGTTAGGAAAACAAATGACTTATAATATCAGTAAATTTAAATAGGCGGATCATAGCTACTAATTAATCAAGTGGTCTAATATTCATTGGTTGCCAGGAGTCACAACAGTGTGTATAATCAGTTATCTGGAAAAAAAAAAATAAGGATCACCCGCTGAGGAAACACCAATTATAGCCAAACAAATTCAGGTTTGATGAAGTATAATCAGTTGGATCATAAAGGACCAAACAAATATCTGTAATTCTATTCTCCTAAGGGAACGAATAATTATAGATTTTAAATCTGTGGGCAATAGGTACCAAACAGGGAGATGCCAGCTGATTAGTTGTAGAAGTCTAGTACAGCCGTCACCCAGAGTCCACTTAATAGTTGAGGGACTTAGTAGTTTTGTCTGCATGATAAACTAACATGTCGGAATTGACCTGGAAATATATCTGGTTAATCTAGACAGATTTTGTGTTTAAGAAATTGTATATGTCAAAAAAGGTATTGAAATTGTATATGTCAAAATTGTATATGTATACATATACAAAAATTGTATATGTAAAGAAATTGTATATGTCAAAAAAGGTATTGTCAAATTGTCAAGGCATTACATATGTCAAAGTATTAACATATCAGGAACTTTAAAACAATAATTGGGTTGGAGGGAGCCAAAAAAGGACTTTTTTCCCCCCATAATTAGAAGGGAATGATCTGTGGTTGAGGAATTACCTAAGACAAATCTTTTGGGGAATAAAACATAAAGCTCTGAGATCATGGTTGGAAGCAGATAGACAGATAGAAGCTAAACTATTCTGTGTAACCAACTGACAGAAATTTGGGAGTGTGGAGGATGGAGAGAAATGAGAGAAGTATATCAGGTCATGCAGCTGGTCTTAAAAGAACAACTGGTAAGAAATTATTGCCAGGCAGAGAATCAAAGGAAGATCAAACATTATTTTAAATATTTTGCACTGCTGTGTTGCCAAGCCCTTGTATCATCCCAGACATTCTTATTTGGCACAAATATTAATGTTTTCAGTACTGGTTGCATAATAATAATAGTAATAATAATAATAATAATAATAATAATAATAATAAACAAAGAAGTGAGAAAAATTGATCTTATCTGAGTCAGCTTGGGGCAGAAGAAGAGAGGTAGAATGTGACTGTAACTACTTAGTTCTATTAGGATATATACAATGATTTAAAATGATCTTGTTTTTAAAAAAAGAAGATTGCATTTTACCATAATACTTTATCATTTTTCTAAAATGCTTTATTTCAGGAAATGACATGGCATCATCCAGTGCCCAAAAGGGGATGCATGTTAGACTCTTCCCCTTTCCTTGCATACATTTCCTCTAAGTCATATTCTACAATTTTGTTTTCTAACATTTTCTGAAATTCATACCCTTTGCTTCTGCTGCCGTGTCCTGGTTAAATGAACCATTTCATCATTCATGAAAGAATTAATGAAGTGACTTTCAAAACTGAGTGCTTCTACATAGTCTTCTCAAATTCATCCTTCACACTACTGCCAGGTGATCTTTCTTGAATAAATGGCTACCCAACACACTCTTTTGCTTACAGTCCTATAGTGCCTCATTATTTGCAACCGCACGTTTTAAATAGTGGTCTAGGGCTTACTACTAGTTGAGTAAAAGTGGGGGGGAATCTATCCAGGCAGATGTTTCATTTACATTTTAAAAAAATAAATTCAAGTAAGTTTTTAGATCATGTCTTAGGAGATGTAATATGTTCATGTGAATGGTTTGTTTGCAAAAAGATAGATTTGGCAGAAATTCTTTCTCATGATTATTTTGTCAATTGAACACCTTCTTCCCTTTTCTGTTTCACCCTCAATTTATATTTCATAGAATCCTACTTATATGAACACTTTGGAAATATGCCCTGGCCTAATGTGTAAATTCAAAATTGCTTAGAATGGTATAAAAGGCCATAATTTTGCCTTTGGCTAAAAATCCAATTATATCTGCTTTTACTTATAACCTTATGATTTATGTTTTATTAATGGAAAATGTATTTAATTCTCTGCAAAAAAAAAAAAAATCCTGTTTCATGAACTCTAGACTGGAATGACTCTCATCTCTCCTTCTCCTGCCCCTTTTCTCTTATTAAATTGGCTTAATACTGTCTAATGGAACTTTCTGCAAGCAAAAAAATGTTTTATAGATGCACAATTCAACATGGTAGTCATGAGCTACCATGGTAGCTGTTGAGCTCTTGGAATGTAGGTAATATATCACAGGGGCTAAAATTTCAACTCTTTTAAAATTTTAGATAATATAAATTAAAATAGTCACATGTGTCTAGTGGCTCCTTATGAGACAATGCAGTTCAAGCTTTTTCACTTAGACTATTAATGAAACCTTTACTGGTAATGTGCACCAGCTTCCAAGCTGAACATGATGCTTCTCTCCAAAATTTCTCTTTCCTCTGTGTGTCTGACCACCTCTTTCCATGTCCTTCAATCCTCTAGTGTCTGACATCATTTTTATTTTTATTATTTTGAAGTCCTTTCCTTTCTTAGAAGAAAAGGTTTTAATCCTTAGCCTTCTTGAGCTGTAGGTGCTTCAGAGTTTTGCTTGCTGGAAATGGAATTCTTACTCAGATTCATCTTTGCTGACTTTGACAGGGAGAACAAAGATGGCTAGTGCTGATGCCCAGTCAATGGTCATTGGGGTGATTTCCTCACTCATAAATATAAGGATAGGAGTTTAACCTCTCATCTCAAACCTACCTCAACAACAGGAAAACAAACAAACAAACAAAAACAAAAACAAAAACAAAACAAAACAAAACAAAAAACCCTATACAATACATTCTAGTTTCATCTTATATCTTCTTATTTTAAAAAAGTGCCCTGGAATTATTATGATTAGTAGAACTTGATACTTTTGCTGCTAGGCTTACTCTGCATGAATCAGCTCACTAATTCCAGAAGCTCTACCTTGGAGTAGGAGATGGTTGGCACCTTTGGTACTTAAATTCCTTCTTGAGAGAAGGATGGGTGAACTATGAAGAAGAAGACTCTTGGTTCCTTATGTTATAGATAAAACAGATGCTACTTTAGAAAGTAATGCAATTCAAACTCAGAATAGTTCTTGACATTAATGTTGCACTGTAGGCAAAATGAAAGGGTGTTTGATTTCTAAATTCATATGCTGAGTATAGAAAAGGAAAAGTAGTCATTAATATATTTTATGTAGTGAAAATGAGAGTAAAAAAGTGTCTAAATAGGAGAAAAACATCTTACACAAAATACTACTCATCAATATTTGAAATATCGCTTTTCTTGTTTTCTTGTTTACTGTCTTCTCCACAAAAACATAAATATCACAAGGAAGGCATTTTTCTCTCTTGTTAGCTTCTATGTAATCTGTACTCAGAGTAATGCTTTTACTCTATGAATGAAGAGTAAATTCAGGTCCTCAGTGTACAGAAAAGCATGATTTATGACTAAGTAATTCCTAGAATTATGTGATTAAAAACCCCCAAACTTTACTAAACTAAAATAACTATTCATGGAATTATAGGCATCGGGGGACATTTTAATCTAGAGTTACATTCTTGGCTTTAAAAATAATACATGAAAATATAGCCAATTTAAAGTTACTGTATTTTTGATACATGCAGGAAAAAAAATCTATGCTTGAATGTGAACTTTCTGGAGATTGAAAAATAGTATCAATATAGATAAGAGAATACCATTATATAATGGTTCAGTAACTATGCTTTATCTCCAATGAGGAAAATAAAATACACTTGATGGGGAAAGAAAATCTTTGAAGGCAAGGTCTCTGTCCAATGATCTGTGACCTGAAGATGCACAAAAGGACTGAAGCAAAGTAGGTGTTCTATCAATGATTTCTAAACCAGTAACAGAAATAATGATTGAGAACTAAATATAGAGTCAGAAAGCAGAGTTCATTCCCAGCTATGCAGTCAAATGCTGTTATGATCTGGGCAAACATCTGTATCCTTTAAGCCTAAATTTCTTTATAACAAAGGGACATTTTCTCCTCTGGGGGGGGGGAAAATTAACTTGTATTATTTGTGTATTCTTTTGTTTTGATTCTTATAACACTCATGAGTAGGAGCAAATGGAAGCCACTACAGTAAAATGAAAATTTGCTTAGAACATGATCAGAAGGGGCACCTGGGTGGCTCAGTTGTTGAGCAGCTGCCTTCGGCTCAGATCATGATCCCAGAGTCCTGGGATCGAGCCCCATGTCAGGCTCCCTGCTTGGCAGGAAGCCTGCTTCTCCCTCTCCCACTCCCTCTGCTGTGTTCCCTCTCTCGCTGTGTCAAATAAATAAATTAAAAAAAAAAAAAAGAATGTGATCAGAAGTTCTGACATCCAACCTCACTTCTGCTAAAGGACCTTTTAAAGTTACTTTAAACCTTTCTACAATTTCCTCTCATTTGGAATTATATGCATTATCCCTTCTTACTCTAGGAGTTAGTGATTCCCAGGCAATATTCTGAATCAAGCACACAGGGCTGATGAGAATACTGTAACATCACCAAACATCTCTTTATAAGACCTTTGAGCTGGTGGTTAAATGTCTTAAGAAATGAATAAAGGGGCCACCTGGGTGGCTCAGCTGGTTAAGTGTTTGACTCTTGATTTTGACTCAGGTCATGATCTCAGGGTTGTGAGATCAGGTTGTGCTGGGCATGGAGCCTGCTGAAGATTCTCTCTCTCTCTCTCTCCCTCTGCTCCTCCCCCACATAATTTTAAAAAAGTGAATAAATGATGCAAATCACTGATGTACATATTCTAAAATAGTCATAAATTACTTTTGCCATTCCTTTGATGAGGCAACACATAACAACTCATATAGCAGAAGGTAGCTGATATTGAGGAATTTCAGTTTGGCAGAAGGTCGAGTATTTTCTATGAATCTCTTCACAATGATAGTGTTTTCACCAAATTCTGCTGGAGATCAGTCAGAGATTTACACAGCTGAGAACTTCCAATATTCTGATATTGCTTGCTATCTAAGAGCTTCGTCTCTCTCCAGTAGTGTTTCAGAAGATTAAATCTTAATGGTATGAATTGTATTATGAAGTTCCTATAAAGATATGAAATTTTGAAGGGTAATTTCAGTGCCAATTTAATTACTCCTTCAAAGCTCATGCATTTTCAAGCAATTAAATTTAATTTTTAAAGATCTATTTCCTTGGTCACTTCATTTGTAATGCGAAATCTTTGTAAAATCTTTGTAAATCTAAAGTAGAGTTTTTTTTTTTTTAACTGTTAAGAAATCATTTACTCTGAGAAAGAGCAAAATAAACAAAGAAAATAAATTTTTCAGAATTCTTGCTTGTCATATTTATTCTAAACTGAAGAAACTTTAAAGGTACTTATTGTTGCCTCTTGTGGTACAAAACAAAATAAAATATGTTTCTATTTTTGTTTTCTTTTTCCTATTATTCCATAAAATAGTGTGAGGATCATATTTATTTGCCTGTTCTCAACATTTTCAGACAAAATAAAATTACTATAATTTTCTGAGCATCCTCATAATCCTATTATTGAATTCTGTCTGCTCAAGTGGTTTATGCAAAGGGAAAAGCCAGTAATTATGACTGTGTCATTAATTATTACTTGATGTCCTAAAAATAGAAACTAAGAACATGAAATTTATTGGCTTAGGTTAAAACCTTTAGGGACTAATTTACATAAGGAGGTGTTATGTTAGAAATAAGATATTAGAAAAAAGTTGGAACCAGAATACACTAAACCTCCCTCATGTCTACTAAATACATACTAGTCAATAAGCAATGTACACGAAAGCCCTGATCTGTGAGCATAGATTGGGAACTCAACTCCAAGTGCAGTCACATGGGGAATTAGGGCATCAGCATATATATCTGAATGGGACACAATTCAGTCCATAACAGGACACACTGAGGAAAGGAAGGACAGAAAAAGTAAATCATATATTTAATGAGAGCCTAGTATCAAAATATACAAGCAGTGCTTGTAATTCAACAACATAAAGATAACACAATTAAAATTATATGTTATATTAAGAATTTTAAAATTCTATTAATGTCATTGTCATTATTCCGTGTGCCTATGCACCTAGGAAAAAATCAGTCATCGAAAGGTAGGGAGAATGGCTTTTGTGATAGTCTAGCAAAAATCTCTACTGTGGCCTGTCCTTTTGGCTACCAGTGTATAAACAGATATTCTTTCTGAGTATGTGACACCTTCATCCTTTCCCTAATGGAAGCAACACTGATGTCATTCATTTACTTACATTCATTAACAGCTGAACATTCAAGATGTCTGAGTGACATAGAATTCTCCCTAACAAATCCAAATAAGGCCCAGAACAATCTTGAAATCTACAAATTGGAATACAAGATTTTTGCCCTATGTACACCCATAGATATTTTATTCAGAGAAGAAGAGTCTGAGAAATACATTAGCTGATAGCCAATTAGGATACACTAGATAGGAAATAATGTTCAACGTGAAAAATAAGGACTACTCTGGCCATAGAGGCAAGTTTCCTAGCTAACTTAAGGTGTAAAAACTTGATTCTTTTCTTTGGGAAGATTTTTTAACCCCTTTGCCCATTGTGACCCTGGATTTGTCTTTAGGAATATAAGAGAAAGGAAAGGAGTGTGTGCTTATTCAATAGCTCTATGGCTGTATGTATCAGATATACATTGCAGAGGTTTTCATTCTTCAGGGTTGTAGAAATTTTGTAGCCCATTTCCTATTGATATCATTTGGCCATGGGGATTGTTTAAGGCTTTTAATTATAGGTCAAATTAAGTTTCTTTTAAACAAAAAAAAAATTTCCTGAAAAATACAGTAAAATCCCAATTACTTCTGGTCAATTGCATATGGAAATAATCACAGTCAAGGCCTTTGTCCAGACAAAATTTTTAAAGTGTGAGTGAAATTTCTTGATTTTTTTCCTAACTTCTGTGTCCTGCCCAGCCTTCCTGTGATATAGTAGCCATCACCGTCAGCAAGGTCACGGTCTTTGTAGAGAAGAGCACAAGTCTCCTAAGGCTGTAGTTATGTAAACTCTTTCCTGTTTCAGTTTGAGATAAAGGTAAAGCCAGGTATTTCAAACCTGAAAGTTTGTAGGATCTCCTGTTTGTGGATTCCAGACCAAGAAAATCTCCTTTAACAAGCTCTGTCTTCTTTCTCTATCTGTATTCCATCTACCCCAAACAAAAATTAATCAATCGTTTGCAGGACTTTTCTAAAAAGTGTAAAAACAGTCAACATAAAACAAATTTTAAAAACAATCTCAACATTTCCCTAATATTATACCTGAAATTAACATAAGATTTATTTGAAGGTAAAGCAGATGACTTATTTACTAAAACCTAACAAGTTCACCAGGTTTCCAACCTGTAATATGTATGTTTCTACCTCTCACCACCCTGCTAATTTCATAAACCAAACCCATAATTTATATTTTGTTTTTTTTTTTTTTCCAGAGTAGCATTCATGGTACCATATTCTATATCTGTGTGGACAATGTTTTGTTGTGAATTAGAGAGACATTAAAAAAATGGCTTAAAATGTAGAAGTTTAGTTCTCTGTAACAGTAATAGTCATATGTGAGTATTTAAATTGGCCATGAACCAGGCTATTTCCCACTTCATTTCTTACCATGCCCTTTATAGCTTTACATCTTCACAGACCAACATGAAACTGTAGCCATCATTTGTCTAATTCCAAAGAGCAGTTAAGAGTTGCAAAAATGGATCTCAGAAGTCCTATAGAACATTTCTCAAGATGGGTTCTCATGTTATAGTTCAGCTTTCATTTCCTTGGTCATATGATGCTCCTCAACTCAAATAAGATGAAAAATGTACCTTCTATTTCAGGTGGCCTTGATGTTAGTTAGAAATCGGAGGTGGGGTGTAAAGGAAAAGGCCATGGGAAGAGAACCAGCAGTCTCTGCATGGGATATCTCATTGTTCTTTGAGTTTCTTACATTTTAGAATCACTACAACAATTAGTGGGATAACCTTTATATGATATTAAAAGGCTGTAAAGGGTGCACGACCCCCCTGACTTTGTGCTTTTTAAAATTTATTTTTCTTTTATAACTTTTACCTATCATCATGCCTTCTTTCTTATGATATTTCATGAGTTTGACCTCAAATGTAAGAAGAATATTAAATAAGTGATCTTGATTATTCAGTCGGCAGATATTTCAAAGGCAAATATAATGTGGATTGAAGAAAATGAATTCTGAATGAAAAAAGGAAGCCAAATTATTTGACTAGTTCTTTGCTGATGTGATGATTCAATAAGTTAGATTAATTTTATATCATAAAGAAAACAAAGATAAATATTTAATATATAATTTAACTATTTTACTTAAGAAATTAAAATTTACTTATATACATAAATGAAAATTCATATTTTTTCATGCTTCTTTTAGAACATGTATGTTACAAACTGTAGGAAAATAAACCGCAACTTTATCTTGATTAATTGACCAATTATTGCATATACAAGATGCAACAAATGCTTTGATAGGAACCAGATCACACTAGAGTGAATATGTTCATGTGTCTACTTTTAGGGTCATATTTACTTGTGATTCAAGGTACAGTTTGCAGTTTTTTAACTCTGTGTCCCCCAACATTCTGCCTCCAAACAGTCTTAAAACATTTTCTTACTATTAAAGTGCTTGAAATGTTTAGAAATTCACTTCACGTAGTTTAAGTGACAGAACTCCTTCCTGCCATTTCTAGAAAATTAACCCCCCACCAAATTTTTAACCCCAAGGAAAATCAGTCCAGAATTTTGGAAAATAGAAAAAAAAAATAAGTATTTTTTAAGAATCGAAGCTTAATTATCAATATAGAAAAGTTTTGGGCCAAGGATATCACTAGCTTAAGTAGAAAAGAACAGAAAGCTTGTCAAGCAGAGCTGAAGGTTAAGGTCGACATTTCTGGAAAACTGGAAGGGAACACATGAGGGAGAAGAAGTCACCAATAAGATCAAGGTGCAAATGATGGTCTGGAAAAAATAACTGAAAATATATCATAAGGAAAAAGGCCAATTTCTCTAATATATATAAAAAATCTACACATCTGGGGTGCCTGGGTGGCTCAGTGGGTTAAGCCTCTGCCTTCAACTCAGGTCATGGTCTCGGAGTCCTGGGATCGAGCCCTGCATCAGGCTCTCTGCTCGGCGGGAAGCCTGCTTTCCCTTGCCTCTCTGCCTAATTGTGATCTCTCTGTCAAGTGAATAAATAAAATTTTTAAAAATTTTTTTGAAAAAAATCTACACATCTTATTGAGAAAAAGAATGAACAACATTGGCAAAGAACATAAAGATTTTAGGAAAAGAAATTTTAGGAAAAAGTAACATAAATGGATCTTCAGCATATAGCAAGATGTTTATGATCGCTTCTCGTAAAATAGACACAAATTAAAACTAATATGATACAGTTTTTTTTTAAACTAAGTGATAATAAACACTGGAACATTTGATAACAGATAATAAAGGTAAACCCAATTAAAAATTTCAAACCTTCCCTTAGCCACTATCCAGACATTCATTTATTTATTTATTTATTTTTTTAAAGATTTTATTTATTTATTTGACAGAGAGAGATCACAAGTAGACAGAGAGGCAGGCAGAGAGAGAGAGAGAGAGAGAGAGGGAAGCAGGCTCCCTGCTGAGCAGAGAGCCCGATGCGGGACTCGATCCCAGGACCCTGAGATCATGACCTGAGCCGAAGGCAGCGGCTTAACCCACTGAGCCACCTAGGCGCCCTCCAGACATTCATTTAAAAAGAAATTTACTCCAAAGCATTATCAACATCTTACACACTGCACATTTTGTTTTATATAAAATGCACATACATTTTATTTATATTTTAAATAAACTGCACATAGTCTACATGAACACAGTCCTTTCAACTTCTAGATGACCAATCTAGCAGAAAAAAGTACTTCAAGGCCAACCCTTTTTCTCCTCTTTTCCTCCTCCCTTCTCTCCACTTCCTTTTCTTTGTCTTCCTATTCATCTTATCTTTAACTTCATCTTCCTCTTTCTTCTCCAGGTCTGCCTAGCACAACTCATCTCTTTCAATCACTGGGGAAACATATCTTGAGCACAAAAGATACCTTAGGAAATCCAAAGCTTACTGATGCTGTAAAGAGCTAAATTCTAAAACTCTGTACTGGGATGGGACACAGATCTTTAGAATTTCCTTTTGTTGCTGTTTTATAGTTCAAAGTATTTTTTTTTTTTTATCAGTGGAGAAAAGAGATAGGTGACTGTTTTAACTGAGCTCTGTATAACTTTCACTACAACCCAGTAACTTATAAAATACAAGATTAATTTAGAAGCAACATTCTCCTGTCATTAGGGCTAAGAGTATGTTTGATCATTATTAAAATCATTATTAAAATGATCATTAAGATCATGCAGCTGAGGAAGGAAACAAATATGATGGTTGTGTTTGTAAACCATGATCTTCCAGGACTGTTCTTTTTTTTTTTTTCTAAATGAACAGTAACGTAAGCTAGAAACTAAAATCAAACAGTTTGTAGTGAAGGCTTTGCCAGTTTATATGATCAGTGATAGTCTCATCATTGAATATAAGTCTTCAAGGATTGAGCTGTTAAATTTGTTAGAGCATTTTAATTGATATGTTAGAACATTTTAATTGATCTGTTAGAACATTTTAATTTTAGAGGAAATGACCAGAAGTGTTAGCAAGTTGTTATTAAAAAAAAAAAAAAAAAGTTCTGGGTAAGCAGGCTTTGGAGTGTAAGTAGAATGCAGCAATTTCAAATAAGTTGATTGGTCAAGATAGGCATGACAGTGATCCGTTATACAATTATGAAATACCTAACAGAAGATCCACTACATTATAAGGATTAAAACAATGTTAGTTTTTTATTGCTATTTAAAGGGTTATTCAACAGAAAAATAATTTAAAGGGCATTTGAAATTGTAAATTATATATATATAATTATATATATAATATATATATTATATAATATGTATATTTAAGGTTAGAAATGAAGCATTTAAAATAATTAAATTTTATTTTTATTTAAACTATTTTGAAGCACTCTTTTGAAGACAATAGACATATGAAAAAATTGTGGCATACAGCAACACAAAATAAACTAAAACCGTGAAACTCATGAGAAATAGTTCATTTGTAAATGGACAAGTTTTCCTTTCAAACCAAGTACTTTTGTGTGTGTATTCCTCTGCTATTTCAAATCTTTCTAGATGCTGTCTGTTCCATTTTCAAAATCCCACCTCAAATATCCTCAAAATGTGAAAAGTAATTTCAAAAGATGATCACCTTATAAAAAGAAGAATAGACACTACCTTCATTTGGTGATAGCTTTCTGTCCTTAGATTGGAACATATGGAAATAAACACATGGGGACTCCAGGCCCTAGAGATACTTCAAACACCATTTTTGTTAACTTTCATAATTTGCATACCATGGCAGTGAGGTCTGGGAGGCTCTATTTTTCCATAGCACACATGATGACTTAATTTTGCTAATACTCACCTTTTATCATTGATCATTTTTCAACTCCAGAATTAAATATTTTCTCTTTGGAAAGAAAAAAAAATATTATCAAGAATCCTTTGCATAAGTCTTTCCTTGTCTTAAAAAATAAAGCTGTTAATTTCAAATGGAAAAATAATATAAACCATTAAATTCTGGAATACCACAGAAAAGGAGTATCACCTTTTCAGTCTCACTATTGTATATGCATTTTAGAAGACATAGAAATCTTTTCTGTTTCAGTTATGTTTCTTTTATTGTACTGTTTCATACTAGAACACATTGCAGGGTTAACAGTTTTTAAAGTAACTCATAATTTTGTGCACATCTCTGCCATATTATTACAATCTGCATTCTGTTTAAGGTTTAATTTTAAAAATAATTGCCTCTTATTAAAATCCCCCACATTACATTATTGCTGGTCATGCAGAAAATTACTTTGCTACAGGAAACAAAATCATCCAATATAATCTTTTCTCCTTATAGCAGAAGAGATAATTGGATTAATCACAAGTCAAAATCTTGGAAGTAAAGTACTTTGTTGGCTAAACTGAGCCATGCCTGTCATTTAGAGATGACAGATAATAGAGCTTCAGTGATGCTAGATAATCACCCAGTCCAGATAATAATGAATATTTTTAAAATATTAAAATATGTTCATTACCAGCTGAGTATGAGGAGAAGCTGGATTAGCCCCATGGGGAACTGGTTGCCTTGTTAAGACATTATCATATAACCATGACCATGTGGGCAACTTTCTTCTCAACCTACCTGATACTGTATTGTAAGGGTTAAAAAGCACTTGATAAAGTAGAAGAAGTCTTTTATTGTGTGGATTTTTCAATGATTGAGCCTATTGCATGGCTTTGAGAATTATATTGGATCCTAATACAGTCAAGTGGTTTGATTGCTCAGTGATTCTCTTTGTTTTTGTTAGAATTAATGATTTTAAAATATACTTTTTAGAGTAATGCCTATATTAATTTTTCAGAATGCAATAAAAAACAAGAATTTTAACAATGAATTTTACTTGAGAATATTTAGGCATATGTTATTTCCAAATTTTAGATACGAAAGGAACTTTAACCTATTTCATATTATCAATGAAGAAAACATAATAGAGAGAGGCTGCATTCCTTATGGAAAAATATACCATTTAGTGAGAGCATTAGAATGAAAATTCATGTCAACTATGCTTAGGAAAACACTCATTGTACTACTACCTAGGGTTATCTAGAATAATTGTAAAGTGAGTCACTTAGCATATTCAGGCAATACAGGGAGAATTTTTAAACATTTAAATGCAGACATATAAAAAAATATTCACAAATCTCAGGTGTACAAGACAAAATGAAGACACCCTGGTGGCGACCACCTAGATCAAGAAATAGAATATCACCAGCAAAGCCCTCTCATCCTGATCACCAATCTCTCTCCTCCCCAAAGAAAATGACTGTCATGACTTCTAAAGCCATGAATTAATGTTATGTATGCAATATGAATTACTTTGTGCCTTTCATAATTTGTTCAAAATTATGTTAGTGAAATTCATTAGATGTGATAGGAATTTTTTTTTTTCAATGTTCAAGTGTATGGCTTTAGGTCATCTAGTTTTACAATAATGCAATACATCATCATGTAAAGTATCCCACATAATACTGATGGATTATTTATATTATTTAGCTATTTTAGCTAATGTGGTTATAGACATTTAAATACAAATCTTTTGGATCAATAATCACACTTTTGATTATATACCAAGGAGTGAAATTGTTGAGTTATAGAGAATGTTTATGTGCAAATCATGTAGAAAATACCAAAATGTTTTTCCAATATAGTTATACCAACTTGTAGTCTGATCACAAGTGTGTAAAAATTGTCTTTCCTACAAATTTTTGCCGAACAATAGTATTGATAATCTTTCTAATTTTAACCACTTGAGGTATGTAATTGTTAAGTTTCCAGTAATTTGATAATTTCCTACAAAAGTATTGAATAAGATAGACCATATTCTGGGCCACAAACATACCTTAACAAATTGTAATGAATAGAAATAATAAAATTGAAATTAAGGAGTCAATCCCATTTACAAGTGCACCCAAAACCATAAGATACCTAGGAATAAATCTAACCAGAGAGGCAAAGAATCTATACTCAGAAAACTATAAAGTACTCATGAAAGAAATTGAGGAAGACACAAAGAAATGGATAAATGTTCCATGCTCCTGGATTGGAAGAACAAACATTGTGAAAATGTCTATGCTACCTAAAGCAATCTACACATTTAATGCAATCCCTATCAAAATCCCATCCATTTTTTTCAAAGAAATAGAACAATAATCCTAAAATTTATATGGAACCAGAAAAGACCTCAAACAGCCAGAGGAATATTGAAAAAGAAAGCCAAAGTTGGTGGAATCACAATTCCAGACTTCAAGTTCTATTACAAAGCTGTCATCATCAAGAGAGTATGGTACTGGCACAAAAACAGACACATAGATCAATGGAACAGAATAGAGAGCCCAGAAAGAGACCCTCAACTCTATGTTCAACTAATCTTTGACAAAGCAGGAAAGAATGTCCAGTGGAAAAAAGACAGTCTCTTTAACAAATGGTGTTGGAAAAATTGGACAGCCACATGCAGAAAAATGAAACTGGACCATTTCCTTATACCACACATGAAAATAGACTCAAAATGAATGAAGGTCCTCAATGTGAGAAAGGAATCCATCTAAATCCTTCAGGAGAACACAGCCAGCAACCTATTCAACCTCAGCCACAGCAACTTCTTCCTAGAAACATCACCAAGGCAAGGGAAGCAAGGGCAAAAATGAACTATTGGGACTTCATTAAGATCAAAAGCTTTTGCACAGCAAAGGAAATAGTCAACAAAGCCAAAAGACAACTAACAGAATGGGAGAAGATACTTGCAAATGATATATCAGATAAAGGTCTAGTATCCAAAGTCTATGAAGAACTTATCAAACTCAACACCCAAAGAACAAATAATCCAATCAAAACATGGGCAGAGGACATGAACAAACATTTCTGCAAAGAAGACATCCAGATGGCCAACAGACACAAAAGTGCTCCACATAACTTGGCTCAGGGAAATACAAATCAAAAAATCAAAACCACAATGAGATACCACCTCACACCAGTCAGTATGGCTAAAATTAACAAGTCAGGGAGTGACAGAAGCTGGCAAGGATGCAGAGAAAGGGGAGCCCTTCTATGCTGCTGGTGGGAATGCAAGCTGGTGCAACCACTCTGGAAAACAGCATGGAAGTTCCTCAAAAAGTTGAAAATAGAGCTACCCTATGACCCAGCAATTGCACTACTGGGTATTTACCCTAAAGATACAAATGTAGTGATCCAAAGGGGCATGTGCACCCGAATGTTTATAGCAACAATGTCTACAATAGCCAAACTATGGAAAGAACCTAGATGTCCATCAACAGATGAATGGATAAAGAAGATGTGGTATATATATATATATATACAATGGAATACTATGCAGCCATTAAAAGAAATGAAATCTTGCCATTTGCGACAATGTGGATGGTATTATGCTTATTATGCTTATGGCATAGAGGGTATTATGCTTAGTGAAAGAAGTCAATTAGAGAAAGACAATTATCATATGATCTCCCTGATATGAGGAAGTTGAGAGGCAAAGGGGGGCCTGGGGGATCAGAAAATAATAAATGAAACAAGATGGGATGTGGAGGAAGACAAACCCTAAGAGACTCTTAATCTCACAAAACAAACTGAGGGTTGCCAGGGGAAGGGGGTAGGGAGAGGGTGGTGGGGTTATGGACATTGGGGAAGGTATGTGCTATGGTGAGTGCTGTGAAGTGTGTAAACCTGGCAATTCACAGACCTGTACCCCCAGGGCTAATAATACATTATATGTTAATAAAAAATTAAAAAATATATTAAAAAAAGAAATAAAATCTCTGTCTTTTAATTACTATATTTATATAATTAAGTTTACATTGATTATCACTATACTTGGGTTAATATTTACTATGTTGGTACCTGCTTTATATTCATTGCACTTATTCTTTATTTTTTTGTTTGGCTCTCATTTGCTGCCTTCTCTGGTTAATTGAGGTTATTATCTGACTCCATTTTATTTCCTCTACTAGTATATTTGCTATACTTCTTTGGTAAAAGATTTAGTGCTTGTCCTTGTTTGTACAACACACATTTTATTTTATTTATGTTTTCCTTTTTTTTTTTTAAAGATTTTCTTCATTTATTCATGAGAGACAGGAAGAGATGCAGAGACAGAGGGAGAAGCAGGCCCCTGCAGAGCAGAGATCTCCTTGTGGTACTCGATCCCAGGACCCTGGGACCATGACCCGAGCTGAAGGCGACACTTAACTGACTGAGCCACCTAGGCACCCTGAAACATACATTTTAAAATGATATTTCATATAAATAACTTTTAAAAATAACATGGCCCTTGTAGTACAAATATCTTATAATGAGTATAACCAGTTTCTACCTCCTGTACCATGTGGCCATGTTGTTACTCATTTATTTATCCATCTGTTATAATTACCCAATAGATTGTTAATATTACTTAAAATGTCATTACTTAGATCATTTAAGAATAAAAACAAAGCATGTTATTTTACCTCATTTATTTTTTGGTTGGCCTTTCTTCCATTACTTATGTAGAACCAAGTAGTCAGATCTAAGATCTTATATCTCAGTGGACACACCTGTATCCAGATTTCAGATACTTGATATACTGTAAATTCTTAGTTTTCTGATGGGTCCAGAGAAATTGATGATTTTTAGTTTATTCAACTTTTTCTTGTTGTTATGATGGGAGTGAGGACTTCCAAACTTTTTATATAATGGAACTAAATCTAGAAATCTAAAATTCAGTTTTATATTTGGCCTTTTAGTCAGCAATTTACTATAGTCAATAGTACTAATAATTTATACTTAGATTATTTTAGATTTTTTACACATGCAGATATACATCTGTGAGTGGTCACAGTTCTATTTCCCATTTTTCAGTCTGTCTTTTTTTTTTTTTTTCCTTTCTTTCCTCCTCCATAACACTTCTTTCCTTTCTTTATTGGCTAGGACCTTCAGCCCAGTATTTAATCTAATCAAAAGAAAAAAAATTAGAAAATATCTTAACTGAACACAAGACCTTTGAAATGTATGGGTGTAAGCAAAAAGATGGTTAGATGAAAATTCAAAACTATAATTGCTAATAATAGAAGAGAGGAAAGGAATCTAAATCAGTCATATCAGTGCCTATTATAAGAAACTAGAAAAGGGTTTACATAGTAAGTAAAATGAAGAAAATAAAGTTTAGAACAGGCATTCCTGAAAGCGAATATTAACCAATAATAAAGGAAACCAATAAAACCAAAGCTTTTATTTTAAACAAATTATTAAATTTGATTAAAATATAACTGTGTTGTGGGGCAACCCATGGAATGGGAGAAGATATTCGCAAATGACACTATTGAGAAAGGGCTTATATCCAAGATCTATAAAGAACTCCTCAAACTCAACACTCAAAAAAAAAAGATAATCATGTCAGAAACTGGGCAGAAGACATGAGCAGACATTTCTCCAATGAAGACATACAAATGGCTAGCAGACACATGAAAAAATGTTTATCATCATTAACCATCAGGGAGATTCAAATCAAAACCACTTTGAGATACCATCTTACACCAGTTAGAATGGCTAAAATTAACAAGAAAGTAAACAACAAGTGTTGGAGAGGATGTGGAAAAAGAGAAACCCTCTTACACTGTTGGGAATGCAAATTGGTGCCGCCGCTTTGGAAAACAGTGTGGACATTCCTTGAGAAATTAGAAATAGAGCTACCCTATGACCCTGCAATTACACTCCTGGGTATTTATCCCAAAGATACAAATACAATGAAAAGAAAGGCCATATGTACCCCCAATGTTTATAGCAGCAATGGCCACAATCACCAAACTGTAGAAAGAGCTAAGATGCCCTTCAACAGATGAATGGATAAAGAAGATATGGTTCATATATACAATGGAATATTACACCTCCATCAGAAAGGATGAATACCCAACTTTTGTATTAACATGGATGGATCTGGAGCAGATAATGCTGAGTGAAATAAGTCAAGCAGAGAAACTCAATTATCATATGGTTTCACTTACTTATGGAGCATAAGGAATAACATGGAGGACATTAGGAGAAGGAAAGGAAAAATGAACTGGGGGAAATTGGAGGAGACAAGCCATGAGAGACTGTGGACTTTGAGAAACAAACTGGGAGTAAGGGATAGGGGAATGGGTAAACCTGGTGGTGGGTATTAAGGAGGGCACATATTTCTTGGAGTACTGGGTGTGGTACATAAACAATGAATCTTGGAACACTGAAAAAATAAAATAAAAAAATAACTGTGTTGTAAGAAAAAGTGTAGATTCTACTACTTATCTTTAAAAAAAGGTGGATATTAAGATAATAATATCGAACAACTTTATGCTTCCCAAACCAAAACATTTCAATGAGGTCAGCAATATCTTAAAAGTCACAAATGATTAAAACTAATGTAAGAAGAAATAGAAAACCCAAATACTCCTACATTTTGAAAAGGGACGTGATTATTAATTAAAAACTTTTCTATAAAGAAAAGTTCAAACCTACATGAATACACTGGTAAATCCAATTAAATATTAAGGAATGAATAATAAATCTTACTTGAGAAAACATAGTAAATGTTTTCTAATCTCATTTAATGAGGCAGAAATTACCATGATACCAAAATCAGAAATAGTACTAAAAGTATTGTTTGTATATTAACTATGGATCTATTTACACAGTAGAAAGATGTAAAATTGATGTTTAAATAGATGCATGAACATAAATACAAAAATCTTTAGCAAAGTATTAGCTAATAACAAAATATATAAAGAATTAGTTTATTATAACCAAGTGGTGTGTCTTTGGAATACAATATTTGTTCAATATTGGGACATCAATAAATGTAATTCACCACTGTACTGGAAGTCCTAGCATGTGCATTAGACAAGGAAAAATTGAAAAAGATGTAGAATAAAAGTGAGGCAGTAAAACACAATTTTCACTTGACATTATTGATTGTAGAGAAAATCCAAAGGAATCTACAAAAAGAATATTATTAATAATTAGAGAATTCCATAGGCTCACAGGAAAACTTTTCAACATAAAAAACTAATTGTAATGCATTTCTATATAGTAGAAAGGAGCAGAATATGGAATAGAATATAATTTATAATACCCAATACATGAAAGACTTAGAGATACAATTAATGTAACATGTGTATTACCTCAAAATTGAAAACTCCAACAGAGTCCTGAGAGAAATAACTTTAAAAATGGTCATATACCATTTTCACTGACTTTAAGACTTAATATCATTAATCTGTAGATTTATGAAATCTGGATTAGACTCTCAGGAGTCTTTCATGCAGACTGCCAAGATGATTCTAAAATTTATATGGAAATTCAAAGGGCCAAGAAGAGCCAAAACAATTGAACAGGAAGAACAGGATTGGAGGCCTTTTACCATTTGGCTCAAGTAAAGTTACAATAAAAAGATGGGGTGGTATTACTATTAGGACGGATGTAGAAATAAATGGAATAGTATAGATAGCCTAGGAATAGATCCACTGATATTCGATCATTTGGATTTTTTTCTTAAAGTAGGTTCTAGGCACAACATGAGGCTCAAACCCACAACTCCAAGACCAAGAGTTGTATACTCCACTAAGCCAGCCAGGTGCCCTGATCATTTCAGTTTTATTAAAGGTGCCAAGGAAGGTCAATGGGGAAAAGGAAAGTCTTTTTAAAAAATGATGCTGGCACAACTGTGCATAAAAGAAAAAATTAACCTTGAAACTGAACTCATGATGTAAACAAAATTACTGAAAATTATTCACAGGACAAAACATAGATGTTACAATTATAAAACTTCTGGAAAAAAAAAAACAAATTCTTTGAGACTGTGGAAAATGCAAAGATTTCTTATATAGTTACTACAAATATAAAAGAAAAAAATAAACCTTATTAAAGTCATATATAAAGTATACTTAAAGATGGTTTTTAAAAAATAAGTCATTGATAGTACTGCAAATTACTAAAGAAAAAGATATGGACAGTAGGATTGCAAAAATCCAAATAAGAAAATGATGAAGTATCCCTGTCATAAGATCTGGAAGAAAGTATATATTACAAAGACCACAACCCAGTGGGAAAAATAAAAAAATAAAATGACGTTGAGGGCAGAAATTACAAATAGCTTTAAAATGCATGAGATAAAAAAAACAAAAACAAAAACACAATGCAAGACATTGGCCTAATGCCAGTGACAATTTCATGCTATGTTTAGCTTTTCTTTTTTTTCTTTCTTTTTTTTTTTAAATAAGACTAAAGTTACAAATCTGAATAATTTGTGGAACAGACCCATCGAAGAATTTTACTTGTAAAGAAGTAAGGCATGTCCTGGTTAATAAGTTTTCCTAAAGCAATTAAGGTTTGAGCAAAATTAGCTTACTCTAAACAAAATGAGTTAGAGATAGAGCTGATGATGAATGATTGCTAGTTCAACATTGTTTTTAATTCAAAGTAGCCTACCATTTGTGACCAGTGGGCCCATGAGTAACTCTCTCAGATAGAGAAACAGAAAATTTTGATTAACAAAACTAACAAGGCAGTTTTGTTAAGGTTTCTGTGTAAGGTACTGAAGCATTGCTAAATAGAATATCCACAGGTGAAACATGGGAAAAAGAAGGTTGCCGGGCTTCCTGGGTGGCTCAGTGGGTTAAGCCTCTGCCTTCAGCTCAGGTCATGATCTCAAGGTCCTGGGATCGAGTCCCACATCAGGCTCTCTGCTAGGCAGGGAGCCTGCTTCCTCCTCTCTCTCTCTCTCTCTCCTCTCTACTTGTGATCTCTCTCTGTCAAATAAATAAAATCTTAAAAAAAAAAAAAAAAGAAGGTTTCCAAGGATATGGATGTTGGCTCTTCTTAGTCAAGATAACAGTTTCCATGTTCAAGTGTTGCATTACTTCCTTGAGTTTTAAAGATTATTTGGTGGTATTTTAAGAGACAAAATTTCTGACAAAGTTGATTGACATACCAAGGAATATCCCAGGCCACAAAGAAGGAGTGATAATAATTGGGAATAGTCATTTAAATGTCTTTTAACTATGGTAAGTTTTATTGGAGTCAGAAAATAAATCTAAATTAAGCAAAGTGAGTATTTTTACTCCTAATTATGAAACTTTTAGAAGCAAAAATGTGCTTATGACCTTTTGTCCTTCTGATAGCCATGTAGGAGTAACAGCACACTGGCATTTCAAATGATTCATTATATGTTAGCATAAATTTGCATAGTGAGATTTTGTAGGTGTATATTTGCTAGAAAGTGTGCTAAAGAAAGTCTCCACAGGACCCTGCTCCCCTCATATCCACTTATTTCCATTTATGACATTCTGTACCCGATTTGTGGACAACACACTGTTCATAAAGTCAGTTTCATGTTCATCAGTAGATGAATATATATAGGCTGCTTTTCTTTTACTTCAGTACAAAATCAGAGCAGATGGATATGAAAGAAAATATTTCTCTGCTTAGCTAGAATAGCAAGTTCATAACAATATTTCCAAATATTGAGATAAGTAAATTGCAGTTGGAATCTCATGGTTTATGCATCTTCTGTTCAACTAAATCCATCAATTTATCTTTAAGATTTACATTGTTATCTGTAAAAAACAGTTTTTTTCCAGTTCTGATGTTTATCAATTATTTTTAAACAGACGAGATTATAATACAGATGTCATAGTATCAACAAAATATAAATCTTGTCTGTGTAACATAGTATAGAAATGAGAGCTATTTCAAAAACCACTTTGCTGGATTGAAATTGAATATCAGTAGATTGGAGAGATTTCTGTTTTATTATTTTAAATTTAAGTCATGTTGAATTTTTCTGGTTACTTTCTACAAAGAGTATAAATCATAATAGTATTTTTAGTGACATGTTATAAGTGAAGAAGCATAACTTTTTTTACTAAGAACCTTTATCTGAATGTCAGAAACTCAAACAAATGTAGAATTTTTAACTGCTATGATTTAATTAAAATTACATTTTACATTAGAATACTGCTATGAAAATTCCATATGATTGAAAACTGCTGTGAGCATAAATATTTTATATCTTAAAATGGAATCAATTTTCCATTCACAGATATTTAATATATTTTGTTATATGAGCAAATATACATGTAGAAATTCATAGAAAAATCAGAAAAATATGCTAATATGTTGATAATTATTTTTTAAGTAAATTAAGCTTAAGAAATTAGGATGATTTCTGTCAAGAAAGTTGAATTTTATGTTTCCTTTGCATGCATTATTCATATAGTTCTTTGTTCTACAGATATATTTTAAGGTGTTTTCTATCACTGTATAGTATTACTAGCCAAAAAACAACAACAATATTAATAGTCAATTGTTATTACAATGTAGTAAATATCTGTCTTCTAAAAACACCACTATTGATTTACTACTTCAGCCTCATAATAAACAAATGACAGAGTTAGTATATTATCCATTCTTTCCCAAGGACCAGAGCTACTTAGTGGTGGCCCTAGCATCAGGCAGCCAGACTCCACAGCCTCACTTTTAAAAGAAATATACACTATAATGTGTGTAATTAGATACTACTTACATTAAGTACTAGAAAGTTTCAGCTTATCCTGAGTACTGTACCACACTTTAACATTGCCAAATATCAAACAGAATTGCTGATTTTTGTGCAAAGATTCTTTGTCTATTAATTCCACTCCTCAAACTTATAAAAAGAATTATGTTTAGGAACTTCTCTATCTCTCGCATCATTAGATCATTCAACTTTGACCCAAAGAAAGTATTCACCTGCTCTTTTACTTCACCACACCTTTTCTCTGTCTACAGCCTCTGAAGCTCTGCATGTCTTGAAGTTTGTCCAACCTTTTGCTTCCTCACCAACACACTGTTTTGCACTGTGTGTTCAGTTATAAGATTGCATGTATCTATTCTCTAAGTGTGTACTTAGTGAGATCTACCAGAAAACGTCAATAAGTGGTCATCCATGCTGTTAATATATATTACATGATTCAGTTACATTATTAGGGGAATAGAAAATATCTTTGAAATGAGCATTTTAATAGTTCTGTGTAATTCTGAGCGGGTTGTCAGATACGAGAGGGTACGAAATTTATGGACTGTTTTGTCTATTTCATACCAGCCACTGGAGGTCATTTTACAACTGTAGCCTCAGTGGCTTATGCTTGTTTCAAGAGAAAACCCAGACTTTGAGCCCCATTGCTGCAGAAACTGATTTGTAGAAGTATTCTGGAAGTGTACAAAAGAGACAAAAGCAATACAAAATACAACTCCCACTCTATGTTTCTATATTTCTTTTTTATTCCCCTTGGAATTGCATTTGCAGAATTTCTTGGCTGGATGCCAGTCCTATCCTAGACACTTTAAAGTGCTCTTGACCATGCTGTTCATTCATTTTATGAATACGAAAACAGTGAGCAAAAGAAGGCTGAAACTCAGCTCACTGATAATTGCTTCTTTATTTTCTTGAATGTTTCCTTGCAAGCATAGCCAAATTTAACATCCTGGTTTCTCGTTAGCTGATGAGAGCCTAAATGTTCCCTGAGCAGTGTCTTTCTAGGTGGATATAGGAAACGTCCACTCATACTTTGCTTCAGCAACACAGATACTAAAACTGGAACGATAGAGGAAATATCCACTCTGCCATTTTGACCCCATCCTTTTAACATTGTTATGCACGTGTATTTTAATTTTGATGTTTGTCATGATGATTTTGACTCTCCGCTTGAAATCAAATATTTCTATCATTTCCTACAGAAATTATGAATTTTCATAGAAAATGTATTTTCTGGAGCAAGATTCTCCATGAAGTCAGTTTAATGGCTCCATCAATTTTTGGTACATTGTATTTAAAATATTTCTACTTACTTTTCCAGCTTCATTTGCATGTAAGTATCTTCATAAGGATATTGAAACTTTTACAACTTTTTAAAAAATGTATTTGTTAGGGAGAGAGAGAGAGATTGAACACGGCAGGGGGAGTGGCAGGCAGAGGGAGAAGCAGGCTCCCTGCTACCAGGATCTTGATTTGGGACTTGATCCCAAGACCCTGGAATCATGACTTGAAATGAAGGCAGAAGCTTAATGGGCTCAGCCACCCAGGCATCCCTACAACTATTTTTTGGACTCATTTATTTGTTTTAGTCCATATGAGATTTTTGTAATTAAACTTATTGTGGGCTTGCTATTCTAGATGTTGCATATACCAATGCTAATTGTCACAGGTAAAAACAATTGTGGTTTATATTTTCAAAAGATATTTTTTCTATCATTAGCTTTGAATAACCTTCTTTTTCAAATATGATTTTAAATATTATTTATTTATTAATTTATTTATTTCGGTGTGCTATATATGTTTTCCCAGATAACCACCATTGCCTTTACCTTCTCTACATTGCCATATATGAAACATAATCATCTGAGTTTTTATTTTTTTAAAGATTTATGTATTTATTTATTTGACAGGCAGAGATCATAAGCAGGCAGAGAGAGAGGGGGAAGCAGGCTCCCCGCTGAGCAGAGAGCCGGAGGCGGGGCTGGATCCCAGCAGCCTGAGATCTTGACCTGAGCCGAAGGCAGAGGCTTAACGCACTGAGCCACGCAGGCGCCCCATCATCTGAGTTTTTAAAATGTGTTTTTCTTCTATAATGCCATGTAACATTCATGTAATTTCTTTTTGGTATTTTCAAGCTTAGTGTGCTTCCTCAAGTATTTTGTTATTGTTATGGTTACTAATTATTATTCTGTATATAATATAATAAGTGATACTTGGTGATACTGTCTAGGAGTACTTTGTGCTATAAAGTTGATAAGTGATGAGAATTAGTTATTGTTTCTTAACTATTACATAAGAAAATTTTTAACTTTTTCTCACAAATAATGTGTACTTATTTAACTTATTTCAATGGTTATCTAAATGTTCAGTATAATTCCATTTTGCATATTTTAGTTTGATGTTATACACAGTTACCCTAAGAAATGTAAAATTGTTAGTCAAATAATGATGTCACCAAATAATCACGTCTAAATGTCCTTTAGGTCTAAACATTAAAGTTAAGATATTATTCATAATCTAAAGTCATAAATTGTTAATTTATGTGTTTCAGTAAGGATATTTTTAAGCAAAACATATGTCTCAAGAAACATTTTATATTTTTTGGATTTGCTAAAGATGGTATCTTTAAGTCTTTCAAATCTGTGTGAGAAAGCTGCTCATTGATTTTCATTTAACAATTTTCCAAGACAACTATGAGTTAATGTGGCCTAAACATTTTCAGAAAATGCTTAGATAATGTTATCTTTAAGCCAAAGGATTTCAGAGAATTGCCATTTGGTAATTCCTCCTTCTCCTAGGGAAAATGGAATCAAACTTGTCACTAATTTTCCTAACATAAGTTGCTGCAAATATGTCTAGATAGTTAAACCCTGGAGATAATATTTACATGTTTCAATAAAACAGAATAAATGAAATTCTGTACTGTTTGCTAACATTCTTAGAGTATCTTTATCATAGTTGCTATTTTTAAAATTCTTTTTCTCCCCAGCTTTATTAAGATGTAATTGACATATAACAATTGTGCAAGTTAAAGTGTACAACTTGTTTATTTGATGCATTTATATATTGCAAAATTATCACCACCATAGCAGTAGTTAATATCTCCATTGTGTTGCATAATAACATTTTTCTTATGGTTAGAACATTTGGGATCTATTCTCTTAGGAACTTTAAAGTACATAATACAGTATAACTACCTATAATGACCATACTGTATATTAGATCACCATAACTTATCAATCTCATTTGTTATTTTCATATTTCTAGCTTTTATTAGAAAAAAAATGCTTCTCAGTGACATGAATAAGGGAAATATGTTGAAGTTATATACCATCACCGTCTGTTATTTCTGCCCAAGTGGAAGTTATTAAAATTAGAAAACTTCTTTCCTTTGAAGTTCTTATCATATTTGGCTTCCCTGGATGGAGGGTGTCTTTTACTTGAGTACCATAACTAGGATCTATGGGTATAGGATGTTCCTTAAATCTACAAGTGCTATATTATTTAGAGTTTTCTTCTTATAAACCAATCCTCTTTCCAATCCCCTGTGATCATTCAACTTTTTATATAAAACTTTCCCTGTGCAAATTATCTTGTAGTTTCACTCTCCTGATTCCACCTTTATTGATACAGTAGAATATCATGATTTATTGAAAGTAAGGACTAAAATTAGTGGCAATATTGAGTGGCGGGCATATGATACAGAGATAAGTCATCTCCATTTATGGCTACTAGGAATTCCTTCCAATCTGTATGCACATACTACTGCTCACATAAAAGATGAATCTACTCATATTCCTCCTGATTTTGGACCAGATTTTGCCTTGCTTTCATGGATAAATTGGGACAGAAGCGATGCACTATTGTGGAACCCAGGAGACATGCTGTATGGCAACCATGCTAGACTACTGAATTAAGAAAGAGAAGGTGAAAAGTGCTTTGGAAAATAAAAAAAACAATCTTCCATTTCTTTCACCTAAATGCAGCTTTGTAGAGACCCCAAGTGAGACAAGGAGCAGAACTGTGTAGTTGAATCTGGGAAAACTCACAGAATCGTGAGAAATAATAAATTGTGACTTTTGATTGGTTTGCTAATTAGAAATGAAGGACTAAGTCAGCAGTTTAGGAACCATGGTTAAACTTGGATATTCTACTGTCAGAGGTTTGAGTTAGCCGAATATACCAGCCAGGTTTCTCACAGCTCTGACACTTATTTTTCTCTCTTCTTCAAAAAACTTTTGTCTAAGGCAGACAGTGTTTAAAAATCCTATATGAACTCTCCTACAATAATTCTTATAACTCAACTGATAATACCAGAATTAGTTGAAATATATCGCCAGATTCTTGAAGGCATGGCAGGTGTCACAATAACCCAGAGATTGTAAAATTAAATAAGATACACAGACAAGATGCACCAGGATAAATTAGAAGCTTTGGAGGACCTTGGTGAAAATGCGCCAGCTATGCAAGATAAACTGTTAAGAAGTTAGATATCCAAGGTCGATAATAACAGGGAGAAAATTAGGCAGATTACAATGCTCTAATTTGTGTATGTGTACATAATGATACCTCGCCTGTGGAAAACATTGAAGATGAAAGTCCAAGAAATCTGTGATTTCTTAACCTCCATACTTATATTAATCACTTTGATCAGATGAAACACTTGACAAGATGACTCATCTCTCATTGAAATTTAAACAAATTTGATTTTTTGTTTGTTTGTTTTGTTTTGTTTTTAAATGCACTCTACCTTGCTGGAAATTTTTAACTGAAGACAGGCAAAAGCTGAAGTTCATAGAATTGGGTAATGGAGAATTTGCTCAGCCAAACTGACAATTACTTACACTAGATGGTGACAAGTGTCTGCTCAGGGCTCATTAATTTTGGAACTCCAGGAGTCCAAGGTCTTGGTTAGTATATGTGATCACTTCTGTTTGAAGCAGCTGCTGGAGTGGACTTGCTCACAACAGCAGCCACAGAAACATTGGCAAGCATGCTTTCCAAAAGCAAGAGGCCAAATAGGAGAAAACAAAGGAAAGAGGTTGTTAGGGATTCAATTGTGTTCCCCCCAAGAAAGATATTTTTGAAGTTCCCAGTAGTACAGAATGTGACTGGATATAGGGTCATTGCAGACATAATTAGTAAAATTAAGATGAGATCATACTAGAGTAGAGTGAGCCCCTAATTCTTTATGAGGAAATGATCATATAAAGCTGAAACACAGGGAGGTCACCTATGAATGATGTCTGAGAACTGGAGCGGTATATCTAAAAACCAAGGAACACCAGAGATTGCTGGCAAATCACTAGTAGCTTGGAAGAAACAGGGAAGGATTTTCCTACAGATTTCAAACAGGGCATGACACTGGAGACACCGTGATTTCAGAGAGCTAGTATTCAGAACTGGGAAACAATAAATATCTCTTGTTTGAAGGCATGATGTTTGTGGTACTTTGTTATTGCAACCCTAGAGAACTTAAAATAAGGGCCAACTGTTGCCTGTCACCACCACCACCACCAACAATAGAATTGCCCCAAAGTTCCTCATTGGTTTTATCCCTCTCTCTATTCCTGCAGATTGGTATGAAAATTTCTTAATAGAGACCAGGAATTCTATGCCTAAATCCAAATATTTCTGATGAATAATGACTTTCAAAACTATGGAGGGATTTTGAGAAATAGATTATATTAATGTTCAGGGATATTGATAAGAAAGAAAGAACTTTTTTAATGTCCAGATTGGACATGGAGAGCCAATGTGATTTTCTGTAGAGACATTCCCACTCTTTCAGCTGATACTGGGATCTGTTTATTGTTATTCTAGGGGAGAAAAAGAGTTCTTAACTTGAAAGGATGAAGAGAACCAGTGCAGGTACTTCTTTGCACATGTGAAATATCAGTCCTTGAAGCCTCCTGCTACAATAAAAATCATAAATATTAAATCATTATTGTCATATTTTAAAAGGGGTAGGTAACATTTTAATTCAAATATGGAAATCATAGGGATAGGTTATACCCAATGGTAACATTATTCCAATGATCTCAATTTGGTACAAAAATCAGGTGAGTAGTGGCCATTATTTATAGAATACAATTAGATTTATAGATGAATTATTGAACACTGCATCAAAAATGAATGATGTACTATATGTTGGTTAATTGAACATAATAAAAATAAAAATGATTTATAGATTTAAAAAAGTGGTAATAATTAGGTAAGAATTGTGAACATATTTTTACATTGAAAGATGATTCTTAATTACTTCTGATTTGTGTGCAGTTATTGATTTGGCTTGAGTGAACTTACCAGTCTCTGTTAATGCTGGATATCAAGAGCAATTTGCTTTTTTTCTTGCAGGGCCAGTGGTTTGATTTACTGTTTGTTCAACCACCGGGGTATTTAAATTACCTGGCATGATATCATAATTGAGTAAGGTGGGCTTTAAACAGGTAGCCTAAACCTAATTCAAATGCTAAAGTTACTCATTATATTGAGGCCATATTAACTGAAAGTACTTGTGGAATAATTGTGTTTGAGGCTCTGTCTTTCTTTATTGATTTTGTTGCAGAAAAAGATGGAATATTGAATATTGAATATTGAATATTGAAAATAAGTTAGAGGCTCTGCCAGATGATATAGCCGCAGTGATCCAACCAACTGTGCTCATGACCAGATAAGAACTTTTATTCTTTTGTCCCCTAAAATCATAAATAATGTTTTTAAAAAACAATTTGCTTATTTTATTTCTGAAAGTGGCATATCTCACACCTAGTGTGATTGTTCCTTTTCAACATATTAATAAAATGTGTCAAAAGAAACATAAGCCTTGAACAATATAGTGACAGAGTCCAAGCATGCCTTCCATCTTCTGGCCTCACTTATTCATTCTCTCATAAATCATGTGCTTTACACTGAGAAGTGTTCTAGAAGCTAATGCCATAATCACAAACGATGAAAATATCCACAAGGAGATTATATTCTAAGTGAAGACAGACAACACATTTTTAAGAAGTATAAATGCATTGTTAGTGGATGTTAATAAATATTATAGGGGAAAGTGAAGCATGATAATGAGTTAGAGAATAATAGGAGAGAGAGATTGCTTTTAAATATAAAGTGGTCAGGAATGGCTTTACTGTGAAAGCAATACTTAAGGAAGATATTGCAGTGGTCAGAGGGGCTATATTGAAGAGAATAGGGGTGACCAGAAAATGAAAACTTTAATATTAATAGGTGTGGCACATACAGGATAGGACAAAGTCTGGCTCCCATATGTGGCATCACTTGTGACATTGGCTAGTCTCCCAGTATAACACTAGCAGGGGTCATAAGTTACTATCTCTTGATAGTTTAAAAACTGCAGTCACTCTTTAAAAATGCTGTGGAGATTATGGACTATTTTACAAGTATTGCATCTTAGATCTTAGGAGATGATGAATCAGCTTTGTCAGGGATGGTAGATTTTAAATAGTTCTCATAGCAGGTATATACATTCAAAAGTACTTCTTAATAATATTTGTCATTATATATTCCTGGATTGTGGTAACAGATTGCCCAATTGTTCAGACCATTGACCTTTTAAAAATTTTAATGATTGATAGACCCCAATTTACGTGAACAACTCATGCTAGGCTGACTTGGTTAAGACTATGACAAAGTCAAAACCTTTGCTTCCTATGTAGATCCTCATGTAGTCTTTGTCAAAACTTCATATTAAATCAACATTTGTTGATGCTCTGACAAAGTCAAAAGTTTTCTTGAGCAGCCAAAAACTCAAACACAGTCCATAGTATATACCAATGGGCTATGCTTGGAGGAAGAATTGCTGTCCAGTATCTTTAAAATCCAATTTAGAAATTTTAGATTTAGCAATGAACATTGTTCTAGGGAACTATAGAAAATGGCTGCAGAGCTGAAATTATCTTGTATAGATTTATATTTGGTTGAGTTGCCTGGGTTGAGTTGCCCACACCTTTACAGAGGCCTAAATTTTTAGGAAAATAACTAAACTTACATAAATACTTAGGAGCATCTAGTGGATCTTTATTTTTCCAATTTAGATCCAGTGATCAAATAGATTACTGCCACTTCTCAAGAGTAAAATTACAAATTATAGCTTTGCCTAACCCAAGTAGCCCTCACCATCATCGTGTTGGAAATAAACAGCAAAATATATTGTTATCTTATGGAAAAATGGCAAAATTTACTGTTTATCTGGTAACCGTGAATTCAACCATGTAATAGAGATTGTGTGCATACTGGTTCCTCTAAAGATATGGCATATATGTAACTATGTTCTGGATCTACTTTAGCTTATGTTTTATCTTACTTTGGAGCAAACTGAGCGCTCACTGAGAATGTTCCTCTACAGTAGGTAACCATGAACCCAGCAAATACTTAATAGATCTCTTACTAAAAATAAGAAGAGTTAGGGGCCTGGGTGGCTCAGTGGGTTAAAGCCTCTACCTTCGGCTCGGTTCATGATCCCAGCATCCTGGGATCGAGCCCCACATCAGGCTCTCTGCCTGGTGGGGAGCCTGCTTCCTCCTCTCTCTCTGCCTACTTGTGATCTCTGTCTGTCAAATAAATAAATAAAATCTTTAAAAAAAATAAAAATAAGAAGAGTAGATTCAATTTTGAAAGATAATTGGAAATGTAATTTATAGATTTCAATAAGAATGTTTATATCATTAAGAGGATATAGAGTTGAAATTAAATGTGTCTAACGATCATATGAATATTTACATCTATAATTATATATACAAATAATTAGTAATAATTTTATATTTCTATGGACACACAAAGGTGTACCCTGTGCCAAAGCCCAGTATCCATCTGTTTCTAAAATATGGAAATAATTGGGGAAAATGATGTTCTAGGAAATTCTCACTCTCATTTTGGCTTGAGGAGTTTTGAATTTTTAATTGTAAAAATTCTACTTTCTTCAATAAAGGTCAGAGTTGATATTCTTGAGCCAATAATTGTTGGTTCTCAAATCAGCCCCTGTACAAGAGAAAGAAGAGATGTTAGAAAGAGGCCAACCTTTCCAGATTGGTAGATGGCAGGCTTGTAAGCAAAGAAACAAGCTGGTCACAAATGGGTAGATTTCACCCACTGCTGGAATCTTAAAAGTTGATATAGATTTCTTACCTGGGTTCAGTTACCATCAGGATGATCTCAACAACTTCCTCTTTCAAGGCTGTGTCCTTGAAATATCTCCCATTATGGGAATGGTGGGTAGAAAACTTATACTCAAAGGACAGGGGAGGGTGTGGAGCCTTAGATTGCCAGAGTCAAGCTCCAGGATGAAATGGCAGTTACTTCCTCTTGATTACCTAACATTTTAAAGATTTTATTTATTTATTTATTTATTTATATATTTGACAGAGAGAGAGAGAGAGAGAGATCACAAGTATGCAGAGAGGCAGGCAGAGGGGGTAGGGGGAAGCAGACTCTCTGCAGAGAGCCTGATGTGGGGCTTGATCCCAGGACCCTGGGATCATGACCCAAGCCAAAGGCAGAGGCTTTAACCCACTGGGCCACCCAGGAGCCCCTTGATTTAACATTTTAAAGACATTTTAATTAAATGGACATTTACATTTCTTTTCAATGTACATTGCTTAAGAAAATTATTTAACTTACAGTGTAAATAAAATAAGATTACTCTATTAAATGAAATATTTTACCCAACAATGTTTATATTGGATTAAAGAAAAGAAAAATGAAAAGTGTAAATTAATTTTAATGAAACTTGAAAGAAAACAGATTATCTTGGACAGAGATGACTAACTTGGCAAGCATAAGTGTCTACACAGGTGATATAACAAAGCAGTTATATTGTCCAAACTTATCTGTTGTACCAGTCACTAGACACTGGTCAATAGCTGTTAGGAACAGAGTCTCTGGGTACTTGATATTAAGAAACTGAAAAATAATAATTTAAATTCTAATAATCAAATATTTAGAACTTGAATGGGAAGTTTTAGCTATCAGATATTTACTATCAATTTTGTATAATTTTAAGCTACTTTGTAAAAGAAATTTCTTGTTAATGTGGTCATGGCACCTTTGAATGTGTTTCTAGGTTAAATTCACTGTAATATTCAGTTACTTAATTGTATCAAACAATCACACAAAGGTATTTACTCCTCTATTTTGTTCTAGATAGATTGTTTAATCCTTGATTAAATAAAATTTAGACAATATTTAGTGAAAGCATTGTATATGGTATAGTGTTTAGGGACAAGAGGAAAGGATAAAGTACAGGGAAGAATAGGCATAGGGATCTAAATTTCTTTCTTTTTTTTTTTAAGATCAGGATTTTTTAAAATTTAAATTCAATTAGCCAACATACAGTACATCATTAGCTTCAGATGTAGTGTTCAATAATTTATCAGTTGCATATAATACCCAGTGCTCATCACATCACAGGCCCTCCTTAATACCCATCACCCAGTTGCTCCATCCCCTGGCCCATCTCCCCTTTTGAAACCCTCAGTTTGTTTCCCAGAGTTAAGAGTCTCTCATAGTTTGTCTCCCTCTCTGATTTCTTCCCAGTTTTCCCTCACTTCCCTTAATGATCCTCTACACTATTTCTTATATGACACATATGAGTGAAACCATATAATTGTCTTTCTCTGATTAACTTATTTCACTTAGCATAATGCCCTCCAATTCCATCCACATTGATGTAAATGATAAGTGTTCACCTCTTTCAGATGGCTGAACTATATATATATATATATATATATATATATATATCACATCTTCTTTATCCTTTCATCTGTTGAAGGACATCTCATCTCAGCTCCTTCCACAGTTTGGCTATCATGGACTTTGCTGCTATGAATATTGAGGTACAGTTACCCCTTCCTTTCACATCTGTATCTTTGGGGTAAATACCTAGTAGTGCATTTGCTGGGTCTTAGGGTAGCTCTATTTTTAGCTTCTTGAGCAACTTCCATACTGTTTTCCAGAGTGGCTATACCAGCTTGCATTCCCACCAACAGTGTAAGAGGATTCCCTTTTCTCTGCAACCTTGTCCACATTTGCTGTTTCCTGTCTTGTTAGTTTTAGCCATTCTGACCGGTATAAGGTGATATCTCATTGTGGTTTTGATATGTATTTCCCTGAAGACAAGTGATGTGGAACATTTTTTCATGTGCCTATTGGCCATTTGTATGTCTTCTTTGGAGAAATGTCTGTTCATGTCTTCAGCCCATATCTTGACTGGATTATTTGTTTTTTGGGTGTTGAGTTTGATAAGTTCTGTATGTATCTTGGATACTAGCCCTTTATCTGATATGTCATTTCCAAATATCTTCTTCCATTCCATAGGTTGTCTTTTAGTTTTGTGGACTGTTTTCTTTTGCTGGGCAGAAGCTTTTCATCTTGATGAAGTCTCAATAGTTCATTTTGCTTTTATTTCTCTTTCCTTTAGAGACATGTCTTGCAAGTGGTTGAAGTCGAAAGTTACTGCCTATGTTCTCCTCTGGGATTTTGATGGATTCCTGTCTCACTAGGCCTTTCATGTAGTTTGAATTTATCTTTGTGTATAATGTAAGAGAATGGTCCAGTTTCATTTTCAACATGTGTCCAGTTCTCCCTGCACCATTTATTGAAAAGACTGTCTTTTTTCCATTGGACATTTTTTCCTGCTTTGTCAAAGATTAGTTGACCATTGAGTTGAAGGTCCATTTCTGAGCTCTCTATTCTGTTCCATTGATCTATGTGTTTGTTTTTGTGCCAGTTCCATCCTGTCTTGATGATCAAAGCTTTGTAACAGAGCTTGAGTTCAGGTATTTCTGGGAAGAAAAAGCAAACTAGGAAGAGAAGGATAAATATTGGGGCACCTGGGTGGCTCAGTGAGTTAAGCCTCTGCCTTCAGCTCAGGTCATGATCAGAGTCCTGGGATCAAGCCCCTCATTGGGCTCTCTGCTGAGCAGGGAGCCTGCTTCCCCCTCTCTCCCTGCGTGCCTCTCTGCCTACTTGTGATTTCTCTCTGTGTCAAATAAACAAATAAAATATTTTAAAAAAAGAATGATAAATATTTCATGCACCATTTCAATATTAGGAATTGAAGTTTAGAAGACAATGAGAGAGATGTTGGGATCATATACATTGTAGTAAATGCAGTGGTGACTATATGCCAAAAAGCAAAATAAGTTCATGAGAATACAGTGAATTTCTTGGTTGGAAGGCTTCAGGTGGCACTGAAATCAGCTTGAATTATAAAATGGAGAGTCTTCGATGGGATGGTTTTATTGAAAAATATGTGATAAACAAGTTGTTTACAACTTAGAAGTAAAACATTATTATTGCAATAGTTTTATCTATGTGTAATCATATTTTGATTAACTAGAATGAGAAAGAACTTGAGCAAGCGGTTCTCTCTACCCCGATTCAGTCTCTCATTCCATCACAAGAGAAAAAAAATGAGTTGGAGTAGAGCATTACATCTTTTTTTTCCAACTTGCAAACAGAGTACTCACTGGAAGATACCAGAAGGATTATCTTCTAACAAGGCAGTGTGTGTGTGTGTGTGTGTGTGTGTGTGTGTGTGTGTGTTGTTATTTCTGTGACGATATTGAACAATTCCTGACATTTAGTATTTTTGCTCATCTGGGGAAAATGGCCAACAAGTTTACAATGGGTTTGTCTTTCACATCTAGAGAAAAAAATCATTAATATTAAACTTAGTTCATTTTTTGGATCTTGGAGAACTTGGTCTCTTTTGCCAATTTTAAGGAGTGACAAGTAAAAAACATTCAGTTCATAAGCAAATGCATCCAGAGTCAACTCTTCCCTATACAGTGTGTTGTTTTGTTTTATTTTCCCTTAGTTTCTGCTTTTACTTCTTGGGCTGAAAACCTTAAACTTTATCTCTAATCTGACCATTGTCCTGAGGTCCAATATTATCTTTTTAATTACCCATTTGATAAGTATAGTGGATTTTTCTGCCAGGAATCCTAATTCCAAATATCTAAAAATGGCAAATAAGATAAGTTCTCACATTCACTTCAGTATATTTCACTATATTTTAAATTTACATTCTCAGGACACCTGGGTGGCTCAGTCAGTTAAGGGTCTGCCTTTAGCTCAGGATGTGATCCCTGGGTCCTGTGATAAAGTCCCACAATATGTTCCCTGCTCCATGGGGAAGCCTGCTTCTTCCTCTGCCTCTGCCACTCTCTCTGTCTCTCATGAATAAATAAAAAATAATAATAAGTTAAAAATTTGCATTCTGTTTGTGGAAAAGTCATATGCAGTAAGTTGTTTCCTTTAGTGCTTAAAACATGCTCATAAGAGAAGGACAATGACATTATAAAATATTTAAATTTCATTTATTCATCAATTGACATTCAATAGTAATTATTTTCAGATACGGTTTGCAGGAACCATGTTTTCAGGGAACAGCCTTTTCATTTCTCTTTTATTTTGATATTGTAATAAAGATACTGCTTTTTAAGAGACAACTGCAATTTTCAATTTTGGCTTGGACAAGCGGTTTCTAATAATCTATTTTTCTAAGCTATATTTCTGAAGCTCAATCTCAATTTTAATTTGTATTTAGTCTACATATTAAGTATAAAAAGCTTGCTTTTATTTGTTAAAAAATTTAAAGTAAATAGTATAAACCATGGGGTGCCTGGGTGGCTCAGTGGGTTAAAGCCTCTGCCTTCGGCTCAGGTCATGATCTCAGGGTCCTGGGATCAAGCCCCGCATCGCATCGGGCTTTCTGCTCAGCGGGGAGCCTGCTTCCCTTCCTCTCTCTCTGCCTGCCTTTCTGCCTACTTGTGATCTCTGTCTGTCAAATAAATAAATAAAATCTTTTAAAAAAATAGTATAAACCAAATGTTAATTGGAAAAAGTTTCAATTTTCTTATATATTATAACACTATTATTTGTAGGATTTAAAAATATACATTATTACTAGAATAAAAAACAATTGTACTTTGTAATATGTTAATATAAAATATTATAAAATAACTTTATATCACATTTCATGTAAAATGATGAAAGACTAATTAAAAATTATAATTATAAGATAAATAGATCACAGAGATGAAAATATAGCATGGGGATATAATCAGTAATATCATAATAATGTTACATGGTAACAGATGACAACCACACTTATTGTGGTGAGCACAAGTTATGTATAGAATTGTTGAATCACTAAGCTGTACACCTAAAACTAATATGACATCATATTTTAACTATACTTTAATAATTATTAATAAACTTGTAAGAAATTCTATAAGTATATATTAAAATGCAACAACAAATTATTACAGTTTTGCTATAAGGGAAATTATGGTACTGAATGTTTAAGAATTTATATGTTAGAAAAATCTCTCAATGCTAGTACACATGTGAGTGAGTCTCTAGGAGACCAGGAAGGTATGTAATTTTTGAAGCCAGATACAGTATGTGCCTGAATGAAAATACTGCAGTGAATAGGTTTAGGAAACAATGGCTTAGTATATAATTCCTTAAAAAGATAAGATCTTTAATATTACAGTGGTGACTGGATGTAGGTCCAGGGCAAATTCTAGAATAACTCTCAAATTTTTCATGTAACTAAACTCATATTCTCATTCACCAAAATATCCCATCATTAGGGATGTTTAAGGAGTAACCAAGATCATTGCAGAAGAGAAGGAAGTGGAAAGAGCTAGAGCTAGAGGAATAATTATTTGACTTTGAACTTGTTGAATTAGAGATTGTATGGGACATCAGATTATGGCTGACAAATATGTCAGATCAAGCTTGGGAATAGAGAAAAGGAGTTGGAGTACTAATTAACATTTTTCGCTGTCTGGGTGTCTTGCTCTGCTAATGAATTTAAATACATTATTTCTCTTAATCTTCCAAAAAAATCTTTTGTTAAATTCTAAAATCCCATTTTAGTTTCTTTTTTTAAAGATTTAATTTTTTGGATTTTTTTTTTCAAAGATTTTATTTATTTATTTATTTGACACACAGAGAGAGAGATCACAAGTAGGCAGAATGGCAGGCAGAGGGAGAGGGAGAAGCAGGTTCCCCACTGAGCAAAGAGTCCCATGCACGGCTCAATCCCAGACTCTGGGATAATGACCTGAGCAGAAGGCAGATGTTTAACTGACTAAGCCATCCAGGAACCCCTAAAGATTTTATTTTTACACCCAGTGTAGGACTAGAATTTATAATCCCAAAATCAAGAAGTCACATAATCTACTGATGGAGCCAGCCAGGTTCCCCTAATATCCCACTTAAAAAATGAACCCTCAGAGAGACATGAATATAAAGACTGCTTCCCAAATTTTCCTACAGAATTAGAAAATGAAGCAACAAGTGGCAAAACTTCAATTCCAGTCCAGGTCCCTCTTCTGCAAATCCTACTAGGGTTCTCTGAGATGTACTGTTAACATTCAGTGGCAAGGAGAAGTGGAGTTGACAAAATAGAGCCCTGGGAATCATCCACATTAAAAATGCAGGAAGGAAAACCTCTAAAGAAAACAACTTCAAGAAGGATACCGAGAAAGAGATGAGTCTCAAGAAAAAAGTGGAGTGGAAACTATGTACTATTTTTCTGAGTTTGATTTTGAGAAAGGAGAAAAATGGAATGTATTACATAGGACAAATACCATGATCATGGATGGGTGTGCCACAAGTTTGCAAAAAAGAGGAATCTTCAAGTTATGAGATAGGGAGAGGTAGAAGATTGTCAAAAATGTTTTATTTGCTCAGGAAAGTTCCACATGTCCTCCCAGGAAAGCCTGGTTTTATTCAAGTTAGAGCAGTAAATATTCCATGATACTCCCGGGAATTTAGGCAATAGGACAAGTGTCCTAATAGTGATGGATTGGTATTTAATTAAAACCAATTAGTTTTGGTTTTTAATAAAGTAGGACAGAAGTAAACACTGGTGAAAACAACTTCATTCTAAATGTGCTAATGTTTATTCAAAAGATTATAATTCTGATGGTCAAAAGGCTTAGAAATATAATTATGTCTATGATAGAATGACATGTTAGAGATTGATTAAAAATAAATCTAAGGTATGGGGCACCTGGGTGGCTCAGTGGGTTAAAGCCTCTGCCTTTGGCTCAGGTCATGGTCCCAGGGTCCTGGGATCGAGCCCCGCATCGGGCTCTCTGCTCAGCAGGGAGCCTACTTCCCATCTCTCGTCTCTCTCTGCTTGCCTCTCTGCCTACTTGTGATTTCTATCTGTCAAATAAATAAATAAAATATTAAAAATAAATAAATAAATCTGAGGTAATTGGGATAATGTTAATACTTACCATTATTGGGGAGAGCCTATTGTGATCAAGACTTTACTACAATATGTAATTTTAACAATTCCACAGGTCAATGGCATTATTCCCTTTTTAACTTAAGCAAATAATCTCATAGATGCTAAATAATTTGCATGGATTTACTCAGCTGGGAAATTGTAGAGCTGGAAATCCAATCTAGTTCTCTTTGGCTGAAAAGCTGACTTTTCCAATATAACCCCAGGAAGAAAAAGATCCTGATACCTGTGGAAAATTCAATTCTTTCTCACAGGCACAACTTAGGGGCAATAAAAAAGGAACTTCTCTTCTGCTTAAAATAGTATAGATTTACTTTCATGGGAGGTTTTTCTTGGAGGATGTCAAAGAAAATTTAATGAATTGAAATTCGAGAAATATACTAGTATAAACCAGTGAGTCTTCAATGTATTTAGAAATCAGAAAGCAGGGGCACCTGGGTGGCTCAGTGGGTTAAGCCTCTGCCTTCGGCTTGGGTCATGGTCTCAGGGTCCTGGGATCGAGCCCCACATCGGGCTCTCTGTTCAGCAGGGTGCCTGCTTCCTTTCCTCTCTCTCTCTGCCTGCCCCTCTGCCTACTTGTGATCTCTGTCTGTCAAATAACTAAATAAAATCTTTAAAAAAAAAAAAGAAATCAGAAAGCAATGATATATTTCTTTTTTTTTTAACTTTTTTTTCCAGCATAACAGTATTCATTGTTTTTGTACCACACCCAGTGCTCCATGCAATCTGTGCCCTCTCTAATACCCACCACCTGGTTCCCCCAACCTCCCACCTCCCACCTCTTCAAACCCTTCAGATTATTTTTCAGAGTCCATAGTCTCTCATTGTTCACCTCCCCTTCCAATTTCCCCCAAATCCCTTCTCCTAACTCCCCATGTCCTCCATGCTATTTGTTATGCTCCACAAATAAGTGAAACCATATGATAATTGACTCTCTCTCAAAAGCTTCTGCACAGCAAAGGAAACAGTCAAGAAAACAAAGAGGCAACCCACGGAATGGGAGAAGATATTTGCAAATGACAGTACAGACAAAAGATTGATATCCAGGATCTATAAAGAACTCCTCAAACTCAACACACACAAAACAGATAATCGTATCAAAAAATGGGCAAAAGATATGAACAGACACTTCTCCAATGAAGACATACAAATGGCTATCAGACACATGAAAAAATGTTCATCATCACTAGCCATCAGGGAGATTCAAATTAAAACCACATTGAGATATCACCTTACACCAGTTAGAATGGCCAAAATTAGCAAGACAGGAAACAACATGTGTTGGAGGGGATGTGGAGAAAGGGGAACCCTCTTACACTGTTGGTGGGAATGCAAGTTGGTGCAGCCTCTTTGGAGAACAGTGTGGAGATTCCTCAAGAAATTAAAAATAGAACTTCCCTATGACCCTGCAATTGCACTACTGGGTATTTACCCCAAAGATACAGATGTAGTGAAAAGAAGGGCCATCTGTACCCCAATGTTTATAGCAGCAATGGCCATGGGTGCCAAACTGTGGAAAGAATCAAGATGCCCTTCAATGGACGAATGGATAAGGAAGATGTGGTCCATATACACTATGGAGTATTATGCCTCCATCAGAAAGGATGAATACCCAACTTTTGTAGCAATGATATATTTCTATCTTCACTATCTGTTTTTACTTTACCTCGAATTCTATAGGGGCAAATGTCAAGCTTTTCCTAATGACAATTGCTACTATTGCTATTATTTAGCTGTTTTATATATTTAATTATCATTTCCATATTCAACTATTTGTCATTAACTATGAATTCCACAAGTCCCTCTAATTCAGAATAATAGAATAATATTTAAAGTTTTCTCAGCTTACACAAGCATTTGGATGTGTAATTTTGGTAAAACATTTACAAGTTTAGAACAATAAACATGAACCTTGATTTTACAACCCATATTATAAATTCACCCATCCAATCTTTCACTTTATATATCACTGTGGTAGGCAGAATAATAGGCCCTGAAAGATGTCCATATCTTAATGTTCTCAATTTGTGACTTCTTCTTGTTTGAGGAAAGGTATTTTGTAGATGTGATTAAAGTTCTGGACCTTCAGATCAAGACTATGCTGGATTATGCAAATGAAGCAACCACTTGACTCCTTGAAAGCAGAGAACCTTTCCCAGTGTTGTTCTGAGAGAGATATAGGACAATGAAAGCATGGTCAGAGAGATACTATATCACTGGCTTTGAGGAAGGAGGAAACAGTCCATGAATCAAGGAGTTTAAGCAATCTCTAGAAGTTGAAACAAAACAAAACAAAGCCAAAAGCAAAACAATAGATTCTTCAGAAAAGAATGTACCCTTGCCCAAACCTTTATTTTAACCAGTAAGATCTACTCAGATTTCTGACTATAATCACTATAATATATAAATTTATGTTGTCTTAAGCTACTTATCTTGTGGCAATGTATTCCAGCAGCTATTAAAAAAAATAATAATATAGCACTTGTAGGTGTGTTTCTATCATTCTTTGGCTTTTGTCTTCTTTCAAGAATCCCTTTGAATTTAGAAAAATCTGCCTGAGGCTGACATTCCACAGCTGCGAGGCATATATTTCCATAGGCTAGACCATGGCTTCAGCCACTGTGCCATTGTCTTCAAGAACTCAAGAATTCATTCTATTTTCCAGGTATTCTCCCTGCCCCATGTAGGCCCTGCTTGAAGCGTATATTCTGATAATCATATTTATCTTAACAACTCTGTCACTTCTAAATTCTCATAATACTGCAGAAGACTGTGTTTTGGTGACTTTCACTTAAGATTTTGTAGGACATAGTGAGAAAGTAGTACCATGTAGAGTAGGGACATCTTAATAGACAATATTAGATAGCACTATATCTGAAAAACTTTCAGTCATTCTATAGCTTGAAATATGTATTAGATAAATATTTTTGTCTTTTTCCTCAGATGCCAAACCTAAACCTCAACTTCTCTTACATATTCAGTCATTCAAGAGAAAGCCATTAAGTTCTCTTCTTGCAACCTCTAAATTTTGCACAAATAGTTGAAGGAGTCTTTCTAAATCAGAGCGTTGGAATATTATATCTATGTTTATATATTATATGTATACTTTGCTTTACAGAGAATATTCTCAAGTTTTGAGCTGCATTTCTTTCACATTTTTCCTCCTTTTACTTCCTTGAGCTTGAGAATACATACCCTTTGATAATCTTTGCTTCTACATTTTAGCCAGGGTGATGATTCCTGAGCAATGACAGAAATTCAAAAGAACAAAATTAACATTTGCATCCTAGGATGAGAGGGAGGCATTTCTAAAAGCAAGATTTAGTTGCTCCCAATTACAAGAAAATACAAAGATAAAAAATCAATCGTATTTCTATTTTGATACCTGAAATTTTCCAAGGATATAAACAGGGACCAAAATGGTATAGAGATTATTGTTATTACAGCTCACAGAAAGGTGATATCTCATCTTGTTGGGAGGGAAATAGAAATGTTTTTGGAAGGAAATCAATCATGTATCTGTAGATAAGACTCAAAAGTTGGAAATAAGTAAGAATGTATTACAGATATAAAGAACAGTGACAGCAATGGGAATAAGAGATGTGAAAACAAGCAACATGTATGTGATACAATGTAGTATCCAAATTCATATGGAGGTTAAAGATTGAAAAGTCCTTGAAAAGCCACTTTCTCCTGACCCTTGTGGCTAATCCAAACCTTTGTCTCCCTGCCTCTCCAGTTCTATCATTCTCAGTGAAATAGCTTCTTCACAATTCATGGAGAAAATTATGACCATCAGGAAATATTTCCTTCAGTCTCCTAGTTCTCTACCTATATCAGTAATCCTACACAGTTGTAAATACTCTGGCAAAAATTACTTTCTAATTGCCAAATCTAATATATACAAATCTGTTTTACTTAACAAATGTCTCTCTTCTTTAGAACTCAACTGTTTCTTTCTGGAAGCTTTCTGTCCCTTGGTGTTGTCTGACCTCACACTCTATTTTTCTCCTACGTTTCTAGCAATTTTTTTTCCAGTTTTCTTTTTTGTTTCTGCTTGTACAAGTAGAGTTCACCAAAATTCTAATTTTGAGATGCATCTCTTCTTGCATTAAATTGTTCTTCCCTGGATTATTGCATAAAAATGATTCTACAACCTGATCCCAAAATCCAATAATGTCCAACTAAACTCCACTGCAGATCATTCTATGGAGTTCTATACTTTTATATAGTATATTTGACTTGACATCTCTCCCCAAAGATCTAATGCCATTCTACTCAATATTTAGAAGCCATCTTAGATAAACATAAATCTGGTTAATATAATCATACTCTTTATATTTTTTAAATAATTCTCTTCTTTGTGGTACAATAAGAAAGAGGTAAACTTGTTATTAGCTAATAATATCCCATATTATTATGATGTAGTTTCTAGAATAGGGGACAATTTTTGACCTGATAGATTATGTGTAACCATACACTATAACACCTCATTAATTAAGTACTGTGTATGTCCTGGAAATGTGGTAGTGAAGAAAAAATCAATTAGAAACCTTTTGTATCAGGCCCATAATTGGTCCCTCTAAAGATACTTAAAAAAAAATAGGTTTTGCCTTCACATAACTCAACTTAGTGGCCACCAGTGAGACAGTTGCTTGAAGCATATCAGTTTTAATGAGTCCCACTTAAACCTAGTTGGAGAAGAGAGAATACAGGAAAAAAAAAAGTTATTTCTTGGGGTGTCTGGGTGGCTCAGATGACTAAGTATCGGCCTTCCGCTCAGGTTATGATCCCAGGGTCCTGGGATCGAGCCCTGCATCGGGCTCCCTGGCCGGCGGGAAGCCTGCTTTCCCACTCCCACTCGCCCTGCTTGTGTTCCTGCTCTTGCTGTCTCTCTCTCTCTGTCAGATAAATAAATAAAATCTTAAAAAAAAGTAATTTACTTTTTATACTTATGACATAATACATATTTAGAATTGTTAAACTTGAAAACAACAAATCATGTAAAGTCATGTCAAACATAATATATATAAATATATAATTAAAGATTATTGATAGTGACTTATGAAAAAAATAAATACTTCATTTATGTAATTTGTTAACATGTCTGTTAAAGTTTAAAATTATTAATTCATTTAATATCTATTCATTGTGTAAATTGGATATTTCATTAATATATGTTGACCAAGCACATTCTGAAGTCCAGTATCCCTTTATATATTAAAAAAAAAACAACAACATGAAATCATGCAGGCATTTTGTTCCAAAATTTCACCTTAGCAGTCCTTAAGAGTTCTCATATGAGAGACATCAGCCTGAATCTGTGGAGTTAGAAATAAAAAGTAAAAAAAAAAGTTTGTTGCTGACCTGATGGTATGTATTCTTTCAGTTTTGTGAGTCTATTGAAGTTTCAATCCTTGCAGAGTTTGATGACACTGTAAGATATCACCATTGTGAAAAGCAGAGCAGGGCAATTGGGTGGTTTATACAGGTAGAACTGAAAATAAAATAAAATATTTCTCTTCCCTTATGTGTTCAAAGATTGCATGGATGAAAATTACCAATTTTAGTGACTCAAGTTTCATACCCAAAGACTCCCAGAACTTGCACTTTTGATGTAGTAGAACCTATTTGAAAGGAAAAAAAAATAAGTTTCGAAAGTAGAGACAAGTGATATTACAAACTGATTCATGAGAGTCTAGCTCGCACACAGGAGGAAAGCTTTACCAATAGTGACTGGCCTTGTGCAATTAACTTTTGCAAAATTTAAGTGGTTTCTATTTGAGTTTTAAAAATAAACTTGCTAAATGTCTTGAAATTCTTCATTCTAAAAATACTTTTTTGGTATAATATTTAAAGAACTAAAGGGTACCTGAATTTAGAAACACTGAAATAATGTCAAAATGAGCAATGTTATATTCAATATTCATTTAGCAGAAATTGGGAATTTTCATGTTTTAATAGGCTGTAGATTCAGAAAAAGTATTTATTTCAAAAAATGTGATTAACCTAATGACCAGGTATAAATTCATGGGCAAAAACTCAATCTTCATTTCTTTACATATTTAAAAGGGATTGTACTAAAATATATTATTTTACATATTAAGTGAGTCTGTGAAATATCCAGTTATTGTGATCTATTGTTCCTAATGTGTCTGAAATAAATCTGAGAAATGGTATTTTTCCCATAAGTTAATTTCTAACTCAAAATCTGTGTTATCTTTGCAAATAAGTAAAATAAAAATTATTTATCAGCAAAATATACTGGTAAAATTTTATTATTAAAGAAGAAACTAAGTACATATCTTATTTCCTTACTTTTCAAGTGCCTGAAATAGAACAAGCTTCCTCAAATGAGGTCTTAATGAATGGCACCCAAAGTTACATAGTCTTTACTTTTTTTATTCAGACTTAATCTATAAAATAAAGCAACAACAGATGAAATATATTCAACAATGTACTGTTATTTCTCTTTAGCATTTAGTAAAAACAATCTTCTTGCTTATTATTTCTAAAACATCTATGTGTATTTTATATAAAATCTATGATGTTGGGTGACTGAAGGGATGTAAAAACTATTCTACCAGTATCTGAAAAAAAGTGCATTCTTTTTATTTTTAAATTGAAAAAGAATGTCATTATGTTTAAAATATAGTTAATATTTATTTTATAATGCCAAAAGTTTTTAATAATCATAGTATAAATAAAGCATTCAATTTCTTAAATGAGGAACAGATATTAGCCATTCTATTATTCATCCTATGATCAACCACTTATCACTAGCTAAAATTGTGATATTATTAAATAGTTTGCCTTTCTTTAATATCTTAATGATTAACATTCTCAAATCATGAAAGACTAAATCATATAAAAAAAACTCTTTTTAAGGTACAAATAATTATGGATAAAATGTTTAATTTTATGGATAAAATTATGAATAAAATGTTTAAAGTTAAACATTTTAAAATGTTTAATTAATTCTAATAGGTAAACTCAAATGTAAGGGCAATTCCCTGGATCTGTACATACACAAAGAAATGGATGGAATGGTAGGCCTATGAGCTGATGCCTAGTTATAAACGGCACTGTTCTATATTTTACTTCTTTTGGTAATTGGGAAGTTGGTTTGCATATCTATGAAGATACATCAGATGAGATCTTGTGTTTGTATGAATTGAAAACATCAATCTGGAAACTGAAAATATAAAGATAGAACTTGTGAAGTTATGCAAAGTTAGAAAAATAAGAAACAAAAGAATTCCTACCAGCACAGAAAAAAACACGAGGATATTTAACTCAAATAACTTGAGGTTTACTTGAGACAAAATCGTTTCTATTGAAAATTGCAACTAGGGTTCCTAAATTGATGTAAGGATTAAATTGACAGTAAACATGAGATTTGAAAATCCATAGTCACATCCTAACAGCAGTTGAAATGGTTTTAGGACAGTGAAATCTTTTGGATGCCCACTGCAGGGGAGTACACTACAAAAAACTCTCTCAAAGAACAACCTACAATCTTAATCATGTAGGATTTCTGCAGAGCATATTTCTGAATACATACCAATTTAGAGTTAACAGACAACATAAAACTAGGATCATGTATTTGATAATTTACATATTAAAACATTAGATATAAACTTTGAAATTTAAGACATCACAACAGATCTTACAGATATTAGAAATAAAAAGAAACTTTTGAAAAATTTTGTGAAAACTTTTGTGCAGATAAATTATAGAATTTAAGTGAAATGGAGGAACTGCTAGAGAAATACAATTTACTGTTAGAAGGAAAATAAATTTTCTGGAAAATTCTGTATCTATTAAGGAAAGTGAATCTTTAATTCAAAACATGCTTATAATGAAAATTTTATACCTAGGGAGTTTCTTTTATAAATTCTTCTGAATGATTAAGGAGATAATTATCCAATGTTACAAAAACAAAATAGAAAAAGGAAACACTTTATGATTAGTTGTCTGATATCTGTTTTCTAAATTTAACAAAGATATCACAAAAAATAATAACCACATATCATTCTATTGAATGTGAATATAAAAGTAATAGTACGTTGAATCAAAGATACATAAAAATGATACCACATCATGACTATAGTAAATTTAGTTCAGAAATGCTTGGATGAGGGCGCCTGGGTGGCTCAGTGGGTTAAGCCGCTGCCTTCGGCTCGGGTCATGATCTCAGGGTCCTGGGATCGAGTCCCGCATCTGGCTCTCTGCTCAGCAGGGAGCCTGCTTCCCTCTCTCTCTCTGCCTGCTTCTCTGTCTACTTGTGATCTCTCTCTGTCAAATAAATAGGTAAAATCTTTAAAAAAAAAAAAAGAAAAGAAAAAAGAAATGCTTGGATGATAAAATATGTAAAATTAATCTATGCAAATTATAACAGTGACAGGATAAGAAAGAATATAATGATAATATCAATAAATTTTGTAAAAATCATACACCTTTTAATGAGAATTTAAAAAACTACAAATCCAAAACTCTCAGCAAAACAAGGCACAATTTTCATAATCTGTTAAAAATAAGCAACCATCATAAATACCATAAATAACATTTTTCTTGTGTAATTCTAAAAATCCCTAATATCATTAACAAGATAAGAATGCTCTCTACTACCAATTATGTCACAAATGTACTGGAAATCCTAGCCAGTTCAATAATATAAAGAAAAGCAATAAAAGTTGCAAGGATTGGAATAAAAAAAGTCATTATTGTTATATTCTTTATTTTTATTATCAACCCTATTATTATTTTGTTTCAATTTTATCTTTATGCACATTGTTATTATAGAAATAAACTCTGAAAGGCTTTTTCTCAAAAAGTTGACTATTTAAAATTCTTTCTATTCTCTTTTCAAAGAGACACTTAAGGTATATTTTATACAGTTTATTTTGTATATTACCTCACCTTTTTTATCTGTGGTTTAAATGACTGTTTTTCATAATAAAATGAACAATAACATTGAATGTCCAGTGAGCACTTCCTCTGTGTCAGCAACTACTCTATGTACAGTCTGCCAAATTGACAAAAATTCTTGCCTTTCATGAAATTGTCTTGTTGTGTTTTTTGTTTGTCTCTTTTGTTGTTGTTTTTCCAGTGTAGGAAACAGAAAATAAATGACATGCACAATAAAAAATAAAATATGTTTGACCCCTTCAAAACCAGGTGGGGGGAGCCAGGTGGTGGGTATTATGGAGGGCACACATGGCATGGAGCACTGGGTGTGGTGCATAAACAATGAATTCTGTTATGCTGACAAGAAATTAATTAAAAAAAAACTGTAAAAAAATGAATATGTTTGACCATAACAAAAAATAAATGGAAAAAGTAAATCAGGGAAAGGAAATAGGAGGTGTCTTATGGAGTTGGAGGCCACAGATTTAAGTAGAGCAGCTAAGATACTGTGCAGAAAGGATGACGTTTATGGAAAGATGTCTGAGAATGCCCAACTAAACTGCATAAAAAGGTCAAAAGCCTTGAACCAGGAGCAAGCCTAAAGTGGAATACAGGCCCATTTACCTTCTTTGCTTCTTTCCCTGTGTCTTCGTTGGAAGTTCCTTAAAGCTGAATGCAGGTAGTTCAGGAGTAGCACCCACATCAACAACGATTTGAGATTTCATCTCCTTGAAATTATCCAGGTGTTTTGACTATAACTGTCATATCTTGCCATGAGCCATATGGGATCAGGTATTGTTCATCACACTAGTTTTCAGAACTTCTACCATCTGGGTTTTCTTCTTCTTTCTGTTGACTCAATGTGCTCATTTACTTTGTTTTAAGCCAAATTTCAATATGTTAGAGGCAAGATGATCAATTCAATTAATTGTTAACTATAAACTTATAGTAACTTTTTCCACTTAAATTTTAAAACTTTTAAAATATAGTTTTAATAAGTGTAAGTTAACCAATCATAGACACACCAAAAATTACTTAAATGGTCATTTACCCAGTATTATGAGTCCATAATTTGGATGTGAGGTAATGAAATCAACTAGTATTGAGGTGTGTTGGATTTTAAAGGGCTGAATGACAGCACTTAACCCACCTAAGACAGGGACGAGGAATCAAAGTAACAAAGAAAAACACAGTTATTTTCACTGATAAAACTAACAACTGGAGAATATGATTTATTTTAGGGCCAAGTATTTTTTTTACCTGAAAAGTAATGCATGACGAAAAGCTCACTAGAACACATTATCTCTGGGTAAAATATCTCCAAAGAGATGAGAAGAGGATACTAACTCGCATATCTTAATTCTCTTCTCCCCAAATCAATGACTAGAAAAGATCATGTGGCATAAAACCAAAAGTGATTCTCTAGGGAATTTCCATCAACACAGAGATATGAAGTTGGGCAAAAGAACCTCTCTCCAATACATTACATTATTAAGCCTATTGCTTCATAACCAGTTTCTAATAAATTCAATTTTAAAGTAACTTTTAAAACAATGGAAATTTTTAATAACCTTTGTATTTCCTTATATTTCTAATCAATGTCTGCTATAGGTTTCTCAAATTTTATGAAAAATTTTCCTTAGTGTCTTCTTTGAGTAGACACTGACTCTAGCATGCTACCTCTTCTGCCAGATCTGCTTTGCTAAGGTTTTAGTGTTTGCATGAAAAATAAACCCAGGAATGTCAGTTTAACCTTACTTGTAAGTTAACTAATGTGTAACGTAAAGTGTGCTATGACTGTATATGACATAATGGTAGACGACCAAAGATCATTGCAGCTCCATTAGTAGAGTGAAAATATGCTGTTATTAATGACTGTTTTCCTTTTATAGTTGTACAAATATTTCTAGTCTATTCAGCAAAATATTGTTCAATAGGTAGATAGCCCCCACGAATGCCTGAGGAATATCATATATATCACACCCTCACAAGTGGGAATTGTAGGGTGTTAGGATGTGCTTTGCCCTCAACTAGCTTTTTGCTCCCTCATCAATATGGTGTAGGATTTGGTGTAAAATAATTGTGAAATTTCTACCATACTTACTGTATCTTTCTAATCTAAAATATGGAAATTTAATATGATATCTAGATCATGTTGATTTTAACAGATATTAAAAAGAGTTTTCTAAAAATAATATTTCTTTAAAGCTGACCTGAAGAGGTGGTAATAGATGCTAAAATTGGAGAGCTTATTTTAATTAATTTAGATAATTTAAGGACACTTTTATATTTTGGGTAAGATCCTCATACATTATCTAACATATTTTTCTACAAATAGAAAAATATATAATATTATATATGTATTTTTATAATGTATATAAAACTCAGTTTTTATATTCATAGGACAACTTTAACAGAAATTTGGGGACAGCCTTAGATATACATAGATTTAAGACATATAAGCCCTTGTGGTCTAGGTATTTTATAAAATTTAATTTTTTTTTAATTTTATTTTTTATAAACATATATTTTTATCCCCAGGGGTACAGGTCTGTGAATCGCCAGGTTTACACACTTCACAGCACTCACCATAGCACATAACCTCCCCAATGTAAATAACCCCACCCCCCCAACTCCCCTCCCCCCATCAACCCTCAGTTTGTTTTGTGAGATTAAGAGTCACTTACGGTTTGTCTCCCTCCCAATCCCATCTTGTTTCATTTACTCTTCTCCTACCCCCTTAACCCCCCATGTTGCATCTCCTCTCCCTCATATCAAGGAGATCACATGATAATCATCTTTCTCTGATTGACTTATTTCGCTAAGCATGATACCCTCTAGTTCCATCCACGTCGTCGCAAATGGCAAGATTTCATTTCTTTTGATGGCTGCATAGTATTCCATTGTGTATATATACCACATCTTCTTTATCCATTCATCTGTTGATGGACATCTAGGTTCTTTCCATAGTTTGGCTATTGTAGACATTGCTGCTATAAACATTCGGGTGCACGTGCCCCTTTGGATCACTATGTTTGTATCTTTAGGGTAAATACCCAGCAGTGCAATTGCTGGGTCATAGGGTAGTTCTATTTTCAACATTTTAAGGAACATCCATGCTGTTTTTCAGAGTGGTTGCACCAGCTTGCATTCCCACCAACAGTGTAGGAGGGTTCCCCTTTCTCCGCATCCTCGCCAGCATCTGTCATTTCCTGACTTGTTCATTTTAGCCATTCTAACTGGTGTGAGGTGATATCTCATTGTGGTTTTGATTTGTATTTCCCTGATGCCGAGTGATATGGAGCACATTTTCATGTGTCTGTTGGCCATCTGGATGTCTTCTTTGCAGAAATGTCTGTTCATGTCCTCTGCCCATTTCTTGATTGGATTATTTGTTCTTTGGGTGTTGAGTTTGCTAAGTTCTTTATAGATTTTGGAGACTAGCCCTTTATCTGATATGTCATTCGCAAATATCTTCTCCCATTCTGTCAGTTGTCTTTTGGTTTTGTTAACTGTTTCCTTTGCTGTGCAAAAGCTTTTGATCTTGATAAAATCCCAATAGTTCATTTTTGCCCTTGCTTCCCTTGCCTTTGGTGATGTTCCTAGGAAGATGTTGCTGTGGCTGAGGTCGAAGAGGTTGCTGCCTGTGTTCTCCTCAAGGATTTTGATGGATTCCTGTCTCACATTGAGGTCCTTCATCCATTTTGAGTCTATTTTCGTGTGTGGTGTAAGGAAATGATCCAATTTCATTTTTCTGCATGTGACTGTCCAATTTTCCCAACACCATTTATTGAAGAGGCTGTCTTTTTTCCATTGGACATTCTTTCCTACTTTGTCAAAGATGAGTTGACCATAGAGTTGAGTGTCTATTTCTGGGCTCTCTATTCTGTTCCATTGATCTATGTGTCTGTTTTTGTGCCAGTACCATGCTGTCTTGATGATGAGAGCTTTGTAATAGAGCTTGAAGTCCGGAATTGTGATGCCACCAACTTTGGCTTTCTTTTTCAATATTCCTTTGGCTATTCGAGGTCTTTTCTGGTTCCATATAAATTTTAGGATTATTTGTTCCATTTCTTTGAAAAAAATGGATGGGATTTTGATAGGAATTGCATTAAATGTGTAGATTGCTTTAGGTAGCATAGACATTTTCACAATATTTATTCTTCCAATCCAGGAGCATAGAACATTTTACCATTTCTTTGTGTCTTCCTCAATTTCTTTCATGAGTACTTTATAGTTTTCTGAGTATAGATTCTTAGCCTCTTTGGTTAGGTTTATTCCTAGGTATCTTATAGTTTTGGGTGCAATTGTAAATGGGATGGACTCCTTAATTTCTCTTTCTTCTGTCTTGTTGTTGGTGTAGAGAAATGCAACCGATTTCTGTGCATTGATTTTATATCCTGACACTTTACTGAATTCCTGTACCAGTTCTAGCAGTTTTGGAGTGGAGTCTTTTGGGTTTTCCACATATAGTATCATATCATCTGTGAAGAGTGATAGTTTGACTTCTTCTTTGACAATTTGGATGCCTTTAGTTTCCTTTTGTTGTCTGATTGCTGAGGCTAGGACTTCTAGTACTATGTTGAATAGCAGTGGTGATAACGGACATCCCTGCCGTGTTCCTGACCTTAGCGGAAAAGCTTTCAGTTTTTCTCCATTGAGAATGATATTTGAGGTGGGTTTTTTATAGATGGCTTTGATAATATTGAGGTATGTGCCCTCTATCCCTACACTTTGAAGAGTTTTGATCAGGAAGGGATGCTGTACTTTGTCAAATGCTTTTTCAGCATCTATGGAGAGTATCATATGGTTCTTGTTCTTTCTTTTATTAATGTGTTGTATCACATTGATTTGCGGATGTTGACCAACCTTGCAGCCCTGGAATAAATCCCACTTGGTCATGGTAAATAATCCTTTTAATGTACTGTTGAATCCTATTGGCTAGTATTTTGGTGAGAATTTTCGCATCTGTGTTCATCAAGGATATTGATCTGTAGTTCTCTTTTTTGATGGGATCCTTGTCTGGTTTTGGGATCAAGGTGATGCTGGCCTCATAAAATGAGTTTGGAAGTTTTCCTTCCATTTCTATTTTTTGGAACAGTTTCAGGAGAATAGGAATTAGTTCTTCTTTAAATGTTCAGTAGAATTCCCCTGGGAAGCCGTCTGGCCCTGGGCTTTTGTTTGTTTGTTTTGATGACTGTTTCAATCTCCTTACTGGTTATTGGTCTGGTCAGGTTTTCTATTTCTTCCTGGTTCAGTTGTGGTAGTTTATATGTCTCTAGGAATGCATCCATTTCTTCCAGATTGTCAAATTTGTTGGCGTAGAGTTGCTCATAGTATGTTCTTATAATTGTCTGTATTTCTTTGGTGCTGGTTGTGATCTCTCCTCTTTCATTCATGATTTTATTTATTTGGGTCCTTTCTCTTTTCTTTTTGATAAGTCTGGCCAGGGGTTTATCAATCCTATTAATTCTTTCAAAGAACCAGCTCCTAGTTTTGTTGATTTGTTCTATTGTTTTTTTGGTTTCTATGTCATTGATTTCTGCTCTGATCTTTATGATTTCTCTTCTCCTGCTGGGTTTAGGGTTTCTTTCTTGTTCTTTCTCCAGCTCCTTTAGGTGTAGGGTTAGGTTGTGTACTTGAGACCTTTCTTGTTTCTTGAGAAAGGCTTGTACCGCTATATATTTTCCTCTCACGACTGCCTTTGCTGTATCCCACAGATTTTGAACCATTGTGTTTTCACTATCATTTGTTTCCATGAATTTTTTCAATTCTTCTTTAATTTCCTGGTTGACCCATTCATTCTTTAGAAGGATGCTGTTTAGTCTCCATGTATTTGGGTTCTTTCCAAATTTCCTCTTGTGATTGAGTTCTAGCTTCAGAGCATTGTGGTCTGAAAATATGCAGCGATTGAACCCAATCTTTTGATACCGGTTGAGACCTGATTTAGGACCCAGGATGTGATCTATTCTGGAGAATGTTCCATGTGCACGAGAGAAAAATGTGTATTCTGTTGCTTTGGGATGAAATGTTCTGAATATATGTGTGATGTCCATCTGGTCCAGTGTGTCATTTAAGGCCTTGATTTCCTTGTTGATCTTTTGCTTGGATGATCTGTCCATTTCAGTGAGGGGAGTGTTAAAGTCCCCTACTATTATTGTATTATTGTTGATATGTTTCTTTGATTTTGTTATTAATTGGTTTATATAGTTGGCTGCTCCCACGTTAGGGGCATAGAAATTTAAAATTGTTAGATCTTCTTGTTGGACAGATCCTTTGAGTATGATATAGTGTCCTTCCTCATCTCTTATTATAGTCTTTGGCTTAAAAGCTAATTGATCTGATATAAGGATTGCCACCACTGCTTTCTTCTGATGTCCATTAGCATGGTAAATTGTTTTCCACCCCCTCACTTTATATCTGGAGGTGTCTTCAGGTCTAAAATGAGTTTCTTGTAGGCAACATATAGATGGGTTTTGTTTTTTTATCCATTCTGATACCCTGCATCTTTTGATTGGGGCATTTAGCCCATTAACATTCAGGGTAAGTATTGAGAGATATGAATTTAGTGCCATTGTATTGCCTGTAAGGTGACTGTTATTGTATATTGTCTCTGTTCCTTTCTGATCTAAAAATTTAATTTTTAATAATGATAAGCCATTCCTTGATTTTTTTCATCTGACATGTTACACATGTGTATATGTTTTAATAATTCTATTCATAAATTTATGAAGAGTAAATAACTTTGGGGAAATAAGTGACCGAACAAAGAGATGGAAGAATTAGACAAGATCAGTTACAATACAGAACAACAATACAGAGTTTCTTGCCTTGTATTTTCAGATTTAGTTTGTCAGTGATACATTCACACTGTTGATGCCTGAATGTATTTTCCTTTCTAAGGATTTGAATGTAGGCTCATCATAGTCAATGAATAATCAAGCAATAAATAAATAATGAAGAGAAAAGAGTCTTTGTCAAATGTATAGATTATTTCCTTTAAAATTTCTTCATTTTTATGAAGCACCATAGGCATTTCTGTCTGTCAGGCCCAGGGGCATTCTGGTACAATTTCAAAACACTCTTCAGTTAGAATTCTCTTGTCTCTGCAAATAACAACTTGAGAAAATTCAATTAAGTTCACCATGTCTTTTATCACCAGAAAAGGGAATTTAGAGGAATTTCACCTGACAATTGTTAAAAAGTTTTTCTTACCAAATATAACATGTGAATTAAGTCTCATTATTCATTTTGTTCATAGGGATCAGTAATTAATTACCCCATTAACCATGTCAAATATTAATTTCCACCCCTTGAATCAGAGTTTTGGTATCTTTAGAGAGCTTTATTCACTGAAGCAACTGATGTGTCTCATACTTTTTTCCATCTGAGGTAATATAGTAAACACACAGTTATTGTCATTGAGGGAGTTTATCATCTAGGAAAATGATGACTTACAATCAGCAACATTAAATAATCTAATGTAGTAATAAAAAGCAAGTCAAATGCAGTAGTTACCCTTGTTAATTAAATGCAGTTAATAGAAAGTGATACTGATTAAGTGAAGGAATGATTTGCCAAGAGCCATGTTGATATTAGAAAAGTGTAATCTTGGGGTGCCTGGGTGGCTCAGTGGGTTAAAGCCTCTGCCTTCAGCTCAGGTCATGATCTCAGGGCTGGGATTAAGCCCTGCATCAGGCTCTCTGTTCAGCAGGGAGCCTGCTTCCCTTCCTCGCTCTCTGCCTGCCTCTCTAATCTTAAAAAAAAAGAAAAAAAGAAAGAAAGAAAAGTGTAATCTTATTTATTCATTGTCCCCTACATGGAAGGGCATGTGCTAAAACAAAGAAGAACTGAAATTTATCTTAAAATTTAGAATTTCTAGAGGTAACATAGAAGATACTAAGTATTTTCTAATTGCTTTGTGAAGTTTCACTGATTGCATTGCATTCAAATTTACTTAGTTTGACAATGCACAGTTATTAACATTTTTAGCATTTATTGTGTGCTGGCATTTTACATATACCTTGGATTAACCAAAAAATCAAGGCACACACCCAGAGAAGTTGAGTTTACTCACGGTCATACAAACACACTTACAGAAATTATTTCTCAGTTTTATTAGTAGGAGCCCGTCATAAAACACAATATTAGAAAAAGCATTATGTTGTGAATATGTTATATTTTTAGTTGCAAAGTTCGCAAGAAATCATTGAAGAATTTCACAACTGGGCAGCTTACACATATCTTAGCATATATACATATTATAACAGTGTTCTGTGATACTTTTTAAAAAAATATTATAACATTCTTATACTAATGAGAGTTTACATTTCCACCAAAGGCGGGGGGGGGGGGGGGGGGGAACACATGGAAACAATGTGCTTCAAAAATAATTGTATATAGGGGCGCCTGGGTGGCTCAGTGGGTTAAACCTCTGCCTTTAGCTCAGGTCATGATCTTAGGGTCCTGGAATCAAGCCCTACATCGGGCTCTCTGCTCAGCAGGGAGCCTGCTTCCTCCTCTCTCTCTGCCTGCGTCTCTGCCTACTTGTGATCTCTGTCTGTCAAATAGATAAATAAAAAATCTTTTAAAAAATTGTATATAATCATCATGAGCACATTAGGAAGGTGCACACACTAGTTATCTTTCCACAATGCCAGCTTTATTCAGTCATAAAGCTAAGTTAAATCACAATTATAAAACAGGTTCAGGATTCCAAAGTCAATGACATTTCCCCATGTGATTAAATTTGGCTTCTTTTTTTTTTTTTAAGATTTTATTTATTCACTTGACAGACAGAGATCACAAGTAGGCAGAGAAGCAGGCAGAGAGAGAGGAGGAAGCAGGCTCCCTGCTGAGCAGAGAGCCCGATACGGTCTCGATCCCAGGACCCTGGGATCATGACCTGAGCCGAAAGCAGAGGCCTTAACCCACTGAGCTACCCAGGTGCCCCTAAATTTGGCTTCTTACACAGCACACAAAGCAGGACAGAGGACAAGCCACCCAACAAAGATAACAGAAGGGTATAGGAAGTTACCGAATTAAACAAAAGGTCAGTCTGTGGGTGTGTGGTTGGGATAAGACCTCGGACTGGTTGGGTCAGCTCTCGGCACTTATTGCTCACTCGGTTCCAGCAGGGAGGGATCTCAGTTCTCTTGCAAGATCAATCCGGCAGAGCCTTTGCTGGCAGCTGCCTTTTTCAGTGGTCAGACACAGAAGGGTCATGTCAGAAGAGTCTGACAGTTTGCTGCGCACATCCTCCCCTTTCTAAAGGGATTAAATCAGGTTTGGGCCTCTGCAGACCTCCTCTGGTTCTGCTCGTTATCAGTTCTGGGGGGTGAGCGGAGGCTGGTCCCCGCGACGTCTCCTAGAGGCAGTACCTTACCTCTTGTGTCATTGCTTGACACAGGCCCCTGCTTGACATAGGAGACTCCATTTTGCTCTCCACAATAATCTTTACTGAACAATAATTTATTCTATGATTACAATACTAACTGTGCCATGTTTGTTTATTTATAAAAGGTATATAAGCTTATTCTTTCTGGGCCTGGAATGAATTAAAAACACATTTACAACTTATACCTTCTTCATCCAACAGGAAAGAGAGGAGAATTAAAATTTTAAGAGAATATTATTTTAATGTTTAATAATGAACTGTCTAATGTATAAAACTCAGGCAGGGTATATTGCAATTGAACAAACAATAAATAGTTTAGGGGATTTCCCATGAAATGTAGTTTCATTTGCAATCTTAAAATACCCAATCCAGCTCTAATTCCACTTATACATTTGCCATTGAATTAAAAGTGACTTAAAAGAATGCATTGTGGAAAGTGGATAATTCTATTTTCAGATGAATAACCTGATATATAATTCTAGAGTCCTATTACCTGTATGTTGTCCTTTAAGGAACTGTGATTTTGGCACTGTCTAGATATATTGCTCAGTTTGTATTTTGTTATGTGTTTCAAAATTAAATGTCAATGGAAATAACTTTATGATGTTTATTTTGCTAAATCTAAACAGATCCTTTTTATTGTTTGTAATCAGTACCTGGTTTAACTGAATTATCCATAATTCTGTGGGTATTTCCGTAAGACAAGTCTAGGTGTGAAAAAAATCTTAAAGATGTATTGATTTATTGAAAGTTTTAGAAAAATGTTGCAGATTTGAATAAGTAAATAGTTTAAAATTGTGGTGCATAATTACTGTAACTCATTTATATGGGCATAGGCTTTGTCTTATGAAATAATAATGAGAAGAATTTTGGTAATTAATCATAAATACAACACTTACCTTAGAAACTATAACTATATTTTACCTAACGTTCATTAGTAGACTTTCTAGTTGTTTTTGACTCTTTGTTCTTTTTGCTAGAAAGTAGTGTTCTATCACAGCATATTAGAATTCTTTTGATATTTTATCATCTTGATTTTATAGAGTGCAAAATTAATTACATTAATATTTTGTACCTTTAGGAAATGTGCAAAAGTGATTTTACCAATGATGCAATTTCAGTGCCTAGAAAAGCACTTTGTAACCCACTGATATTTATTCTGAATTAATTGTAAATAACTTAAGGTTGTCTTGAAGATAGCAATTTATTATGCAGAACATAGTATTACATATGTTTGCAAAATGTCCATAGGTGCTAATTTGTTACCAGTAAAAGACACTGTCATCTTTAAAATTTATTGACCCAATTTTTGTTGTACTCAGAGATGATCATATGGATGATACAGAAATTGTGACATGAAGCCCAAATGAAGTCTGAATTTGGAATGTAGATGGGGAATTGTGGATAAAACGGATTTTTCCTGCTGTAAAAAAAGTAAATTGGTATTTATACTAATTCTATTGTTTTCCTTACAGTTTTCATTTAACTGACTAGGATACTTATTAGAAGTAACACATTTCACCTCTAAGTGATCCTAAAAGTAAGTAGAATTGAGAGAAATATTTTACATAAAAGACATCATAATGCAAGCCGTGAGACTGTTTATCTTTTCTGTGAAGCATTACAAGACAGATAATACGTTTTAGATAAATTAACTGATACTAAATAGTAAATGGTAGGTATACTTATTACACTTGTTTTGCCATGTTTCTTATGTTACTAAATTCAAGTGGGCTCAAACAACCAGGAAGAATGGTAGCTCTTGAAAAAAGAAGTCCAGACGTAGGTTAAGCATAAGATTTGACTGGTCAAGTTCCTCACTATTTTCCTCAGACTGGCTTCTAGTATGTTTTCTTTTGCTGCTGCCTACTTATAGGGGAAGATTCATGCTCCAAAGAAGAAAATCAAGTTTTTTGTGACTGTTGGTTAAAAGTGAGATAAACTTTTTCCCTAAATGATACCAGTTTACTGCTCCATGGTAATGGGTTTAAGTCTGCTCAGCTCAGAACCAGTTATGTGAAAGAGAGCAGATTGCTTGAACACCAGTGTTGTCTGTAAAAGTGGGGATTGGGAAGTAGATTCTGAACAGGCAACCAACCATGCTCACAGGATGAGAATCTTTATAGATTTCCAAACGGTTGGCAATGACATGAAGGCATTAAGAGTGATGGTAGTTTTGGAGGTGATGGGTCTGAGAGCCAGAGCACTGAAGAGAGGACAGAGATCTTTTGCTTATGTAACATATCATTTGGATATGCTCTAAAAAAACCCCAAAACAAAAACAAAAACAAAATAAAACAAACAAACAAACAAAAAAACCTCACTTCTCTCAAAGTTGCCTAGCATAGTATTTTCTGAAATGTTCACATTGCATTTTTCAAGATCTCTAAATATTTTAAAAATAGACTTTAAAGGCATGATGTGAGGTTGTTATAACTTGAAGCAGAATCATCCTACCCAATGTTACAGGAATAAAAGGCACGCTAGAAGTTAAACATATTAATCATGTGGAACTTCAGAAATTGGATGTTTAAAACTGCAACTATGAAATAAGCATGCAATTAACTGCATGCTTTAAAACTGATGGACCCTAATAAAAGCAAATGAAATTATCATCATCATTCCATGTGCGGTTTCTGGAAAATCAAATATTTCCCCAGTTATCTACAATAAAACATAACTAGAGGATAATATATATTTACAATATGGTTGGATATTTTAGGTTAAATCTTATCCAATCAAAATACATAATTATAAATTAGTAAAATAGATTACGTGTTTAGTGCCATTCATGTCAATGGTAAATTTTAACACTTAGTTTTTGCATTAATACTGTCGAAGATATTGCACAGCAATTACACCCATATAAATACACACACTTTTATATATTTTCTATTTCAGTTGAATCCCTATTATAATGCAAAGTGTGTATCAGGTTATTTGATCTTTGAAATTTGTCACTCATATACCAGAATCAAAGAGGATGTATTTTTGCTTCTTAAAGATCTCACAATCCTTCAATGATTTTCTATCACCTAGAACATTAATATAGGTGTGTGTATATATATATATATATATATATTTAAATTAAAGATGTTATTTGAAATCATTAAAGCCCATGAAATCAAATGGAAAAGGTAGACCAGTGGCTTACAAACTAAAATGTAAAGAATATCAATATTCAATAAAAATGTGTACTTTTTATCTAGGTTCATATATAAAATGTGTCTATAATATACACTTGAAGAAAATAAATTTTGTTGGCAGTATTAGTAATTGACAATAAACCTTCAAAATATTACTCTAAAATACCTATATGGGCTTTAGAGAAAATATGAACTTAGTATCTCTGATTGAATAGAAACACTCCAACCTAACAGAAAAAATTACTTGTTAATATTATTGTATTAAGTCAGAATTTAATTAATCATAGTAAACACAAATTTAATCTTTTCCAATATGTTTATCTGATATTCTCAACTAATGATAATTTTCCAAATATTAGAATTTCATAGGTAGCTATCAGGTGAAAAACCTTTTTTATAGCTCTATTAGACTGCAGTGAGCAGATGAAAAGTCTTTTAAGATTGATTTAAGTGCAATGGTAGAATGATCTGTTTTTCTATCAAAGTTTATTGGGCATCCAAAGAATAATAAGACATACTCTAAGTGCATCCAATAAACATGCCAAGCCAGCAATACTTTATAATTTAAATATTGAAATAGAGAGGGAAGTTCATTTTTAGTAATGGCCAGTCTTACATTTCAAACTCGTAACACTTAGTTCAAAGGAAACTGAAGTTATACAACACATTTAAATATCTCTACTGAGTCAAATTCATTTCAGTTTTAAAATGCTTTAGCTTAACATATTTATTTTTTATTTTATCTTTTTTTAGCTTAATATGTTTAGAAAATAATACTTTTTATCTCTATCCAGAGAACCATCACTTTAACTTAAAAATATTTGGCAATTTTTAGGGACACCTGGGTGGCTCAGTGGGTTAAAGCCTCTGCCTTCGCCTCAGATCATGATCCCAGGGTCCTGGGATTGAGCCCTGCTTCCGGCTCTCTGCTCAGCAGAAAGCCTGCTTTCCTCTCTCTCTGTCTCTGCCTGCCTCTCTGCCTACTTGTGCCTCTGTCAAATAAATAAATAAATAATCTTAAAAAAATTTTTGGTAATTTTTAGACCTTTTTTTTTTACTATAGGATAACTTCTGAATTAAAATATTATAATGTTAACTCTTTAATATAACTTTTCAGTGTGCAAATTCATAGATGTTAAATTTTCCCTTCCTAACTTGATTTGTGTCCAAGAGATAATATTTAACAATAAAATTTATATGATTTAAGTATGCTTTATTAAATGCTGCTACAAAGTTTGTGGAGTGAGGCCTTAGTCACCCTTTAATGTGCTTCACTGGAAGTACAATAGAACCATCCAGATATGCTGAAATTACTGCTCAAACTCCCAATATTGAGTTCATTCAATATTAGCTGACTATAAGAGAAATAGAAGCTTTAAATAAAATCAATTTAATGGTCTGAATGGAAAGATTAACCTCAGGAAATTGTCTTGTTAAGGATTAGATGCCCAAGGCAGTATCTTGTAATGACTTCAGTAACCGTTCAATAAAATCTCCACCTTTCTGGGTTTTAATGTCTTAATTTTCTTGTTCTAAAATTGGGGATTACTATAACTTGGATTCTCTACAAAGCAAATCCCAAGGCAGAGGGCTTTTGAGCTAATAAATTATTAGGGAAAACAACATTTATTTGCAAGAGTGAGAAATAAGAGTGGCTCAATGTATTGACAATTACATACAGAGGTAACATCTCTAATCACCAAGAAAATGCAAATCAAAAACACAATGAGATATCACCTCATAACTGTTAAGATGGTTCTTATTAAAAAGACAAGAGACAAAAAGTATTGGCAAGGCCATGGAGAAAAGGAACCCTTATGCATTGTTGGCAGAATTGGTGCAGCCATTATGGAAAATAGTTGGAGTTTCCTTAAAAAATTAAAACTAAATACAAAAATAAAGCTACCATATGATCCAGAAATTCCACTCTGGGTATTTGTCCAATGGTAACAAAATCAAGATTTTGATGAATTATCTTCATTCCCATGCTTATTGCAGGATTATTCACAATAGCCAAGGTATAGGAACACCTAAGTGTCCATTTATAGATGAATGGATAAAGAAGATATAGTGTATGTATATGTATTTTTGTATTTTATTATATTTTGTTATATTATATTATTTTATATTATTCAGTTGTGAGAAAGAAGAAACTCCTGACATTTGTGATAGCATAGATGGATATTGAGGGTCCCATAAGGAAAGACAAATACTGTATGACTTCACTTATAGATGGAAACACTCAAAATAATAACTCATAAACAAAGAGACTGTAATGGTGATTGCCAAGGGGGTGGGGGTTGGAGGAAATGGGGACATGTTGAACAAAGTGTACAAACTTTCAATTATAAGACAAGTAAGTTCCAGAAATCTAAGCATATAGCATGATGACTATAGATAATATTGTATTGGTTACTTGAAAGTTGCTAAGAGAGTAGATATTAAATATTCTCACCACAAATTATATAAGACAATGATGGTATGAACTGAACTTACTATGGTAATCATTTCATAATATATATATATATATATATATATATAGTGTATTAAATCATAAACTTATATAATGTTATATGCCAATTATATCTCAATAAAACTAGAAAAAAAGATTTTGGATTTCTTCATTAAAACTAAATATCTAATGTAAATATAACATAAAACATGGCCTTTAAACTGGAATAAATATTTGAAGTGTGAAAAAAAATGTTAGGGAACAATAATTATATAAATCCAGAAGATTCAGCACAAATAGTCAATCTTAGAAAAAAAAACAAATTTAGAAAATATAACTACAAAATAAGTGTTTAAAAAATAAAGTAAAAATTAAAAATAAACAAATTTAATAAATTATTTTAATGTAACATTTAAAAACTTTAATAAAGAGAAATCTAGAACACAAAAAATAGGAAAGTACATAGCCAACATGACCCTAACTGTGTGGATTTTTAAGAGATAATAAAAATAATATGTACTGCTTTACACGAATGTTTCAAATATGTAAGCTAACTGAAAGATTATTTAGGAAAAAATTTAAAAAAAAAAAAGATAAATATCAATAAAGAAAATTTAAAAGGCAAAAAGTAACTTTAGAAACATCATCAGAGTCAAAAAGCTTCACAGTCTAAAGCTGTAATTTATATATGTTTATTTATTATATGTATTTTTATAATATGTATGCATATTTATATTTTATGCATCATTAAGTGTGTTACATATTTTATAACATAAAATACGATTATCATATTATTATACATAATATACGTTGACCATAAAACTGATTAAATGTTTTTTATCTTACTTATTAATCCAGAATAATGACAGAACTTGTCTAGTAAAACCAATGCAACGAAGCATACTTCATATTAACCATCATTAAGAATATAGATGCAAAACTTCTGGATAAAACCTATAGGATTTTAATATTTTTTAAGGAATGCTAAAATGTGATCAGTTTTCCTTGTTTTGGAAATGCAGTGTTAATTAAATATTGGAAAGACTTATAATTCATCACATCACAAAACTCTGTGTTTTGTGAAACAGATGATTTTTCTAAAAAAAAGTAAAAATTACCAAAAACCAGAAATGAAGACTGGGTTAATATATCTCAATATCCCTTTCATGTAAGTTCCATGGGTCAGGACTGAATGGCAGACATCCTGCAAACACTCAGTATGTGCTTGTGGAATGAGTTAATCAGTAAATGAATATAATAATTAATGAAAAATAACTAAAGAATACGGCTTGTAGACATTTCTTTAAAGTTAATAGCCTTGAGACAAAAGTATTTTAAAAACTGTTTTCCTCAATTAATTTCATAATCTAGTTCACTCTTTTCAAGTTTCTACTGTCAATCAGTTTTTATTATTTACTCCTTTTGTTCATATGGATTCTAATTATGAGGGAAAGAACACAACTGCATATATTCTGTTCAGGTTTATAATAATTCTTTTCCTTCCTACATTTAAGAATAAAATTATAGGGGCGCCTGGGTGTCTCAGTCATTTACTGGCTGCCTTCGGCTCAGGTCATGGTCCCAGAGTCCTGGGATAGAGCCCCGCATAGGGCTCCCTTGCTCAGCGGGCAGCCTGCTTCTCCCCATGCTTGTGCTCTCTTTGTCAAATAACTAAATAAAATATTTTAAAAAAGAATAAAATTATAGCTTTCTAGTATTCAATATGTACCAACTTTAAAAATAAATAATGTATTCCAATGTCTATATTTGTGTTTAAAAATATTTTCCTAGCATTTAAAAAAAATTGGCTCATGAAAAAATGACATATCATTAATCATTAAAAATATTCTTAGGGGGGCTCCTGGAGGGCTCAGTGGGTTAAAGTCTCTGCCTTTGGCTCAGGTCATGATCCCAGCATCCTGGGATCCAGCCTCCGCATCGGGCTCTCTGCTCAGCCAGGAGACTGCTCCCCTCCTCCCTCTGTCTGCCTCTCTGCCTACTTGTGATCTCTGTCTGTCAAATAAATAAATAAAATATTTTTAAAAAAGGAAAAATATCCTTAGGAATGATCCAAGATTAATAAGTGTTCTATAAAGTTTGGTGCTTTAACAGAGTGAAATTCTAGTGTACTTTATTGCCTACTAATACTGTACATGGACATGCTATTACAAACTAATAGCAAGCATGTGAGAAGATACATATTTGCTACTTAAAAGATTCAGTCTTAAAAACAACAACAAAAAAAGATTCAGTCTTACGGTTTGTACGGTTTGTACGTACCACCTTCAGGGACGATAAGTATCTTGGTTAAATATCTGCCTCTTTAAAATGTCAGATGTCCGTAACCTCCTAATGCTGTATTTATTCCATCCTCATCACCAGAAGAATGATTTGTAGTTTTCATGTGCATCTTCATTGATTTTTAAAAATGTGTTTCTATTTCTATATACCTATATAGGTAGCACTTGGAAGTATAAGATATTATTGTTCTGTTATTTTGTTTATAAAAATATTATCTTCTTTTTAATGTAAATAATAAGGTTTTAAGGGAAATATATTTTAAAATACAAATTCAGCAACCTGTGTTTTTTCAATCAACACATTTTCTCAGAGAATGTCCTCTCCCAGGAGAGTGAGATGCTCCATTCTCTGCAGTATCTATTATTTTTAAAACAGCTCTCTGCACAAATTCGTTAGATTTTCCAGTCCCTCAGCTAAGAAAATATATTTCTTACTAAATAATTTGAATTTATAATAGCATTTGCTATTGCACTCTAAAATCAAAGTGATACTTGCTGGCTTACTTTTAAGAAACATCTCATTTTGAATACTCAATGTATTAATTGCTGAAAGATAGTTTTAATAACACTAATCATCTTTCATTGATTACATACTATTTTCCAGGCATTATAAAATGTGGATATGTATAATTTTATTTAATAATTCGCAAGAAGCCTGAGACATAAAAAAAATAATAATAAAACTACTCTGATATCAATATTGTAGAGAAAGCTCAGGTTTGAAGATATCACAGGACTCTCTCATGGTCTTGGAGCTCCTGAGCTACACAGGAGGTTCTAAGTTCAGGCCTCCTGATCCAAGGTCCCCGCGCTTAAATATCACCCTATTTGTCTCAAATGTTGCAATCTCACCTTATTTTCTGAAAAACTTCATAGAATTTTTCTTTTTAAATTACTGTTTTGTCTTAATAAAAGTGTTGGACTTGCTTGAAGCATGTGCTTGTGCAGAGCTCCAGGCTTCTAGAACATTATTATTTAGTATTTCTCAGTCTTAAAAACAGAATATCACCATAGTAGTTTCCATGTATTACCCGTTAATGGAACCTCAAGTCATCTACAGACATGAGTCATTTCTTCTGATATATTAGATTTGATATGTGATTTATTTTGATATGTTATACGAACTAGGCTTTGTTGAAAAGCCCGTAGTGATATTCTTTTTCTTAATTTTATTTACTTATTTATTTATTTTATTTAATTTAATTTTTTTAAGATTTTATTTATTTATTTGACAGAGAGAGAGATCACAAGTAGGCGGAGAGGCAGGCAGAGAGAGAGAGGAGGAAGCAGGCTCCCTGCAGAGCAGAGAGCCGGATGTGGGGCTCGATCCCAGGACCCCGGGATCATGACCTGAGCCGAAGGCAGAGGCTTCAACCCACTGACCCACCCAGGCACCCCTATTTATTTTTTTATTAACATAAAATGTGTTATTTGTTTCAGAGGTAAAGGTTTGTGAATCATCAGTCTTATACAATTCACAGCACTCACCATAGTACATGCCCTACCCAATGTCCATAACCCAGCTACCCTATCACCTCCTCCACAATCACTCCCCAGCAGCCCTTAGTTTGTTTCCTGAAATTAAGAGTCTCTTATGGTTTGTCTCAATATTCTTTAATAGAGATTAATATGTATGATCACAAGAGATTGAAAATGTAAGAGCGGCATGAAAAGCAGTATATGGCCATCAGTAGCTTTTAATAACCGATTAATACTCAAAGGAGAGCAATCTTATAATAATCATCTCTGGGATTGACTAGCATGTAATAGATTAGATTGAGATTCAGTCATGAACTTGGAAAATCATTAAATAAATGAATCCAACCATGAAGTTCGACTTACCTATCATGGACAGAATTGGTTAGCACTATACAGAGTAAAAGAGCAATAGTCAAATGCACAAAAAGTTCCAATTTCCAGATTCTTAGTGATATACAGGGAGCAAATTGACAATTAACCCAATATGCTTTCAGTTTTCAAAAGATAATTGGCAACGGAGAAATACATCTTTAGATTCTTTTCCTATATCTCCTAAGGCTGTGTTTCTCTATTCCAACTCATATTTGCCAACATTTTATTATGAAAATTTTCAAACATACAGAAAATGGGATAGAATTTTACAGAAAATATCCATACACCTGCCACCTAGACACTGACATTACACTTGTCCAATACTTGCTTTCTCGGTCTTTCTACTCCTCTACCTGACAATCGTCACTTCTTAATTGTGGATGCCACTCAAAGTAGATTGTAGCATCAGCATACTTTCCCCCATACTTCAACACATGATATATTCTTATGTGAGAATAATAGAAAATTCTATTTTGTTTACTTTTGTTTCTTTGGGAAGTAAGGACTTAAAAAAAAAAAAAAAAGCAGTCTTTGGAATTGTTATCTATTCATCCCTTCACATTAATGCAGCTCTGCCACTGTCATGATTTATAAGTAATAAGGCTTGTAAAAGGAAATGACTGTTGTTGTTTCTGGCCATGCATATCATGTCTAAATTAAAAACACAGTTGTAAACTGGAGATGCTGTCACCTTTGCAGCAGCTCGGCAGGCAAATTTAACTCGTAAATCCTTCAGCAGTGCAGCCTACGACCTCATCTCGAAACACGCACATCCTCATCGTAGAAAACTTCTAATTACCTTCTTCAACTACAAGTGAGATGTTTATGGCAGCAGACAGAAGTATACATCAGGGGTCTGCAAGGTCATTGTGGCGACTTTTTGGGAACGGCACAGAGGTCTGAGCTGATAAAGATCTCAGACACTTTGGGTTTTGATCCAAGGGACTTTCCAGAAGGCAGTTAAATAAAACATTGCTGACCATGCCAAATTGAAATTATTTCTGTCTAAAAAAGACTTCAGTTGAACTAATAAGATCATGCTTTTGTATGGACTTTGAGCTTTCATTTTGAGCAAACTTATTCTTGTCGTCTGGGTTTCTCATTTCTGCATTTAATCAGGGTTCCAACCTCATTAATACAGTTTTTATTTTTGCTAGCTTTTTACCTTCTCACTCAGCAATTTCTACTGATGCTTAAAAATACCGTGACAATGCCATTCATTAATTTATAAAAAGATTACCAGCTCCTTGTACAAATCAATATGATGGCCACAGAGGAGACACAAATAAACTGCCCTTGAGGGCTTCATAGTTTTTATAGTGAACGCATTGGCAGTAATATAAAATCTTGAGTTAAAACTAATCGTGGTAATAATTAGCAACTGAGCGTTATGAGTAATAACAATGCCTGCATATAGAAAATTTTATTCTTCTTGATTAGTAAGAATGACTTTTTAAGAAATTCAGTATTCATATTTGCAAAACAACAAAATGTGTCCCCAGTTTCCTTTGTTTTGCCTTTTAGAAACTTTCTCACTACTTATAAAATAATGATATGATAAAAGAATAATGGTGTGATAAAAGTGTAATAAAATAATGTAATAAATAGTAAATAATAAAATAATAACAACAATAATTTCAGGTGTGACTTTGTACATTGGCCTAGGGAAGGTTGGTATACACACTAGGTAGGTAGACCACTAATTTGACTCTGGGATTCCTGGTTTGTGGAAAATGAGTAAAGATTAGGAATGTGATTTCTAGTATTTATAATTCAAGAAAACTATTTTGGCTGAATACGAGACTAAGTTGCAATTGCAGTGCCACTGAACAACATCTCCCATAAATTCTCAAAAATACAAATGGTGTAAATTAGTTAATTATTAAGTAATAATTAATTTAACAACAAATTAGTTAACAGTAAAGTCAACACCATTTCATAAATAAATATAAGCATCATAGAGCTGTTCTTGTAAAAACCTCTCAAATTTGGCACAGGACACTAATTATATTCAATAAAAACAATTCTATGTTGGATCAAACAATATGGTTGAAATTGATAGTTTTCTGATTACATGGATAAACCCAAGTATATATTTTGAATATCCAACTAACTGGATACATTGCAAATTCTTCAATAAATTATCTGTAATTTAAATTAAATCTGAGTTCACATGAACCTCATATCACCATGGTGTTACAATTATAGAAAGATCAATGCAAAACCATAGGAGATGAAAAAAAAAATACTAAAGTCTCCTGAAAAACATTAAATTAAATGTAAATTATAATACCCAGTCCTACTTTGTAAGGTCTCCTTTTCTCCCAGGTTCATGCTAAAGTATTCTGGAAATTTTTGGTTTCCATTCCTCACAATTTTATCATCTATATTCACTCCCTATACACATTACCAGTAATAATATCTTCGAGACCTTGCAAGCCCCCAAGATTTCTCCCACCTAGTGTTAAAACTGCTAAACATCAATGAATTCCTGTAACATATGATAACTATGATAATGTTCTTTATCTTGATCCCTGATAGTCCCTGGTCTGTAAATGTTTTTCAGGATATCAATAATAATTATCCTGTACCCACACAGAGAGCTTCCAAAGTCTATGTGATCAAAAGTCCCATTACAAAATTCACTTCCAAGAAAATCTAGTTTCCGCCTACTGGGCAAGTCTGCAACCTTGGCATACTCTCACAGTTTGAAGGGATAGCTGCCATTTGCTAATAAATAACATCCTCAGCATGGTTGTAACAAAAACACAAGATTCTTCTGGAGAACTAACTATGCCTCTCAGAGCTAGGTCCCAGCTGGCTAAATCTGTAACCATAGCTGTGCCCCTTACCAAAGTGATTGTTACAGCGATGTATAAGTAAAATATTTGCTAACCTATGAAAAAGAGAAATGTTATGGTCATATGTCAACCGCATTCTACTCATATGCTACCATGTAGGACATGTACGTATGAATAAAGGCATGGGCCCTTAATAAAAACACATCAACACACACACAGACACACACATATATACACACACAGACTTCAGACTGATTTCAAAAGTCCACACGTAGCTCAATGTACATTTCCAATTTGAAAAGTCATGAGAGTTTTCAGACTTGCTAATTTATTGGCCTTATCTAATACCAAAAAAGTCTGATTCTCCACTTGAAATATCAATTATAAAGTGTATATTATCTCTCAAAATGCAGGTTTGATGTCAATACATTGCTATAATGTCATACTGACTTTGTAATTGATTTCAAGAATCCCAATATTTCATGTGTAATTGCCCTTCATGTCTTTAAAATTTGAATCCAATTGTCAGGCTGCTATAGTGGAAATTAACTTTTTGTTTAGGTCAAAGGTGACAATTTTTTATCAAAAGCACAATGAGGTATTTGTAAGGTGCAACTTACACTTAAATCTTAGAGGATGGGTTACAAAATGAATCACAAATGAGCTTTCATAAAAGTAATAGTCCAGTCAAATAATAAGGATTGCAGTTTTTATTGGCATCTCTTAAACACATTAAAAGTCAGTTGGTTCATAATGTACAACCTACTTCTGTAACTATGGTTTCCTTTCCTTTATTTCTCTCCCTTCCTAGAGCCACTCCATTCTCATACTGGGCCTTTCCATCTTCCTTCATACCACACAGATAAAAAACAAAAATAAGAGCAAAAATCATAAACATGAGAAAACTCTACCCTTCTTTACCTCTTTGGGAATGGCAGCATCAGGAGAGGGATGCCAGGCCACTCTTGGCTGGCATAGTTTGTTTTTGTTTTAATTCTATTTTCCCCTGGTTTTTCTCAGTCTCCAAACACCCTTCATCCCTTCAGTTATCATTTGTCACAATCTGGATTTTTAAGGTTATTGAGAGACTTTGAGTTCAAAGTAAATATTCTTGTCAAATAATTAGAATGTTTTAGAGTAACTGTAGAGCAATAATGTGTTAGCTGACAGAACAGGCTGAAAATGCTTCCGTGAAAATTAAGACATAATTCAGACATTTAATATTTTGTGTATTGAACTAAATGATTCAGCCCTGAAAACTTAATATTTTGGTGATATTTGCCTGGGCCCATAAAGGTATAAAGGTAGATATGTATGTACACAGCTTTATCTATTTTATCTCTCATCAAGTAGCATTGAAAAATGATCCTACCTACATAGTATAGGACATCTGGCAGAGTGAGAACAAATGCTGTCTCAGTCTGATTGAGAATCTGGTTTGATGGAGGATTACCTCCTGAATGACTCTCTCCAGTTCAGGAAAATAAGTGTCCATAAATTTTGTTTCAAGAATGGATAGTTTTGGAGTCCTAGAAATCACTAATTAAGGATTATTTAGAATAATGAATGTCCGACTCACATATGGTAGAGAATGATGGGGAATGAATAAATCTGGATTAATTGTACTACATGGACTGAGTCCTCAAGGATAAGAGAAGTAGACAGTGTGGGAGGAAGAATGATGTAACACACCACCAGAACTATAGCAAAGAAAATAGAGCAGAATAAAATAAAATAAATTATTACTGACATCATATAGTATTGAAATCTGAGAAGTAACAGGGTCTCAGCCCTGGAATCAGTCTTCAACTGAGCTGATTCAGAATTATCAACAGGAGCATCAGTTGATGAAAATGTTGAGGATCTTTCTCCACCCAAAACAAAGCTGAGGTGATGGAGACAATGTCCTGGGAAGGCTCATCTCACAACAGAAACAGAATTGAGTCACAGACCTGAAAATAGTTGTTCACAAGTGAGTTCTGATGCCATCACCAGAAGCACTCATACTTATTTTAACCCTGGCATATCTTAAACAAGAAGCACAAAGGAAAATTGAGAACTAAGAGGATTGAAATTCATAAATAGAAAAGAAAATCCTCTCAAATTTATCACGATGGCTGATTCCTCAGCTTTGCAAAAAGGCAGCTATTTCTCAGATGTCATTTCTTAACACCACTCCTTTAAAATGAAACCTCTAGATATGGTAATCATAGTTCCAGAACACAATGGAAATTTTCTCCCAGGTAAGATGAAGTTCAAAGTAATGGCCTCTTGGCAACAGTAGATGTGAGGTGTTGCCTTGGGAAATGTGTGATCATGATTTCTTCCATCAACCCTTGTTCCCTCAGCTACAGCTGAACCTCTAGATACTTAATTTTTAGTAAACTCAAAATGATGCTTTCACATTGGTTTTGACTGGTTTCTAAACATGGTGGATGTAGGCACCTTTTCATGTTATGTATGTTTTATAACTACTTTGGAGTCTTTAAAAGCATGAAATATTGAAGAGTCTTATTATTGAAATAATAGAACTTCTGGAGCCCTGTGTGCATGGCAGTTAATTCGGTGTAAGACAGTCTAGGCTGTCTGAAGAAACAAACCTACCTAGACACTGAGAACCCCTCTACTCTGTTCTAACCACATTAAAACTCTGAGGATGATTACTTTTAGACATTATTTCCTTTGGTCTTTAATTCACAAGATAAATAGTTTTACTTTGTACTTTAACTTCTGTATATTTCAATTTAAGACTTCTGATGATGATGATGATGATGATGATGATTTTAACTCCCAAGAGGAATTTTATATCTAATTTCAACTTGGCAATTTGATCACAGGAGGGAAATTTTTAATCAAATTCAGGACATCTGAATGTTGGTCTTTTATTATTGAACTATTTAGATATTAACATTGAATCTCATCGTAGATTCTCTTTAAGTTAGGTTGGACAATAGGGCTCAGAAAAATTAGTAATGAGGATCCTCTGGAAAGTATTTAGACTTGATTACAGAGTAACATTGGATTAATTTAACCATGCATTTCTGGTTCCATTCAGAGCTTTCTGGTATAAAAAAAGACTATCCAGCCTTCTTGGTGCTAGGAGGCTTCTAAAGGAGAAGTGATTGACACTGAAAGGATAAAATCACAAGGTGAGACCAAAACTCTTTTGATAAAATGCTCATTCCTCCATGGGATAGTTACAGTCCACTTAGCCATAATATTAAAGTTTATAAACATTGAGTTGAACACAGCAATAAAATGTTTTTTGTTTGCTTAGTAGGAGAGATGTTTCTTGTCCATCTCTGATAGTTGTTTTCTTTTTTCTTTTTTTTTCCCTCCCCAGGAAGGAGGGAAGTCTACAGGTATTACATACCTCCTATGGATTGAATTATATACCCACAAATTCATGTTGAAGCTCTAATCCTCAGTGTTAACATATTTAGAGATAAATTCCTTAAGGAGGCAAATAAGTTTAAATAGAGTCATAAAGGGGAGCTCTAATCTGATGGGCTTGATATCCTTATAAGACTAGGAAGAGATTTAAAAAAAAGAAAAAGAATGGGAAGAGATGTTACAGAAATACCCCTCTCCCCCCTCCCCCACCCCCAAAAAACCCACACAAACAAAGGAAAGACCAGGTGAGGACAAAAAAATAAGTGTCAAGTAGAGAGAACTCATCAGAAACCAAACCTAATGACACTGAATTTCTGGCCTCCAGAACTATGAGAAAATAAATTTATGTTATTTAAGCCATCCAGTGTGTGGTATTCTACTACGACAGCCAAGAAGATAATACTGATCTGTTTATCTGTGTTTCTTCAAAGACCTTAACAATGGGCTAAGCAAATGCTAACTAATACGAACTCTCAGGGTTTCTATCCAAAGTATTAAAAATGAACTATAAAATTATAGTATTTATACCTTATTAACAAGAATGTGTCAAGATTTTAATTGACAAAAAACTATCTCCTACCTCTGAATAAAATCAACTTTGAAAATGCATATGTGTGTGTGTGTGTTATTGCCTTAAATCTCTGTGATATGAGGCTATTTAGAATTGTATGGTTTTAGAAGTCAAGTGAACAAGTTTACTAGTTTGAAAAGTCCACAGTGACTTGCACCTGTAGATTATTTTAATCTTCTTTAAAAAACTACTCACCTAATGTAAAGTTTGGATTTGGGGTGGTTTATATGTCAGCATAAGTATCAGTTGTAACATGTGTACTACTCCGGTGGAGGATGTTGATAATGGGGGAGGCTAAGCATTTGGGGGGAAGGTGGTATATATATGAAAAGTCTCTGTACCTTCTGCTCAATTTTGTTGTGAACCTAAAACTTCTCTGGAAATTGTTTGAAAAAGAAAAAAAAAATAAAGAAAAGAAAAAGAAAATAAACTACCCCCAAATCTTACTGGACTCACACAATGAAATGCATATTTCATGCTCAAAAATTTTAGATTGTCTCCAAGGACAATTGTCTTTCAGGCAGTGATTCACTGATCCTTAGTGTTTTGATTTTGTGACTGTATCATCTCAACAAAGAGATTCTGTTTCAATTACCACAGCATGGCAAGAAGAATTTGGAAATTCTCTCACAATAAGTTAATGCTTTGATTCATACATGCGATATATAACTTTAAGTTGGAACCTATAGTCAAGAACTAGCCAAAATGACCCCACCTATCAGGAGAGAAAAAGAAGATATGATTAAGCAACTGAAATTATTTTGTCACCCCATTGGTTGGATAACTATTTTCTGTTCCATGTTAATAAGCTCAAACTGTAGATTAAATGCCATTTATATAATCTTGAAACTATAGTTGTCTGGTGATTGCTCTCTAAGTGTCTTTCCTCCAAAATTTACTAAAATATATAGTGTTGGACCCCCTTTTATTCAGTTTCAAAATTGTACCTACCTATATCTTTAAGTTTGTACAAAACTCATCCTACTGTGCTATCTCACATGTCACACAATGCCACAAATTCATGAATCATTAGGAAGAAGTGTTTCTAATTACATCTATAGAAAGTCCCTGGAAAATGCTTGAGCCTGAAGCAAGTATACAATTTTCACATACGCTTTTTTGTTTGTTTGTTTGTTTTATGTTTTTGTTTTGCTTTGTTTTGTTTTAGAGAGGGAGAGTGGGTGCATGGGGTGGGTGGGGAGAGCAGAGAAGAGAGAGAGAGAGAGAGAGAGAGAGACAATCTTAGTAGGCTTCTCTCTCCACCTGGAGCCCTACCTTGGACTGCATCTCAGGACCTGAGATCATGACCTGAGCCAAAATCAAGAGTAAGAGGCTTAATCTACTGTGCCACCCGTGCCCCTTCACATACCTCTTAATAAGAAATGTCCACTCATTTGCCAACTGCTACTGTGGCCAGCTCTGTACCTTAAACTGCATAGGATGATAGGGAATTTCTAATTGCTATGATGCTTTTTCTCACTATGAACTTTCGTGACAATTTCCCTAATTTAGTCCACTGCTTCCAACTTAAGATGTGCAAAGTACTAAATCAATATTTTAATTTGCTTTAAGTAGCCCTGTGTATTTTAAAGTCTAAAGACAGGCTTTCTGTCCATTCTAGATTCACTTACGTCTTGAATGTGACTAAATTAAATAAACATTATTACCTAGGATTAGGCTCAAATTTGTTTTATAGAAGACTAAAGTCTCATATATTTACATGCACAACATTTCATTCTTTCACATAAAAGCCAGTGGAGGGAGGTATTCTAGGGCACGTATGGAGATTTCAAAAATTTTTTAGTCATTTTGGAAATTCCAGTTGTCCTTACTCTTTTCCTTAAATAGTAAACTCCACCTACATGGACCAAGACAGAAATGGTAGTTGAAGCCCTGATTTTTGCATTTTTGGAGATAAAGATGAGAAGGACTCACCCTCTCCTTTTTTAAAGAAACATAACACTGATTATAACATAGTCATATGGATATAATTACTGGCAAGGGAACTTGAGAAATGTAGTCTGCTACCTTGGTAATGTATACAGCTGAATATTTGGATTTCTGTTATTGAAGAGGTAAAGAATAGGTATGTTGGTAGACCACTAGAAGTCTCCATCACAGATACCAATTAGAAGTTATGAAACTTTATTTGCACTATTTTGTTTTCTTTTTTTCAGTGACTGGGAATGATGCAAATAATATTCTAAAAATTGTAACTAACCATGATCTTTGTAATTTCCTTAGAATCATAATGAATTTATGTAGGTAAAAAAACCTGTAACTCTCTATATGGAAAATATCAAAGACACACATATTGCTTAATGGAGAGCTATTTCTTTTGCTTCAAATAATAGTTTACGCTCATCGCATTTATAAAACAAAAATAATGTATACAGCATATGGTATGTAAGATAACTGAAATATATTAATAGATCAAAAATATGAAGAAAATATAATATATTTAAATTCTATGTAAATGATCAGGCATGAAAAATAATACTACACCTTTCCACTCTGTGTAAAGGTTTAGATATCTTTCAAAACATTGTTTTAAAGTGATTATCTTACACAGATCTGTTCTAAATATATCATGATGCACAGTGTAGTAAATGGAATTTACACTTGGTAGTAAATGCTTGTTAAGCAAATTTTCATAATATTATCTTTAGATACATATTCTTTTCTTTGTGGGAAAAATGTGTTTATCTGTAAACATAGAACATGTAAGAGGAATGAGCTAATAACATTTTGTACACATATCTGAACCATGATGTAATAGCCACCTTACATATTTAAGTAGATTGCATTTGTTACAATTATCCCAAAAGTTCACAGTAGCCCTACTCTCCCAGCAGTTTGCTTGCCTAGAATGATGGAATACCAGCCTGGTAAACTCCTTCATCTTCTTTAAATCTTTGCTTAAATTTCACCTTCTAAATTTGGTCAATCTTAAACCATCAGCTTTAATACTGTCACTTAGCCCCCACCATCTTATTCATACACTCTTGATCTCCTTTGCTGTACATTATCTCTTTTCCATAGGATTTTTCATGTCCTAGCATAACAAATATTTACTTATTGGATATTTGCCCATACAGGGTAGCCTTACGAGAATGCAGATCTTTGTTTTCTATTTCTTTCTCTAGTTTAAACCAAATGCCTAGAAGAACATGGAGCAGGTATTCAGTAAACATTTGTTCAATGAATGGATAGTGTAGATCTTTGTTTGATAGATGGAGTTACAGTTCTTTGTGGGGTCATAAGAAACACTGATCATATGATTGCTCTCTAATTCTTCAGACGCATCTATCCCAAACTTCTCACAACAAATTTGTGTCCCATGAATAGTACATCCACAAAATGGACCCACAACATGATTTTTTTGTTTTTGTTCCAGTCAGACTGACAATGGTTTGGGCATCTTTCTTTTGAACCAGAGGCTGAGCCGCAAAGTGAACTGTCACTTAAATCTGGTGACCATTAATCAACAACAAAAGTTGTACTTATCCTTTCACATCCTTCAAATACTTAACCGTATTTCCTCATATTCACTGGAAGTGTTTGGTGGTTTCTCTTCCATGCTTTGTGCTTCTTCTGTTTTTGCAATTTTCTGCATCATATTACTGTTTACTTACTTTTATTTCTCCACAACTAGATTGTGAGTTCTTTGAAGACAAGGATTTTCACTTATTATTTTGGAATTCCCTGTACCAAGTGGAGAGTATAATGGATAGAAACTATCATTTAAATATTTATACAACGGTTTAAAAATGCATCTAGGTAAACTCTTCATTTCTTTCATTGAGTACCATTAAGAATTTTAAAATATAGCTTGCCAATATTCGTGGTTACCCATAATGGTATGTTTACTACTTTACAACATTTTTCTATATCCCTTTAACACATTTTAAAAACTAAATTTTATTTTTGTTCATGATATCAGTTTAAATCATTACCATTATTTTCAAGTTTAGTAGCCTGATTTTTTTTCATTTGTGAGGCAGAAGGTCCACGCATAACTGGGAATATAAATGACATGTGAATTAAACTCTAGTCTGATAGTTCACAAACCTTTACTTTAGTTGTTTTTTGTTTGTTTGTTTGTTTGGTATCATTAATATGTACAGTAAAAATGTAATTTTCATAGTTAACTAGAGAGAGAAGGAACTGCTTGAAATTATTTACAAAGTAAACCCTTACACTGACAGCTGATCTGATAGAGGGAAAAGTTGAATAAAGGAAATTAATATTTCATATTTGGTGCATATTGTGAGAAAACTTCTAGAAAAAATAGCATCAGAATAAATGGAAAATATTTTCAAAGCAAGAATGTATTTTAAAAGTTACACTAAATTTATATGATGACAGTGAATAAAATATTATAACTTTATTTGGTAAATAACTGAAAAAGGCAAGGAATAAGCTCATGTACAAGCCTTTAACACACATATTGTTATTCTACTCACCTGTATCTGTAAGCAGCTCTCCATTATTCCACTTCTAAACTACCTGAAGATTGTGCTGTTGCTGGGATAATTCTTGAAACTCCATACATCCTATCATCATGAGTTGAAATAAATCTAATAAAAATCTTTAAAATATCTCATCTGTCTCAAAAAAAACCCAAATTATTATTTCAATTGGATTTAAATAGAAAAATTTTACCATTCTATGTTAATTATTATTTAGTTTATGTTTTTATAGACCTATGTAGAAAAAGCATCATAATTTTCTAGTTTGTTATAATTGTAAAATATATTAAATGGATGATGTTGAGCAGATAAATTTAATAAAAGCACAGATATTAATTTTCTGAGTCCCTTCATAAAAGTAGAGCAATTATAAGATGGGATAGCTGATAAACGTAAAGACAGGAGATCCCTAAAATAGCCATCTGGAATTCACTGGAAGCCTTAAGTCAAATTTAGAAATAACAGTTGACACTGGAAGGGGTTTTATACCAGTGAATGGAAGAGGACAATAGTACATCTCAAGGGACTGGTAGAGATTAGCACTTATGAACCCTTTCAGACAGGAAGCCCTGCAAAACAGGACACCAAACTCAGGAGAACTTTCTGGGAATGGAGTGAAAATGTGAGGAATAATTGAGAAAAAGAAAGAGAAAGTCCACATAAAAGTGATTGTAAGGAACATTACCAGGAAATACCAGAAATTTAGCTTTCATATATTAAACACCAAATGCACACACACACACACACACACACACACACACAGTAACACCTGAGAGAGAAGTGGAAGCTCTGTGAGCTTAAAAAATACTATAAGTTATACATACTTCAGAAAGTTCAGATAAACTCATCTGATAAAAATAAAATCAATAAAAAGTATAAGAAAAAAAGATAACATGCAAAATAACATGCCTACACACAATGAAAACTTGTCATAGTTATGTCCACAGAACAAGGTGTGCATTTTATTACAATGCAAAGAAAAACATTAATAAAATACTACAAAACACAAAATAACAACATAAGTCAATTTTAAAAACTCAGAAATAAATTGATAAAATTCAGGAATTAATTTCAGAAATATAAGAAAAATAATAATTTCAGCAAAGAACACTAAACTTGAAACAACCCAAGAGTAAGTAAATGCAATAGTAGTGCCTTACCTTATTTATTTATTTTTGAGAGAAAGAGAACACCCATGGGAGGAGAGGGAAAGAGAATTCTCAAGCAGACTCCCCTCTGAACTCAGTGACCACTGCAGGGCTTGATCTCAGGACCCTGAGATCATGACCTGAGCCAAAATCAAGAGTCTGCCCCTTAACCAACTGAGACACCTAGGTGCCCCATGAAATCACTGTACTTTAAGTTAAAAAAAAAAAATTCCTCTGGACATATAGGCAAAAGTTTCAAGGGGGAAAATTAAATTATCCTCAGATTTTTTTTAAGCAGCTCTTTAGAAAAGATAAAATGGAATAATGTAATTAGTGTACCAAGAAAAGAAGATTTAAGCAAAAAGTTCGTATCCATCAAAACTGATAATCAAGAAAAAATACGGAGTCGGACTATTAACAACAAACAATTCTGAAGTATATTTATAACATGAACTTTTCTTGAACTATCCACTTAAAAGTAGACTTCAGACATGAATATAAATACTGGTGGTAAGTTTTAAACATATAATGACTTATAGAACTATGACTAAATGGAATTTAAAAGGGAGAAATTATGGAGCACAATGGTACATACAGAGTCAGTGTAGTTATAGTAACATTATGAAACATAGACGGAAAGAAGAGAAGAGAATAAGAATTTTTAAAAATTATTTTACCAGTGGTTATGCAGGTAGTGGCATTGATTTTGTTAATGTCAGTCCTAAGTGATTATGTGTGTAATGTAGGTAAAGAATTAATTATGATGCCTTTTATTTCTATCATTCCCTGTGTCCTTGAAAACCAGTTATCTCAGTATAGAAGAAAAGAAATACAGATGTAATCTAGATAATACTAACTAAATCCTTGTTGTACTGAATTTAAATTGGAAGTATCAATATGAATGCATGAGAAATTTTATCTCTAAAAATTTTTTGTAAAGTTTTATATAGATATGAAATACACAGAGATACATATTTTTATGTTCTGTCCACTACAGAAGCCTAACACTAATGACCAACTCAGTAACAATTAGCATATCTGGAGACTAAATTATAGTTTTAAAATGGTATATCTTTATAAAAGATCTTCTGAAGGGGGAGGCAAATGAGGTTTGGAATGTGAAAAAAATTCAAGATAAAACTGGAATATCCTGTGATCAAAATGATAGAGAAGACATTAAAGAAAATGGCTGAGGTCATGTCAAAAGTTCTTCTGAGCCAAATTGTTTGGCTCACTGGCCAAATTGAGACAATTTTCATTATAAATATAATAATTAAAATAGTACATAAATGTAAATCCATAAGTTCATAATTAAATCATATAAAAGAAACTTAATGGTTGAAATTTGGAAAATTATAAAGAAGCAATCTGTTATCTTGATAGCTGGGTAAAGAGAGTGAATGAAATAACCATTTTTTTCGAATCTCCTGTATGAACTATATCAATGCATGTACAAATTACAGAAGTGTCTTTTCAGAAAAAAAATCCAACAAATAAATTTAAAAGGAGAGATATTCAAAATATCACTAGTTTGCAATTTTCAATCAATAAATGGATGTAGGCAATGATAAACACACCAAAGAAAGCAGGAAGGAAAGAACAGATATTATATTCTTCCTAATAAAATGATATAACACTAAGTATAATTTTAGCAAAAAAAAAATGAACATATGTCTGGTTAAGACTCTAGCTCTAGCTTCCAAGTTTCAGGAAATATTGACGACAGAGTATATAATTGAATTTTACTTTTAATGTGCAATTGACAAAATTTAACCTACAGAAAAATCTACAAGTTAAATATCACAGATTCTACTACAGGAATACACACACACACACACACACACACACACACACACACACATGAAAAAAGATGGGGGGAAATCTATAATTGAGATAGATTTTTAAAATTGACCAACCTGGCAAATTATTTTGTGGATTGCGATAACTGATTGAAAAGTTTATATAGAGAGGCAAATGACCCAGAATAGCCAATACAATATTGAAGGAGAACAAAGTGAGATTTCACACTACTCAAAACCTCAAAACTTACTATAAAGCTATCATAATCATGATAGTGTAGTATTGGCAAAATAACAGACCTATATATCAATGAAACAGAACAGACAGCCCAGAAATACACCCACATCAATATAGTTAACTGATCTTTGAGCCTTTACAAAGGAGTAAAGGCAATGCAGTAGAGCAAAGTTAGTTATCTCCAACAAATGGCTAGAACATACAAACAAATGAACCTAGCCATAGATCCTCCACAAAAATTAATTCAAAGTATATTGTATACCTAAATGTAAAATGCAAAATCATAAAACTCTTGGAGGGCAACATGGGAGAAAACTAAATGACCTTGGTATAACAATGCTTTTTTAGATACAACATCAGAAGCATGATCCTTGAAAGAAATAATTGATAAGTTGAACTTCATTAAAATTAAAAGGAAAAACTTGCTCTGGGAAAGAAAAGACAATGTCAAGAGAATAAGAAGACAAGCCATGGACTGGGAGAAGATTTTGTTTATTTAAAGATCTTATTTATTTTGAGAGAGAGGGAGAGAGAAGGGGGAGAGGAAGAAGGAGAGAAGCAGACCCCACTAAGTGTGGGGCCTGATGCAGGGCTCCATCTCATACCCTGAGATCATGACCCTGAGTTTATGACCCTGAGATTATATATAACCTGAGCTGAAATCAAGAGTCAGATGCTTAACTGACTGAGCCACCCAGGCACCCCTGGAAGAAAATATTTTCAGAAGAAGTATCAGGTACAAGATTTAACCATAATATATATCAAAAATATACTTAAAACTGAACAGTGATAATACAAACAATTAAACAATTGAACAACTAAAAAATGGGCCAAATACTTTGACATCTCACTAAAGAAGATACAGAGATGATAAATAATCATCTGAAAAGATGCTCCATGTCATGTCATCAGGGAAATAGAGACTAAAGCAACAATGACATACCACTACACACTTATTAAAATGGCCCAAATCCAAAACACTGACAATACCAAATACTGATAAGGATCCACATTCTTATTATTATTCATTGCTGGTGGGAATGCAGATGATATATTTTGGGCAAGTCTGTCAGTTTCTTACAAAGGAAAGATAATTTTATTCTTATTATATGATCCAGCAACCATTTGTATGTCCATAATAAATCTACACATAGATGTCTACAGAAACTTTATTGATAATTACCGGAATGTGGAATAGGTGACTGCATAAACAAGCTGTGATCCATCCCAACAATGAAATACTTTTTATCACTGAAGAGTATGAGCTATCAAGACTTAAGAAGTGGAGGAACCTTAAATGTATATTATCACTGAGTTGAAAGAAGCCTGATTTCACCTATAAGACACCATGGAAATGTCAAAACTGTGGACAAAGACCAGTAGTTGTCAGGAATTGGAGAGAAGGGGTTTTGGATAGGTGAAGCACAGAGGATTTTTAGGGCAATTGGAAAATACTGTGTATGACGCTATAATAATGGGTACTCATCATCCTGTATTTGTCCAAATCTATAGATCGTACAACACCAAGAATGAACCCTGATGTAAACTATGGACTTCGGGGGATTATGGTATGTCAATGTAGGTGCATGAGTTATAACAAATGTATCAATAGAGGAAGAATTTGATAGTTCTATGAACCCAAAACTACTCTAACATACATTTAAAAATAAAATTAAAAAATATGGGCCAGACTAAATATACATGTGCAGGGATAATCATTTGGGAAACAAACTATAAAGAAAGGCAAACAAGTTATTACTACAAAAATTAGGCATATTGATCATTTTGAAGAGTAGGAGAGAGCTGGCATGGGGTTGAGGTACTTCGATGGGTTTCTGGCATGGCTGGTAAAGATCAATTTATTGGTATGGGTGTGGTGTAGGACATTTTCCTAATAATAGCTCACTGACGTATGTCTTGAGGCATGGCATACAGCAGAATTGGGATGATTTTATTTATTTATTTTAGAGAGAGATAAAGTAAGAGTGAGAGTGAGAGTGGGGAGAGGGGCAGAGGGAGAGAGAATGAGAGAATCTCAAGCAGACTCTCTGCTGAGCATGGATTCTGATGCAGGGCTTGAACTCACAACCCTGAGATCATGACTTGAGCCAAAACCAAGAGTAGGAGGCTGAACCAGCTGAGCCATCCAGGCACCCCAGGATGATTTTCTTAAAGTGGACAGAGGGTCAAATTAGAGGAGCTAAGCAAACCAAAAGGAAATCCAAAAGTGACAAGGAACTCCAGAAACTTGGTGATGTTAACAATATAGATGCAAATTAATTGCTCATTCTGCTGCATAATTAAAGCTAACAAAAATCATGACTAGCTTCAGTTTTTTTGAATAAAAATTCTAGATGAAATGCATGGGTAGTCAGTTCTACTTTATAATGAATTTTATGGTAAGACATATTTTCCTTAACATCTGTGGCAGAATTTTTTTTAACTATAATGGTTAATAGTTGTATCAATTAGAAAATATTCACAAATGAGTGATGTATTTAATAATAGAATTCCTGGTTTCTGAAATTAACTAAATTCCTTATTTATGAGGTTAACTGTATTAAGAATGTATGTTACAAATATGTTTAAGTTAAATTATATGATGTAATTATAAGTATACCTCCTTCAATGAATATCTTAGGAAATATTTCTCTTCTGTTTTATGTATTATCGGAAAAAATTAAGAATATATTGAATATGTAGTTCAATATGATCTCGGCTAAAAATGATTCTAAATAAGTAAATGGGTTTTATGAAATATTTTTGTATAACAGATGTTAATATTAGCCTAGCCAAGTAGCATTTATGCTCTGTAGAGAGCTAATCAATTTATAGTAATCACTTTGATCCTTATTTAATTTATATGCTAAGTAGATGAACTGAATTAATTATTATTACTAAATAAACTGTTCCTTATTATTAAAATTTTTCTGGCTTTCAGATAGTCATAGATTACATCCAATCCATTGTTTTTAAATAAGGAAATGTAAAGCTTTAAATATGCACTATAAAAATCTAACATATAGCTACCATATATGTCTAACATCTTATGAAATGATCACCTCAAAATCGTATTATATTAACTCAAGTCCTTTATAATATTTGTTGTGGAACATTTCTATGAACTCCAAAATAAATAATACTTCTTATTATAAGAAAAACTAGAAGGATGGTTTTATTAAATAAATTATTTGTCCTAAAATAACGTTATTTTTGGCAGAATGTTTAAGGTAGTTTTAGTTCCATTTTATAGTAATCTATGCAAATAGAGAGCCATTAGTTATAAATATCTGTGGTGATGAAGAAGGGAGCAGGGAACAAACATTCATGGAGTAGCTTTTCACGTGTGTGACTTTCAAAGCAAACTGAAATGTCAAGTGTGCCATGAGTAGTGCCAATTATGATTATCTCAAGTTATATTAAGCATGGTTTTAAACATATGTAGTAGTTATACTAGAATTAATATACCAAATTATTAACAGAGGTTATGACTGGGCAAATTTGGGAGACTTTCCCATTCTTTATCATTATTTTATCAGTTTACATTTGCTTTGAAACTAAGGGTATAAATGAACAACAACAACATAATGAAAGAACCCTAAGGGTCTTCCCCAGCATATTTTGCTAGATTGGGAATTTGGGCATAATCTGCACTACTTAGCAGTAAATGTGCATTGGAAGCTGATGAGTTTACCTTGATATGTGAAGTTCACTTTTCTTTTTTTTTTCTCTGCAACTGCTACTACTGGGTCCCTCTAGGAACTTAAGATTTACCAAATAAAGGTTTACTTATAACTACTAATAGTTGTTCTATGGCACTGAGATAGTTTGAGATTTTAAAGTCTTCCATCAAGATCTAGCCCGAAACAGTGATTTTTTTTTTTTTTTAAGTGTGTTGGGGTGGGGTAATGATAAACCTTGCCTCCTCTCACCAGAATTTCTTCAGACCCTGTATAAAAGAGATCTTATTTCTGGACACCTATAATAATTAAAGGGCTCAGTAAACAGCGCTAACATAATTTGTGTAAGACAGTGTTAACATATTGCATAATTTACGGAAGTGTAACTAAATTCTTATTGTTTGAGTTTTATGTCATGTAATTTTAAAAAATCACCAAAAATACACCATTTACTCTTAGGTACACATTTATTCTCTCACTTTGTTACTTTATTTTCTTAACTATTGAAAATAAGTTAGAATACTAATTTAGCGGGGCGCCTGGGTGGCTCAGTGGGTTGAGCCTCTGCTTTCGGCTCAGGTCATGATCTCAAGGTCCTGGGATGGAGCCCCATATCGGGCTCTCTGCTCGGTGAGGAGCTTGCTTCCCCCTCTCTCTCTGCCTGTCTCTCTGCCTACTTGTGATCTCTGTCAAGTGAATAAATAAAATCTTTAAAAAAAAAAGAATACTAATTTAGCTAAATTCATTGTCATTCAATTACTTGGTTGCCCTATGATGCTAAAAGTTTGAGAGGTTTTGATCACACTTTAAATATGGCAATATCACATGAACCTTCCCTGAACATAGGTTTTCTTGATCATCTACTCACCACGCTTCATTTGTCTATGTACCTTCTAGGCTTCTTTTCCCCAGTAGCCATAAAAGCCATACTTTTTTTTTGCATAAGCTGCTTAAGGGTTGCAATAAGTAGAGATTATAAAACATACCGAGACCCTACATGACATTGAAACTCTTCTCTTTTTGCTAGATTTATCATGGAAATTAAAACCTTAGCAGGAAGCCATAGTAAGAACTGAGGCCCAGGTAAAATTGTATTGCACTCAATGGAAAAAACAAACAAACAATCAAAAACAGAATTCTTGCATATAAGTATTTTCATACATCAGGCTGCTCAGTTTCCATCTGGAAATTGGTTAAATACATCAAATTAATTAGTTCTAAAGCCATTGGTTCCACTTTGCTCCTAAACTCAATCCCTACATGTTTGACCTATCTCAGTAAATGTCAACTATGTTCTTTCAATTACTCAATCCAAAAGATTCATCTTCCATTTATTTTCTCTCACATTTTATGCCCAATCCATCACCAAATCTATTAGCTCTATGTTTAAACCTGTATTCAGGACTCCACCACAGCAGTATGTCCATTTTAAACCTCGTTCAATCTACAATTCATTTATTAGACAATATTTAATGACTGACCAAAATATCTCTAATACTGCTCTGTTGTGGATTTACACTAGTTGAAAATCAACAACAAAATCCCTGCCCCCTTGAGTGTTACAGACATGAAATTTTAATCTCGACTGCAATTCCCGAAATAGCCACCAAATAGATCCCATGGGATCCTTTCTCCCATTTACACATTTTCTATACCTTAGCCTTTAAAAAAAAAACAAAAACAAAACCTACAACTAGGCACTTTTTTAAAAAAGACTTTATTTATTTATTTGAAAGAGATTGAGAGAGCAAGTGAAAGAGAGAGAGAGAGAGAGTGTGTGCACAAGTGGTAGGGAGGGACAGAGGGAGAGGGAGAAGCAGACTCCCTATGGAGCAGGGACCCCAATGCAGGGTTCAATCCCAGGACCCTTTGTTCATGACCTGAGTGGAAGGCACATGCTTAACCGACTGAGCCACCCAGGTACCCCAGAGAGCAGATAAACACTTATTAAAAATCCTTAGATGCCTTCACCTTTCAATAAGAATAAAAAGCTAAAACTGGGTGGCTCAGTCTTTAAGTGTCTGCCTTTGGCTCAGGGGCTCAGGTCATGATCCCAGGATCCTGGGATCAAGCCCCATCTCGGGTTAACTGCTCTGTGGGAAGACTGCTTCTCCCTCTCCCTCTTCCCCTCCCCCTGCTTGTGTTCCTGCTCTTGCTATCTCTATCTCTGTCAAATAAATAAAATCTTAAAAAAAGAAAAAAATAGTCCCATAAAATACCCAATGACTCCTGACTCCCAGCCACATCTCAGTTGGAGCATATCTCCTCAGACTGTTCACTCACTCCACTTCTTGAACATGCCAAGGACATTCTCACCCCTTGGGCTTAGCACGTGATCTTTGCCCTGTTTAAAAATCTCTCTTCCCACATATTTTCTTACCTCCAAATCCATAATCATGCTTCTTATGTCATGAAAATAGTCGGCACCCTGGATGTAAATAATTTCCTCTGTTCTCTATTGTCCACCAACTGGATTATAAGGCTCCTAAGGAAAAAGACTGTGATTTTTCACTGTTATATATGTAGCACCCAAAATAGAAGGTCAAATTACATATTGAATGTGTATATAAATGGATGAGTATATGCAATATTAATTTAGCATTCAAATAAAATATACAACCAAGAAAACTCTTTAGAAATTATATGTGTGCACTTTCTAAAGTATACAACTATTCACATGTTTGTATACTTTCTTTATATTTTATGTATTATTTACATTTATAATGTAAAGAAGTTTCATATTTATCCCAACTAACAGCATGATATTTCCCTATGATAAATCTTACAAATAGGTTCGGTCATGTAAAAAATCATGTTTGAACAATTTACATAGTTTTAAACAATTGTGTGAAGGTTGTTAGAAATTACAACTTGGACAGATCAAAAAGTTTTCTAGAATTTTTACTTCCTGGTGTTTGAGATTTAGCTATGGATACCTGCTGTCTGATTTGCTATAGCCAAGACATGAATTATATTTACTATGGCCTTCTAGAGGGCTGCAGGATAAGTACTCATCAACTTTTATATCAATCAAATACAAATTTCAATAGAAAAAAATGATTGATGAACACCATCAGGCCATTTAGTTGATGATAAGGCCAAGAATTTCAAGTAACGTATTTGCAAATTTTCACATCTTTGCCATACATAGAAATAAATGAAGATATAGGCAATGTCTGCTTTCATACACGGGAGCAACCCGACTTGGTCAAGACAGAAGTCAAAAACATGAATGTTTCATGGAATTCTATTGCTTCAGTGAAAGGCAGCCATAAACCACACAGCTGATTTAAGAGATTTCAAGGTGCTTTTTGTGCCTACAAACCATTCCTGCACAATCTAAGTTGTTTGTCATCACCTCCAAAATGGCACTGAGGGCATCAGATCAAGCACAGGAGATAAATGGGCATTCAGAAAGAGATGAATGAATGGATTTAGAAGTCAAAGCACAAGGATGTATGTGACATGATTCCAGATGGGTTCAGTACTCTGACAAGAAAAAGATGAACTCTCAAAGAACTGAGATAATGTTCATTAGGAATATAAACTCTGCCGTGACCAGCTCTGTGTCAAACTGCATTAAAGACTCCTTGCAATCTAGAGTATTTATCCAACTAGGAGTATAACATTTGCTTAGATTTTAAACCTTATGTTTAATACATGATAATCATGGGTAATAAATTTTTCACAAATTATATTTCACTTGACAGCCAGGATGATTTATTAGGTTCGTGAATTCATTGAAAATTCAATACCTTTGGGTGCTGCATCACTGAACTTAATGAGCCAGATTCTCCCACTGAGTAAGTTGCTTTCAGGCTCCTAGGGTCCTATTAAATTAAGTTCTTCAGTACATTAAATGCTTCCCTAGTGTTTTAAAGAGTTAATACATCCTGCAATGGGGAAGTACTATATGAATTAAAAATAAAATTAGCAACATGCCTTTTTTTTCCCATTCAAAGAGTAGTCTCTTTACTTATAGTCTCATTTCTTTAGATTTATAGAGTTCTTTAATAAATAGAGGTATTTCCAGACAAGTGAAATAGATGACTTGTTTTTGTTCTGTCATTCACAGAGAAATTGCTTTACAAACACCATTCCCCTTTCTTTCCGTCTTTGCTGTTATTGGTATGACATTGCTTCCGCAGTTGTAGAATCAGGTGAATACAAAACTAAGACTAAGTTTCATTTGTTTCCTGGAAACACAGGGCCTCTAGTGACTAGTTAGTCTCTTCTAGTCTCTCCCTTCAGCAGTTTCTATTTGTAAACACTTTGTCCATTAGTGGGAGCAGATGGGTAGTAGTAAATAATCTTTTAGCTAATGTTCATATAATTTTGGTCTAGTAGAAAACAGAAATATAGAAATTGACATCAATATACCTTAAATATCATACTGTTTAAACATTATTACACATATGAAGAAATACAACTGCATTAGTTACAGTTAATGTACTTTATCTGGTAAGAAATATTTATTCACACAATAAAGGTCCTTAAGAAATAAGGAGTGAAGAAATAAGCAAGAAAGCTCTCCTAATTACAACATAGTTAACAAATACAAGCACACATATGAATACTTCTTTAAATAGAGTTAAAACATATGGTACATATTTTATGGCAATTAGGGAAAAAGCAGAAATTGAATATAAAATTATTCACTATAAATAATAGGGCTATCATACCATCCTACAAAGGCATATGCTATATATAAATTCTTGAAAATTAGTGAGATGCCCTGAATCATAAATATATAAATATTAATTATATATATTATTATATTATATTTATTTATTATTTATTTATATATTTATATATATTTATTATTATATTATATTATTATATATTTATATATAAATATTATATAGTTAATATATAAATATATAAAAGAGAATATATTCTCTTCAGAAAATTATTCCAACCCTGTTTCAGCTGTGTGTTTCTTATATTCATTTATTGATGGAAAGAATAGTCTTCACTATTAGTATTTTTGTCTTGCAAGTTAATGTGATCATATGATTTTCCTTTCTAATTTATCCCTTTCTCTTTAATCCACATTAACTACTTTCATATTTTTTGTTCCCGTTTAAAGTTTATTTTCTTAGAGGCCTTTCTGGTCCCCTACACTGATAAAACTATGGTTCTATGTTCCTTTAATGCCAGTGAATGATAATATTCATCATACTTTATGGTAGTTACATGTTTAGAAAGATGTTTCCACTCTATGATTTACATGAAAGCATGAATATTAGCACATAATGTATTTTTTATTAATACCATAGAGGTGAGGGGCACCTGGGTGGTTAAGTTGATTAAGTGTCTGCCTTCAGCTCAGGTCATGATCTCAGTCCTGGGACTGAGTCCCACACTGGGCTCCCTGTTCAGCAGGGAGCCTCCTTCTCCCTCTCCCCTGCTCCTATCCCCTGGTCGTACTCTCTCCCTCTGTCAAATAAATAAATAAGATCTTAAAAACATACCATAGAGCTGAATAATTAAATTTTTCATAATAAACCATGCTTTAGAATGTAGACTTCTATAATGTCAAAGAGGAGAATTAGCAAATTATCCAATATTTAAATGTTTAACTTAAAAAATAACAGATTGCTTTTCCTTAGATTCCTTTTTGCTCCCAACCAATATTAGAATGTGGGCAAGTGCAGTAGGTCTTTGGCTAATATTCAGTAAGCTAAAAATATCATTTTATTAATAGGCATTGCTGATTTTTATGTATTTTAAATTCTAAAATTCATTTTATTGTTATGCTTTTCTTTATAAAAGAATGTATGTTCACTGCATTGTCTCCTTGGTTGTCTAGGAATCAGGTTGTGGGCAGCCCTGGGTGATCCAGACGTCTGGTGGCAGGGACAATGGAGAGACCCTCTTCGGAGGAGGAGATTCATACAGTGTCCCAGTCTACCATCAAGGAAAATTTGGAGGCAGCAGGCCCCTTGGAACACAAATTACCTTGTTATTTACACACAAGTTTTCTAGTTCTCAAAAAATGAATATATAAATAAATAAATAAAAATAAAAAAGCAAATAACTGGGGCGCCTGGGTGGCTCAGTGGGTTAAGCCTCTGCCTTCAGCTCAGGTCATGGTCTCAGGGTCCGGGGATCGAGCTCCACATCGGGCTCTCTGCTCAGCGGGGAGTCTGCTTCCCCCCCTCTGTCTCTGCCTGCCTCTCTGCCTACTTGTGATCTTTCTCTCTTTCTGTGTCAAATAAATAAATAAAATCTTTAAAAAAAATAAAAGCGAATAACCAAATGAAATGAAAAGCAATACCATATAATATTAGTGCTGAGAAATAACTGCTGTTCATCTCCTGGTGTATGTTCTTTCAAATGTTTTCCTATTCATGAACTTACATGTAAATAGCAAAGATCCTTTTGAGCTTAAAATTTTAGACTTTTATTAGCATGGAAGATAAGTCAGTACATCATGGTATGTTTTGTAACACATTGTGAGAGAGAGAGAGCTGAAAACAACACAATACAGGTTATATGTTGTCATTTTTCTACTTGGACAAATGAACGTGAGTGTAAAGTTTATCTGGACAATAGCAGCAAGAAGTAGGCATCAACATGGATACCAATCATAGAAGACACCAGAAAACATTCTCCTGAGTCACTTTCAAAGAGGTAGAAAATGAGTTTACACATTACACTGGTGGCAGAACAAAACAATGAAATTCAAAGATTTCTTTTAATGTAATTTTATTTTTATCTGCAAACTGGGGACTATGCGTTCATGTATTACCATCTGCATAGATGCTTCATGCTATAGTTAGTATTTTAAAATGTACTTTTTTAATTATGATTTTCCATCCCAAAATATTCTACCACATTGTTTCATATTTAATGCCTAGATAGAATTTCATTATCACTATGCCTCTGTAACAACAAATTTTTATGAAAAAGTTTTGTACAAAATCACAAATCTCAATGGCATAGCAATTTAAAAACTTAGAAAAATAACTGAAAATGTGTCCAATTTCTTTTTAAGTACAATTGAACAGGGCCAGAGATTGGTCTTCTATTGAATATATTCTGCATTCTAAATTTAACCTGCTAGAATTCTATTTAAATATCATCCTATTTAACCTTTTGAAATACAGGATTTGCTTTTCAATAGGAAGTTGGCATCCCATCATAAAATGAAACCAAATGTACTTTGACATAATTATTGCCTATAGTAGCAAGCTTTTATTTATGCATTATGGGTTGTGTATAATAAAGATATGGTTTCAGACTAATTTATTTTGCCTGTGTAAGATGGAAGAAATTCAAGTGTGTGTGGGGGAACAGACTTTATTTCAGGTTTAATAATGAAACAATCTACATAATATATGACAAATATTTCATTCATTGCAATGAATAAATGCTTATTTAGCATTTAAATTTACAAAGTGGCATCACAAACCTTTCTTGTCAAGCAGCTAATGGATGAAAAAAATAAAGTATGAAAAAGTAAACAGAATGATATTGACATTATGCTGCAATTAGTTATCTGAAGGTCAGGGTTCTGATAAACTGAAGGTAGGTGCCTAGGTTGTGTGTGTGTGTGTGTGTGTGTGTGTGTGTGTGTGTGTGTGATGAATAGGAGCAATGCCTCACAGTCCAGGGTGTTCAAATCCTATGTGTGGAAAAAAGGAAAGAAAGAAAGACAAAAAAAAAAAAAATAGGATGGGAAAGGGGAAGGAAGACACAGGCAAACCTGGGAGAAGTAACTGAAAAAAAAAAAAAAAAACTGTCTATGGTGATGTAAATTGGGAGTAAGCTCTAGTTTTGTTTTGTTTTGTTTTTAATTTTTTAATTAACATATAATGTATTATTAGCCCTAGGGGTACAGATCTGTGAATTTCCAGGTTTACATACTTCACAGCACTCACCACAACACATACCTTCCCCAATGGTAAGCTCTAGTTTTAAAACACTCTGATTCAAATTATAAAGTTTGCTGGGATGCCTGAGTGGGTCAGTCAGTTAAGATTAAGTGTCTGCCTTTGGCTCAGGTCATGATCCCAGCATCCTGAGAACAAGCCCCATATCCAGCTCTCTGTTCAACAGGGAGTCTGCTTCTCCCTCTCCCCTTCCCCCAACTCATGTTTGCTCTCTTTCTCCCTCTCTGATATAAATAAATAAAATATAAAAAAAAAAACAGGAACAATAACAAAGAAAATAAATTATAAAGTTTGCCAGATGACTATAGTAGTTTGTAATCCACAATTTTGAACTGAAAAACTAAACTTAAGCACTTGTATATTTTAGTAATGCTAAAGTTGAGGAGAGGCTTATTTTTTTCTCTGATAACAGAAGATTGATAAAATCATGTCATTTTTCAATCACTGACAGGTTAATTAAGGTCAGATAATTATTCCTTTACACAGATTTTTATGATATCGGAATACTTGAGGAAGATTCTGCTACTAACTTGGATTTTCTTTAAGGTCATTTAAGTTGTTAAGTGACATAATGGAAAGGAAGAAAATAGTTCTAATGTATGACTCAGGCTATTGTAAAACTTTCAAGGATTTCTCTCCTGTTTGAAGCTTATCCTGTGGATTCTTTGAACTAAAAACATTTTCTGGTAAATACCACTTAGGAATTAGTAAAAACAATTGAACTGGACACTGTTTATACCATGTTTCTCTTTATTCCACCTTTGAAATAGGAATATTTAATTGTAGTATAAGTTATTCTGAAAATATTTTTAAAAAATGATGCCAGAAAAAGCTTAGAAAAAGACATATCTTTTATCTGAATGTCTCTATAACCAAACATTTTTCCTTCTTTTCTACACTATGACTGACTTCTTAGCAGCAGGAAGCTCACTATGTCTAAAATTAGCCTCTATAATCCTTAGATATACATCATAGTTTTAGATACCTCTTCTTCAATGTAACCAAAATTTCCCCTTCTATCTTCCAAAACTTAAAAGATGTTCTTTCTGATAACCAGGTTTCCTCCTGAAATATATGGGAGAGTCAAGAACACAGCAAGGGAGCTTGTTGCAAAATTATCCATCTGAGGAGGAAAATGGTTTGTTCTAGTACAACTCCCAAAGCACAGACACCTTATAGTGTATAGCACAGACACTGTATGGACAATAAACATACATCATTTGCTTTTTGTTTTTAAGCTGTCATAGCTGATTGGAAGAAAGCTCAGAATCAGGATCTTGAAAGAAACCGTAAGAGATAAAAGGAGATGCAGAGGGTTTGGTTCACAAATATAATTGTTTTACAGGGTCCACCACACCTCTAATATCTTATCATACCACATTTTTTCATGTTTTTTCTATGCCTAGGATGTTTTGTTAAGTAGTGCAAGCTCTATTGGCACACTTTTAACACTTCTGAGCAATCTCAGCCTTTTATAAACAAAGTTTTACGTATTTTAGACTTTGACTCTTATTTACCAATATTCATTTTTTTTTCCTTTGGAGAGTATCACTATTTTTAGGAAAAAGATGACATTTTTGACAATTATTTTTGTAGATCATCTGTGTGATCTAAGAAATCCCATTTGTTTAAAACTCTTTCTGATCAGGATGCCTGGCTGGCTCAGTTGATTAGGTAGCTACCTTCGGCTCAGGTCATGACCCCAGAGTGCTGGGATTGGATCCAACCCACTTCAGGCTCCTTGCTCAGCAGGGAGCCTGCTTCTCCCCCTGCTTGTGCTCTCTCTCTCTCTGACAAATAAATAAATAAAATCTTTAAAACAAACAAACAAACAAAAAACTCTCAGTGATTTGAGAAATTCCTTAGCTTTTCTTTGTTCTTGGTGGGGTGTGGCTCCACTAAAAGGGAAAGCAACTTGAGTATCATTGTGCACAGTTATTTATAAGATCAAAGAATCCTACATCTGGCAACTCTTGATGGTACTGTGGGTAGTAACCAGCTCTAGTTGGCACTGCAGTTAATAGGGAATCAGAAATTAATAAAAAACTAGGAGAAAACCTCTAATGGGTCTCTGACACTTGGTCTTCTGCTATTTTTGTTTAATTATGATTAAATAAATGATGACTGATCTAGCCCTGCTCAGTGGGGAGTCTGCTTTCCATCTCCCTCTGCCCCCTTTCCCCTGCTTGGATACTCTTGCTCTCTCTCTCAAACAAGCAAACAAATAAATAAATAAATAAAATCTTTTAAAAAATTAACACAAAATGGATCAAAGACTAAACATAAGACTGGATATTGTAGAACTCCTAGAAGAAAACAAGGAGGACGTTCCTCAACATAGGTCTTGACAATGATTATTTGGCTATGACATCAAAAGCATAAGTTAAAAAAAAAAACAAAAACAAAAAACAAAAATCAATAAGTAGGAGTACATCAAACTTAAAATCTCTGCACAGAAAATGAAAGGGTTAACAAAATGAAAAGGAACCTACAGAATGGGAGAAAATATTTGCAAACCATATATCAGATAAGGAGTTAACATAAAAAATGTGTAAAGAGCTCATACAAATCAATAGCAAATATCCCCAAATGGTCCAATTAAAAAATGAGCAAAGGAACTAAATACACACTTTTCCAAAGAAGTTATATAAATGGCCAATAAGAATATGAAAAATTCTCAACATCACTAAACATCAGGGGAATGCAAATTAAAACAACAAAGTATCACCTCACATCTGTTAGAATAGCTATCATCAAGAAGACACGTCTTACGCATTGGTGAGGATGTGGAGAAGAAAGAACCCTTGTACATTGGTGGTGGGAAGCAAATTGGTTCAGCCACTTATGGAGAACAATATGAAAATTTCTCAAAAAACTAAGATTTTTCATTTAATTATATAGTTGGAATGAAATATTATTCAGCCATGAGAATGTGGAAAATCCTGCCATGACATAGATGAATCTTGAGGACATTATGTTAAGTGAGATAAATCACACAGTGATATACAAATGCTGTATGATATCACTTACATGTAAAATCTACAAAAAACGGAACTCATAAAAGTAGGTTAAATTGTGGTTACAGTTAGTTAGGGGTATGAGAAAAGAAGAAATGTTGGTACAAACTTGCCATTAGTAGGGGCACTTGAGTGGCTCAGTGGGTTAAAGCCTCTGCCTTCGGCTCCGGTTATGGTCCCAGTGTCCTGGGATCGAGCCCCACATCGGGCTCTCTGCTCTGCACATCGGGCTCTCTGCTCTGCAGGAAGCCTGCTTCCCCCTCTCTCTCTCTCTGTCTGCCTCTCTGCCTACCTGTGATCTCTGTCTGTCAAATAAATAAATAAAATCTTTAAAAAAAAAAAAAAAACTTGCCATTAGTAGAAAAACAAGTCTTGGAAATCAAATGCATAGTATAGTCATTATATACAAAAATATTGTATTATAAACATCAAATTTGCTAAGAAACTAGATCTTAGTTATTCTCACCACAAAAAGAAATAGTTCTGTGATATAATAGAGGTGCTAGATATTGTTACAGTTGCAACCATAGGACAATATACAAATTCATTAAATCAACATTATGTACCTTAAATTTACACAATGTTGTATGTAAAATATATTTCAAAAATATTACACAAATAAAAACAGTTATAATTTCAGGGATTTTATGATTGATAAAAAGTAATTCCTGGTAAATTAAAAGTATAAATATGAAAAATCAAACTTTATAAATATTTTAGATACATAACAGAATGCTTGTATGAACATGGGAAAGAAAATATCTATTTACTAAATCAGTCAAGAAAGAACAAACAAGAAAATTATAAATTTGATAAGTTTAAAATTAACATCTTTGGTCTGGAAGTCATCTCACCAAAAACCTGATAAAAGGAACAGGGAGAAAATATTTGCCAAGTAACTATGATTATGTTTGTATCACTCTTTTTGGCAAGCATTTCATTTTTCCTGCCAGATATTCTAGAAGAATGACTTTGCTTGTCTACTGCTTATTCAAAAGTTGTGTGGTCATTGATTTGTTTTGATCAATGAAATCAGAATCAAACTGTCATGTGTCTGAGTGTCATTTTTGGGTCAGAGCTTTAAAAGCCTAATATCTGTTGACTTCCTTTCTCTTTTCCTTACCTCTGGGGACCAGAAATATCCTAGACCTGAGAGTAGTCACTCAGCAATGGATCCCAGAGTGAAGATGGTGGAAAATAAAGACCCAGTTGATTCATAGGAAATTTGTATGGTAAGTGAGATATAAACTTGTTTATTTCTCAACTTATTTTTATAACCATAATGTAATTTAATCATATGCTAAATCATATAATTTAACATAATTTAATTAATTATAATTAAAATTCAAAATGTATAAATAACACACTTTATTTTTTAAACTCAACAAAGCAAAAGACAAACTGAAAATTTTATGAACAAGTTACTTACAGAAAAGAAATCTCAGATGGTCTATAACTACATAAAACTCTAAGTAAATGTGAATGCTCTCTTGGTAGATATCACTTAGTTTTAATTGCCAATGTCCTAGTCACCTGACATTAACTCCCAAAGATCCCATCTGTAAGAATCCTCATACTGTGGTTTGAGGCTTCAACACACAAGTTCTGAGGGGGACATAATTCAGTCCACAGCAGTCAACAAGCCTCATGCACCTTGGGTGCCTACCCATAAGGTTATGATTGGACACTGAAGCTCAGCTAGGGTAGTTTGCTCAACTTTGTCAGTTTTCTTTTAACCAGGATGTTCTGCTCATTGTCCTTCAGTTGCTCCCACAGGACTCACAGAAGTCATCTATCAAGGACTGCAGCCTCGGATCCAAGGGATAATGTAGGTCAGTTCCTAACCCAGTAGGAGACACATACTGTGCTTTAAAGTAATCATCAGACTTAATTCTTCTAGTCCGTACTTAGAAGTTATTTTTCCTTTTGATGACTTGGCTAGAACTCAGGTGTCTGCTCTAACTTTTATTCCTTTGAGGCTAAGACATATAACACCATGAACTAAATTTTTTCTGTCAAGATTATCAAATGATCTGTACTTAATGCATTAAATTGTTGATTTAAATACATTTTAATAGTTTACTTGTGGAATATCCTTCTCATCTGAGAGTAATAGAAACTCACTTTTGAACAATATTAAATAAGAGGATAGCACTACCTCCTTATTCTACTTCTGTTCATAAGGTTTTTACTTTATTATTGAGCTGGAAGCTCCTGGGGTTAGTGCTGGATCTTGGCCTATGCTCTACAAATCAGCATATAATTAGGTAGTAGAAAGCCTCTGGGTATTTTGCTTTGCCACTTAAGTGGTTTAGATCTAAAGTGCCCAGAATAAGGGCTCTATAGCTGCTAAATCCGTTCTCTATTACAAAAAATCATGTATACTTTCTCTCTACATGGGCTTCTAATCATGACTGACCTGACTTTTCAGGCTGTCCTAATAATATGAACCCTAGAGCCTCAGATACAGAGTGCCAGCAGTTTAATATGGATTTTATCACAAATATATCCTCCCCTGGCCTAGCATAAAAACTCAGAAATGATGAGGGGATTGAAGGTTTCTTTTTCTCTATATCTCAGAAAATATGTTATATTGTTTGATGTCAGGAAGGGACTCAAAACTAAAGGTTAACACTTTGTTTTTTTTTTAAACCATTAATTTACAAAAAAAAAAAGACAAATTCATTTGTCATTTATTTTATAGAATGAATAAGTTTTCCTCCATGGGTTTCCAAGAGTTACAGAAATTATTGTCACAAGCTGTTATTATAATTCTTTTAAAAATTATTTATCTATCTATTAATCTATTTATTTATGAGAGAAAGAGAGACCACCCACAAGTGGAGGGGTGGGGTAGAGGGAGAAGCAGGCTCCCCAATGAACAGGGAGCCCAATGCAGGACTCGATCTCAAGACCCTGGGATCATGACCTGAGTGGAAGGCAGACACTTAACGACTGAGCCACCCAGGTGTCTAATTCTGTTCCTGTTGAGTATGTATGAGATACTACATGAAATCCTCTTACAATGCTTTGGGAAACCTAACTTAATATTTATTTATTTACTTACACAGTTATTTATATATTTTTTATTTTATTTTTAAAAAATATATTATTTATTTATTTACTTATTTATTTGAGAGAGAGAGAGAGAAAGAAAGAGAGAAAGAGCAGGTGAATGTGGGTAACAGAGGGAGTAGAGGGAGACCAGACTCCAAGCTGGGCGAAGAGCCCCAGTCAGGGGATGAGATCATGACCTGAGCCAAAAAAAGTCAAATGCTTAAAGTACTGAGCCTCCACCCAGGCACCCCCAACTTAAAATTCAGCCAAGATCTACTTGGAACTAGTTTGTACACCATGTACGGATGGTGTGTTTTGAAAGGGCAGGCTTATTTACTTTACTTCTTCAGTTAGCAATCACAACAGATAGTGCTTATAAAGATTGACTATATGTCGTTTTGCATGTATTACCTTATTTGATCCTAAGACATAGGTAATTGTTTCCTGTATTCTGCAGCTATGAAAAGCAATGCTTATAATTTAAAAAAACTTCTCAAATTTAGGTGACTAGTGAGAGATGGAGTTGAGATTGATTGATCAAAGATTTTATTTATTCATTATAGAGGGAGAGAGAGCAGGAGGAGGGGCAGAAGGAGAGAGAAAGAATCCCAAGCAGACTCCGCCCTGAGCATAGATCCTGACTCAGGGCTGGATCCCACAATCCTGAGATGGTGATCTGAGCCCAAGCCAAGAGCCAGTTGCTTAACACACTTGCCACCTAGTTGTCCCTGAAGTTGACATTAAATGCTGATATTCTGACTGCAGAGACAGAGCTCCTAATCATTATCCTCTCTTCTCTATCAGTAGACCCATGTGGGGTAAAATGTTAAACACACAAATTTTTGATTACTCTTCTTGAATATTTGAGTGCAAAATTTGATAACCTATAGTTTTAAAAATTTATCATGTAATTCTGCTCACTGCAAGGTATTAAACCTCTGATTTATGAGGTTTAAACTTTTCAGCTGCAGTTCCCTGATGGGCATGAGTTTCCAGGTTATTGAAAGCTTAGTCTCATTAAAATTTATTATTTTTCAGGATTCTCATTCATCATATTTTAATATTATAAATCTATTTCAGATAGTGCATGAAAACAGTCCCTGATCCCAAGCTTTGACAAAGACTGTTCCTTTAAAAGCTGGTTAAATATTTGTGTAACTGACGCATTCATCATCAAAAGGTCACAGCTCCGAAGGGGAAAGAAAGTTAATCTGGGGAACCCTAACTGAAAAACTTCTCTCTAGTTAACATATGCAGGACTGTCACTAGTAGGGCAGGAAAAGCACTCTATTATTCCATGAATCTTATGGTGTCTGCAGTTGCCTAAATAGGCATTTTCTCACAAATTGAAGCAATTTCTCAAAAATAAATAAACAAACAAACATGTATCTAAGTTCAGACTTGAAAATCCTGTAGAAATACACAACACTACCGGATTTAAAATAGGAGCATGATTTAGTAAGAAGCATAAAATACAGTGGTGATTATCACTGTGTTAAGTCCTACACTTAATATACCATTAAGGAGGAGGGAGTTGCAGTAACATTGTGACTTACTGATGGTTGAATCTATTACCAGAAGACAATTTTTTTTCACATTTCTGAATTTATATGGCAGAAAACCATAAGAAATGTAATAATTATATTCCCTTCATTTTATATTTAATTTCAGTATGTTTGAAGGTAAAGTCAATGATTGGAGGAACAGATATTTCAAAAATGAGCAAGTTTTGGAGATAATTTGGAGAAGATCCTGCCACCTACAATTTGATAGAGATTTACATTCTATATTTTCCAGAACCTGACACATAGTAGGAACTGAGAATATTTCAAAATAATGAACCTACAATCTCTCCATAAAGGGATTGGTTACTTGAAAACTAATTCTTATTTTCATACAATCTCACTTCCATCAACCCCTTTACATTTTTTCCCTCAAAGTCTGCTTTTCTTTATTTTTTATTTTTATTTTTTTAAAGATTTTGTTTATTTGACAGACAGAGATCACAAGTAGGCAGAAAGGCAGGCAGAGAGAGAGAGAGAGAGAAGAGGAAGCAGGCTCCCCGCTGAGCACAGAGCCCGATGCGGGGCTCTATCCCAGGACCATGGGATCTTGACCTGAGCCAAAGGTGGAGGCTTTAACCCACTGAGCCACCCAGGTGCCCCTGCTTTCCTTTATTTTGAGCACAATTCCTTATATAAAACTTTATGGATGTGAGGAACTTCAGGTTGTAGGATGTTATCAGGTTTCCCTATCTTTTCCTCAAAAGTCCTAGGTGATGTTTTAGCTACTGTGATGTTAATAAATTGTTGTGAGCAGTTTATAGCTATTCGTCAATTGCTAAGACCAGGGTGGAAAACAAACTATTCTGAGACACCTTATACACTTAGCAACTTCTGATACTATTTTGCTTAAATTTCAGATTCTATATACCACTTCCTGACTAATAAGGGAGGTATTTTCTAATCCCCTCAAAATCTAAAATTTTCTGAGTATCTTGATTTTATTGCTTTTATGTGTCATGGAAATTAAATATTATCTCCACTTATCTATCGCTCACTCAAAAATTATTTTTGAACTCTATGATAAGCATTGTTTCTTGATACTCGGAGGAAATGTACAGATAAATGGATAGAACTTGCCTGTGCAATTTGGAGGTTTGTTTGTTGGGGGAGGGTAAAGAATATATATGTTGTGAAACTAAATACATAGTAAAATTAATAGGCTTAATTCTCCCTGTTAAAAATAAGAAAGAAGACATCTCTTCCTTTTCTTAGAGCATTTACTTTAGAAAAATGTTTAATTATAACTGATCTCTCTTTGAAATGTAAGTAAATGTTTTAAAGGCTAAATGAGACTTTGCCAACTTCAAAACCCAGAAATCTCTTTCTCAAATACATAGGAGTTATCTCTCTGAAATGTAAATACCAAGGATATAATGCCTCTAACTCCCATTGTCTGAGAGAGGATAGGAGTCTAACATCTGTGGGGTGTCTTGCTCCCAAGTTGTAAAACTATATATGAGAGGTTTATTTTTCCTTTAGATAAAGCCAATTAACTATCACAGATGGTCAACCCAATTAACAAATGTATTTAGGATGAGTTATATGTGACAAATCATGCTGTTAAATAGTCTACTTGAGAACTAGGTGTGGTTTATATCTTGAGAACTTGTGTGCAATGGATGGTATGTGCTTGCTCATCTACAAAGGTGAGATTTCCTCCTGATTTTGCAATAAGTAGTACATTGTCTGTGATGCACATCATATTCTGCTTTAATGTTTATTCAATAATTAGATGTTTTTCTTTCTTTTTCTACCTTTGTGGAGAGATTTTCTTGGTTGGCAGGAGATTTTGTTTTTAATTATATTTCCTCAACAACATACAATCTGTTATCAATGTTTATTTGCAAAGTAATTATCCCCAAGGCACTCAAAATCCACTTTTTTTTTTTTTTCTCTCTCTCTTTCTGGGAAGATTGAGAATAACACCACTCAATCAAAGGGGAAGGATACCGATTAGAGCTTAAACATAGGTAGGTAGAACCTATTAGGTTACTTTCACTTTCAGAGAAAACTCAGGGTTCATGTTGTAAAATTAGCATTGGGAAAACCTGTGACAACGAAGCAACTGTATTTTTTTGTTGTTATTTTTCGGCCTTCAGGAAATAGGTGTTTTTCTTTAGATTAGTTAATTGCTTATTATCCTGTGTTTTGTGGTGTGGTTTTCCTCATTCATTAACTGCAAGAAAGGAGGGCATTGTGGATCAGCTGCAGGATGTGATGTGGATATTTACAAACATTAGATTTAGCTTGGGAATAAGGTAGGTAGATGATCTGAACCGTCCTCAAGGACAATATTGTCTTCAGCAAGCAATACTGATCATAAAACAGCCAAGAACAGTAGCAGAGCTGATCAAAGTTGGAGAAATGGAGCAGTCAGTAGTTGGTAAAATCCAAGGTTGGTAGAGTCTTGGGTTAGTCTCCTCAGCTTGGTTTGTACAATGTCAAAAAGAGAAAGAGAAAGCAAGGTCTGTTTCTCTACATTGAACTGTAGGGTTTAATCCTTGAGTAGGAAAAGAATTTGCTACTTAAATTTTATCAGTGGGTAAGTGTTTAAACAAAGGGAAAATAAGAGTTTATGGTCTCCCAATATTTTCTCTCCATTAACTTATTTCAAACCTAAACCTTATGTTTTTAACCTCAGAAACAAACTATATAGTAGAAAAAACTAGGGAATCAACTCAGTTTGAAAGATGCTAGGGAAATCTTCAGAGAGGAGAGGACATGAACATTGGGTTTAGAGAATATGTAGATGTTTACTGTTCATGTTAAAACATTTTCCAGTGTGAGCTGCAAACAAATGCTTTAAGTTCATTTGCCAATATCCTTCATGTAACTTTCCTCATAAAGGTATCCACCTTAAACATTAAAATATTAGAATTACTTCTCTTTGCTCCATGTAAAAGACCAAGAGTTTAAATATGGACCAATAGATGCTTACTGCTCCAGACTCTTTCTGAACTACAGCTGAGCTTCCTAACCTCATGATACAATGATTTATCTTCTGCTGCAACGGCTCCATGTGGGTTTTGGGAAATGAAGGAAAACACAATGCCTGTTTTCTCTATTATGTGCTTGCTGTTTTCTTTTTTTTGCCACCTTAAATTTTTATATAAGGTGAAGGGAGGAAAATAAAAAGCTCTGATCTATGACCTTTTACCTATCTTCTATTTACTTGATATTATTTCTCCCAAGACTACTAACTTCCTTGGAATTTCTATAAGAAATGTACACTATAATGTGTGCTCTCTCACTTTTAATTAGCACTCACCAGCATTCTCCTAGAAACATTATGATTTAAGGGATAAAGTAAACATCATTTTAAAGGATAAAAATTTAAATAGAGTCAATATCTTGTAATACATCATGTGGATTAGTTCTATCTTTCCAATGTGAGAAATTTTATTTTTTTAAAGGATTTATTTATTTATTTGACAAAGAGAGAGAGTGATCACAAGTAGGCAGAGAAGCAGGCAGAGAGAAAGGGGGAAGCAGGCTCCCTGCTTAGCAGAGATCCCGATGTAGGGCTCAATCCCAGGACCCTGAGATCATGACCTGAGCTGAAGGCAGAGGCTTAACCCACTGATCCACCCAGGTGCCCCCAATGTGAGAGATTTTAAAAATTATCTATGAATATAATATAATGTCACATATACAAAAACATTTAATTGTACTTGGAACTCAATTAGTGGAATAGCTAAGAGACAATTTTCTACTAATGAACACCGATTATCAAAGCCCCTGAAGGTAGATCTAAGAGACTATCTCATCTTGGCGTACCACTAGATTTGTAGGTGAACTTTTTTAAAAAAATATTTTATTTCTAGCAACCTCTACACTCCACATGGGACTTGAACTTATAATCACGGGATCAAGAGATTCATGCTCCACTAATTGAGCCAGTTAGGCACCCTGAAGATGAATTTAGTTTAGGAGAACTTTTACAGTCAAGTAAAATTTTTCATGAATTTAAATTTTAAGAAAATCCCCTGGGACGCCTGGGTGGCTCAGTGGGTTAAGCCTCTGCCTTCGGCTCTGGTCATGATCTCAGGATCCTGGAATCTAGCCCTGTGTCGGGCTTTCTGCTCAGTGGGGAGTCTGCGCACCCCCCCCCACCTGCTTGTGATCTCTGTCAAATAAATAAATAAAATCTTAAAAAAAATCCCCACACTTTATTACTTAAACAACAAATATTTATTTCACAGTTTCTAAAAGTCAAGAAAAATAGAAGAGCTTAATCAGAGGTTCTGATCCTAGGTCACCATGAGTCAAATTTGCAGGCAAATTGTCAACCAAATTGCATCCTCTGTGAAGGCTTGACCACTGCTGGAAAGTCTGCTTGTAGGAGTTTCAATCACACAGCTGGGAGTTTGTGCTGGCTGTCCCCTAGGGTACCATTGTTCTTTCCGTGTATATGTCATCTTTCAAGCATTCTGTTCTCCACGTGACCTCACTAACCAAGATAGATTTGGATTCCTTTGACTGTGACTGGGCTCAGAGAGAAAGAAAGAGAGAGAGAGATATTTAAAAGAGAGAGAGAGAGAAATACAGAGAGATGAAGGAGAAGAAGGAGACGGAGAAGCAGCACAAGAAGAAGAAGGAGGAGAAGGAAGAGGAGGAGGAAATGAGGAGGATAAACAAGGAAGAGGAAGAGATGGAGCCCAGGAGAAGGAGAAGAGGAGGAGAAGGGAAAGGAGGAGAGTAAAAAGAAGGAAAGAAAAAGGAGAGAGAAGGGAGAGCAGGAGACACAAAAGAGCGAGTGAACACCAAGCACTAGTCTATGAGGAGGGAGAGAGGACACTCAAGACTAAAGTTTTAGTATTTTACAATCTTATTTCAGAATTTACATTTCAAACTTCCTGTGGTATTTTATTCCTTAGAAGTGAGTCATTCATCCTTGCTTATACTCAAGGGGGGGAATATTAAATTCTATTTCTTGATGTGAGGAATGTTAAGAATCTGAACATATGTTTAATATCACCACATATCATAAAACTATTTAAATCCACTTTAGAACTTTAAAGAAATATTTTTTTCAGATAAACACAATTTTCAACGGAGCAAAAATAATTTTCCAGCTGTGGAATGGCATAGAAGTTTATTATTGAAAACACACACACACACACACACACACACACACACACACAGAGCAAATTCACACATAATCAAATACATAACCTTCATGCATAAAGTTTTGTCAGAGGAGAAATGCCTGACTTTTCAAAAAGCCTCATTCATTAAAAATGAAATTACCTTTGTGTTCATTTTAGCTGTAACCTTTAAGCAATCAATGACTATATACTCCCTGTAATCATTCTTTAAAATTAGAATTATTGAAAAGCTTTATGATCACTGATGAATGAAAGAAAGTAATATTGATTTTTGACTAGGAGAGATGATCTCAGGCAGTAAACACGTGCAGTCCTAGAAGAAATCATTTCACTCTCCTTTTTGACATAATTGAAATGGGTCAATTTTAAATAAATTCAGGTTTAAAATTTGATCACACATTACTTTATGATAATTTAGATAATGTTTTAATCTAAGTAACTCCAGGATGAAAAGATTATATTGCACTAATTAAGATATTACAATAGCACAAATATCCAAAATTATAGAAGCATGCGTATATATCACTTTTAAGTCAATTTCTTCTTACCTTATTTTTTGTCATGTTTTGTCATTGCTGTTGTTCCTTTGTTTCACTAAGCAAATTAATTTGTGTAGTTACGTCTATGTAAATGTGGAAGACAAAACTATTCCTCTATGACTAATCATCATTTAATAGGACCGCTCTTTCGCTTATGATAGGATGGACACAGAAGAAAGCTGACATTTTCGGGCCATTGGATTAATAGTACCAATAATTCTTGTAATATTTTAACAGTCATGATGTATGTGATACTCTGTAGCTTGAATAATGAGTGTGGTTCCTTATGTAACAAATAGTAAGACAATTTAGAAAAGTCATAACTTACTATTCTTAAATCTTAAAATTTTAAAAATAATAAAAAAAGAGACTGCACATTGAGGAGATATTTCATCATCTTTAAATTTATTTGTTCTCCATTTCCTAAAATTCCCCCCCTTTTAAAAATTAAGTCATATGTTCTTTCTCTAATCTCACTTCTCAATTTTATTATTCCTTGGGAAGCATCTTCACTATAAAAAAATAAGCAGCCAAACCTAAATATGAATTGATTTACTCCACATTGCTATAACCTCTGGTTATTATTCAGTTTTGTTTATTTTCGATTTCCACACTTGGAATCATCCAATTCCTTGCCTTCATTGCATTCTACTCATACTTCTCTCTCTGCCCATTTCCAGTCTCCTATGTATTTCTCATGCATTGAATCTAATGTCTTCTTCTTATGCAGAACTCTCTCCCTGGGGAATACATTTTTCTCCATGGCTTTAAGTCCCATTTGTATTCAGAGGCTCTAAAATAGACATCCCAGGACCAGATCTATCTTAATAACTCCAACTTACTTTATTTTTTTAAATGTTATGCTAGTCACCATACAAATATTTCATTAGTTTTTGATGTAGTGTTCCATGATTTGTTATTTGCATAAAACACCCAGTGCTCATTGCAATGCATGCTCTCCTTAATACCCATCACCAGGATAACCCATCTCCCCCTCTACTCTGAAACCCTCAGTTTTTTTCCCCGGAGTCCATAGTCTTTCATAGTTCATCTTCCCCTCTCATTCCCCCCACCCCCACCTTCATTTTTCCCTTCCTTCTCCTAATGTCCTCCATGTTATTCCTTATGTTCCACATATAAGTGAAAACATATGATAATTACCTTTCTCTGCTTGACATATTTCATTTAGCATCTCCTCCAGTTCCATGCATGCCAATGCAGATGTTGGGTATTCATCCTTTCTGATGAATGAGTAATATTCCGTTGTATATATGGACCATATCTTCCTTATCCATTCATCTGTTGAAGGGCATCTTGGCTCCTCCCGCAGTTTGGCTGTTGTGGACATTGCTACTATGAACATTGGGGTGCATGTGTCCCTTCTTTTCACTACATCTGTATCTTTGGGGTAAATGCCCAGTACTGCAATTCCTGAGTCATATGGTAGGTCTATTTTGAACTTTTTGAGGAACCTCCATACTGTTTTCCAAAGTGGCTGTACCAATCTGCATTGCCACCAACAGTGTAAGAAGGTTTCCCTTTCTCCACATCCTTTCCAACATTTGTTGTTTCCTGCCTTGTTAATTTTTGCCATTCTAATCTCAATGTAGTTTTGATCTGAATTTCCCTGAATGGCTAATTATGTTGAACATTTTTTCATGTGTCTGTCAGTGATTCCTATGTCATATACCAACTTACTTTACTTAACCAACTATATCATCTGTTCATAATCAGACAACCTAGCTAAGGATATAGTTTTTTTGTAATCCAACTGTTTTTTGCAGAAAGCTGTTTTGAAACGCTCTTCCATTGTTTTCCTATCCAAACTATCACTTAGTCTTGTCAATTTAATATTATCAATATAGAACTACATCCTTTTGCTTATCCCTCCTCCAAACAATAGTTTGAGCCACTATAATCAATTTCACCTAATTACTGTAGTTTATTTTTCATTTTTAAATTTTTATTTATTTATTTATTTTATTAGCCCCCTGTTTTGCTTTGGACAGTTCCATCCCTAGCAAACACACCCAAATCACTCTCAAAACTGTAACGAACTCTATTTTACAATAACTCTGACCATTGAATTCTCATGCTTAAAATATACTCTGAACCTTATCAATGTATTTAAAGAATTTTTTTTTTAATATTTTATTTTTAATTTATTTGACAGATCACAAGTAGGCAGAGAGGCAGGCAGAGAGAGACAGGAGGAGGAGGCAGGCTCCCCGCTGAGCGGAGAGCCCGATGCGGGACTGGATCCCAGGATCCTGAGATCATGACCTGAGTCGAAGGCAGAGGCTTTAACCACTGAGCCACCCAGGCGCCCCTCAATGTATTTAGTTTAAATGCAAAACTTAACCTGCCCTATGAATCTTTATTTTCCCTTTCGACTTCATCCTATATTTGCTTCCCCTCGATCTCTATATTTAACCACTGTGACCTTCTTTTATTTAATCTGAAAGCTATGCTCCATTTTAACTTAGTCTTTACATATGCCATTTTCTCTTTCTGACACTGTTTTTCTTGATATTTGGATGGTGATTTCAGAGACATTTATGTGTTCTCAGTTGAATTGTCTCTTCCTCAAGCACCTTTTAGAAATCTCTCACCTTAAAGCCAAATCACATGACCAATATAAAAATTTTTCATCACACTCTTAGTTTTGCTTCAATATATTCTTATATGCCATAGGATATTTTGCTGTTTAAAATTATTATTCATTTATTGGATGATATTGGTAAAGGCTTCTTACTTAATGGTGGTAAACTCCATGGGGTCAGAGATGCTATCTCAATCATCTATCTTCCACACCCAGTACAGTGCCTGGTAGATAGATGCACTCAGGACGTATTTTTAGAATTAATAAATGATCATTAAGCTTGTGTTTTTAGACTCATTTAATTTTAGTACAAAATTAGTAAAGAAAAATAAGATTTTTTGAACAAACGATACTACAAGCACATGTGCATTGGGCTTGAAATTTGCTAAGCAATGGGTTTGGCATTTATAGAAAAAAATCCCTGCTGCCGTGTTCTCTATAAAGTGTTTCTGATATGACTCCATTCCCCTACACTTTGTACATGGGATACATGGTCTCAGTGAAAATACTATTTGATTCTAGGCTTGGCACTTAAAGTCAAAAGTCCTTTGTATGACACCTAAAATTTTTAGACTTCTGATCCTGTTTAATTTTGCAGCCATACACTCCTGATATACTTATCTGACCACTTTTGTTCTAGACCTATAACACACAGATTATGCTTGAAATTGTGTATTCTTTATCTTTCTACACTCTACCTCCTGTGGGGAGGAGGTGCAGAATGTTGACACTGTAGTCAATGTAGGCCTTGTTGGCCTAGTGAATTTTTTCACTATTATTTCACTAATATTTCACAATATTAAGTAAATATTGCCCAAGGTTGAGAGGGAAATTGGAACCACAATAGGTCTGTCAAGAAGAAAACACATTTGAAACATAAACAACTAGAAAAGTTAGAATAATTGAAGTGTGCATGTGATTGAGGGCATGGAGGAAGATTTGAGTTACAAAATTCAAAGACACATAACATTCCTACAATCCTGGATCAGCAGACCCATTTAAGAATCTTATATCATTTCCTCCCACCATGAAACTACCACACATCCCATAGTGCTATAACTGTTTATGGGAATATCTTCTCCAATACACTCTGAGATATCCTGAGCCATATTCAATTGTGTAATCATTACATTATGAGAGCTTCTAAGTGTTAAGTTCTTAATAAATATATTTTGAATTATCTAAATACAAATGAATGAATAATCAACTGCATAACCCAAATTCCTGATTTGCAGACAGCTAAAGTTTCCTCTCAAATATTCTTTTTTTTTAAGATTTTATTTATTTATTTGACAGAGATCACAAGTAGGCAGAGAGGCAGGCAGAGAGAGAGGAAGGAAAGCAAGCTCCCCACTGAGCAGAGAGCCCAATGCGGGCTTCGATCCTAGGACCCTAGGATCATGATCTGAGCTGAAGGCAGAGGCTTTAACCCATTGAGCCACCCAGGCATCCCCCTCTCAAACGTTCTATGATATACTTAGAATCCCAATAAACAATGAATCCACTTTCATAGCCTTTTGAACTAAGAGTTATTGTAAACATTGTCAGTCTTCATAATTAATCTATTTTATTTTAGAATAGTAGCAGTCCATAGTCAATTTTGTTTCAGGTTTATACTGACACAGAATAAATATTGATAAATATTGAATGAATAAAGGAATGGATAACTGAATTCAATGCCTTCAAAGTAAAATTTCATCTTTGATTTCAAAGTTTAGTTATATTCCAAAATGCTTGAATTCTAATTCTCCATATAACATTAGAAAGCATATTTTGTATTTCAAATAAGCATGGAGGAGCTGGATTCCATAGAAGTTAATGAAGTATCTCATTATATTTCATCCTAATTAGGTAAATCAACAAGGCTGAATGACTATTTTCATAGGTCAGCAAAACAATAGGAAACATTACAAAGATACATTTATTTAGCAAACATTTATATATCATTTAATATTTGCTAGGCATTATATTAAGCAACTTATAAATAGTAACTCATTTAATTATTTTGGAAGACCTGTTATTATTCTCATTTATTGATGAAAAAATTGAGGCACAGATTGGTTAAATAACTAGTTCAAAGTCAATAGCTAAAACTGGTAAATTCTAGTTCACTCTAAAGGATCTCTCAAGAGTGCTTTTAACCATATACCATGTAATGTTAATACACATTTTTATCTGTTTCACCACTGTTGTATAGAGTATTCTATAAATTGTTTAATGTTTTTGTGTTATTTATAAACCATAATAACAAATAGTATTTAAGCTTTATCTGGATGTGAAAAATTATCACATTAGGAGCATAATTCAGAGGAGTAAAATTCACTACCTCACAGTTGTATTGATGGGAAGTCTGGATATTGCTCACTGGTTTTCTGCTGGTTTCACACTCAAGGAATCTGTGGGAGTTCTGATATGAAGACTCTGTGGAAGACTCTGCTTCTTAGCTCATTCAGGTTATTGGCAGAATCCACTCATGTTTGGAGGAATGAGTTCAATATTTCCTGCTGGTTATCAATCAGAAATTATGCTCATCTATTAGCAATAATCATGCCTTGGATAAACCTCATTGGCTATGATACTGCCTCTGAGGAAAGTATATGCTCATTTTCTAGAGGCAGATGGTATCACCTATCACAAGACCGCCCCCCTTCCCTTTTAAAGCCAATAAGAATCTTCTTACATGAAATATATCTCATGGTCCTAATCTTTTCTGTCTGGAAAAATCCGGGCTTTTTCAGTCAGGACCAACAAGAATACTCTCTCTTTCTTAATGTAAACTGATTTGGAAATTTAATTAATTATTGCCTGTAGAACTGGAAAAAAAAAGTAGACAATTTTGGTTATATACTTGGGAACTTCAAACTATTTATTTTATTATTATTATTATTATTTGGATTCAAGTTTTTATTCAAATTTCAGTGCATTAACATACAGTATAATATTAGTTTCAGGTGTAGAATTTAGTGATTCATCACTTACAATACCCGATAGTCATCACAACAAATGCCCTCCTTAATACCCATCACCCAATTAACCCATTCCTCATCTACCTCCCATTCGGCAACCCTCAGTTTGTTCTCTATAGTTAAGAGCTTGTTTTATAGGTTGCTTCTCTTTTTCCCTTTGTTCATTTGTTTTGTTTCTTAAATTCTACATGTGAATGAAATTATATATTTGTTTTCCTCTGTGTGACTTATTTTGCTTAGCATAATGCTCTCTAGCTCTATCCATATTGTTGCAAAGGGCAAGATTTTGTTCTTTTTTTTTAAGGCTGAGTAATATTCCATTGTATAACTACCACATCTTCTTTATCCATTTGTCAGTCAATGTATATTTGGGTTCTTTCCAAATTTTGGCTATTGTTGATAATGCTTCTATAAACACTGGGGTGCATGTATCCCTCTAAATCTGTATTCTTGTATCCCTTGGGTAAATACCTAGTAGTTTGATTGCTGGATTATAAGGTGGTTTTATTTTTAACTTCTTGAGGAAAGTACATACTGTTCTCCAGAGTGGCTGCACCAGTTTGCTTTCCCACCAACAGTGCAATGTCCTTGACCATACCTGTTGTTTCTGGCCATTATGACAGGTGTGAGGTGGTATCTTATCATGACTTTGATTAGTGTTTCCCTGATGATGGGTGATGTTGAGCATCTTCTAATATGTCTGTTAGCCTTCTGGATGTCTTCTTTGGAAAAGTACCTATTTATGTCTTCTGTCCATTTTTTAACTGGGTTATTTGTTTTGGGGAGTGTTAAGTTTGATAAGTTCTTTATAGGTTTTGAATACTAACCCTTTATCAGACATGTCATATACAAATATCTTCTCCCATTCCAAAGGTTTCCTTTTAGTTTTGTTGACTGTTTTCTTCACTGTGAAGAAGATTTCTATCTTGATCCCAATAATAATAATGTCTCAGTAGTTCAATTTTGCTTTTGTTTCTCTTGCTTCTGGGAATGTATCTAGTAAAAAGTGATAGCAGATGTCAAAGATGTTACTTCTTGCGTTCCCCTCTAGGATTTTGATGGCTTCCTGTTCTCACATTTAGGTCTTTCATCTATTTTGAATTTATTTTTGTGTGTGGTGTAAGAAAATAGTCCATTTTCTTTCTTTCTTTCTTTCTTTCTTTCTTTCTTTCTTTCTTTCTTTCTTTCTTTCCTTTCTTTCTTTCTTTCTTTCTTTCTTTTTTCTTTTCACATTGCTGTTCAGTTTTCCTGACACCATTTGTTGAAGAAACCATCTTTTTTCTATTGGATATTCTTCCTTGCTTTGTCAAAGATTAGTTGACCATAATGGGTGTGGATCCATTTCTGAGTTTTCTATTCTGTTCCATTAATCTCTGGGTCTGTTTTTGTGCCTGTACCGTACTGTCTTGATCACTACAGCTTTGTAATACAACTTGAAGTCTGAGATTGTTTGCCTTCAGCTTTCTTTTATTTTTCAAGATTGGTTGGCTATTCAGGGTCTTTTGTGTTTCCACACAAATTTTAGGACTGTTTATTATAGCTCTGTGAAAAACGCTGGTAGTATTTTAATAGACAGTGGATTCAATGTGTAGATTGCTTTGGGTACTATAGATATTTTAACAATATTTCTTTTCTTCCAATCCATAATAACAGAATGTTTTTCCATTTGTGTTTTCTTCAATTTCTTTCATAAGTGTTTTATAGTTTTCAGAGTGAAGATCTTTTACCTCTTTGGTTAGGTTTACTCCTAGGTATCTTATGGTGCTAGGTACAATTGTAAATGGAATAAATATTTATAATTATTAGATCTTCTTCTTGGATAGACCCCTTTATTATTATGTAGAATCTTCTTCATCTCTTGTTATAGTCTTTTGGTTTAGAATCAAGCTTTTCTGATGCAACAAAAAAAAGCCACTCTGGCTTTCTGTTGACATTCATTTACATGGTAAATATTTTTTCATCATCTCACTTTCCATCTACAGGTGTCTTTAGGTCTAAAATGAGGTTCTTGTGTGTTGCATATAGATGGGTCTTGGTTTTTGGTTTTGGTTTTGGTTTTGGTTTTGTTGTTGTTGTTGTTGTTGTTGTTTTAATCCATGCTGAAGAAGATAAAATTATGGAAAATAATGAAGCAAAATAGAAGAGGGAAAGAAAAATATTGCATCACAGATGTAGACCTAGAGAACTCAGTGACTCCGTAAAGTGAAATAACATTCATATAATAGACTCCCAGAGGAAGAGAGGGAAAAGAGGACAGAAGGTTTATTTGAGGAAATTATAGCTGAAAACTCCCCTAATCTGGGGAAGGAAACAGACATTCAAATCCAAGAGGCAGAACTCACATCAAAATCAATGAAATCAGGTGAACACCAAGACGTATAGTAGCTAAATTTGCAAAATATAGAGATAAATTAAAAAAAAATCCTAAAAGCAGCAAGACAAAAGAAATTATTAACATACAAGGGAAGAAAAATTAGTTTAGCAGCAGATCTATCTGCAGAAACTTGGCAGATAAGAAGAAAGTGGCATGATATAGTCAATGTGCTGAATGGGAACAATACATAGAGAAAGATATTCTATCCAGCAAGGCTATCACTCAGAACAGAGGGGGAAATAAAGAATTTCCCAGACAAACAAAAACTAAACGAGTTTGTTAACACTAAACCAGCCCTGTAAGAAATATTAGAGAATCTTTGAATGGGAAAGAAAGACCAAAGGGATCAACATTTCTTTTTAAATAATTTTTGTAACTACTTCAAGCAGACAGAAATTCAGTAAAGATATAGTTGACATATATATGGCTAATTATATTGATTCATAATTTTTATCATATTCTCATGTTCTATATTATGATTTCACTGAGATAAAATTAACTTTCTATGGTATTATTCCTTAGCTCACTCAAATACAAGTAAAATCTCTTTATTTTCTCTTAAATCCTTCCATTTTGTAATTATAATAGTAGAGTAGTTGAATAGTAGAATAAACCTTGGAGTGGAAAGGGAGGATAAAAGATAAGCAAAAAACTTTTAATTTAAAAAAAAAAAGGTATTTATTTGGCTTCTCAAGAGGTAAAAAAGAAAGGGGGGTTAATATTCAGGAGGTAACAAGAATAACATATGCCAATATTATTTCTTTAGGGTGTAACATTATCCTGCTACCATTGTGATTTTAGTATTCACAACACTGTCATTTTATAACTGATTTGTTTAATATAATCATCAAAGAAATTATCCAATATTACAGCATAATTAAATGGGAGTCAAGAAGTATTCCTAACATGTGAATTTGTATGTTATATAAATTTGGGAAAGAGTACATTTGAATTTAAATTTTTATCATGTGTTTTCTGGAATTTCTGTTATGTCTCTTCTTATTTACATTCTTAATAATTTCAGGAATGCATTATTATCAATACATCTTCTAGTACATAAAGCATCGTTATGTAAATTATAAATACTATTGTGCATGAGAAGCTGAATTATGAAAAAGTACATTTATTACAGGAATCTCACACCTATGCAAGAGCAAATCGTTTGGCAGTGGCAGCAGGAAAAACATATTCTGATTTCTTTGAATGCCATTGTTTAACTCTTGTCTATCTGGGAGCTAAAGAATTACATGCAATTTGGTTTAGTAATTTAGATATTTAAAACAATGACATTTGTTTAAAAATAAATTTAGGAATGAAAGAGAATGTTAGAAATAGCTTAATTAAGAATTTTACATTTATACATTCAAAGGAAAAATAATCTTCTGGATAGTATTGGTAATAAAAGAACTTTGTCTTGATTTACATATTTCAGCCAGAAAATTTCCAGACTATCTCTAGCAATAGCTAGCAGAACAAGATTTACGAACCCCAAGAAATCATTTTTCATGTCAATGTCATTTTAGAATAAATTGATGGCTGCTAAAACTTAATTTAGTTTGAGTCTCTTCTGATCATATTTATAGTTTTACAGATAGCCATGTTCAATGGTATTATATTATACATCACAAGAAATTTGCAAGGTTTAAAGCATGAATCTATTTTAAATTCTCTGATATTCAGGAATCTCTATCAAATTGTGCTAGGCTAAAGATTTTAAACAAAACATTTAACTTAGTAAAACACTTGATCCCAATAGTAAACCCGCCAGTATGAATCTCCACACTTTATTTTTACATTTTCTAAAGCACATCTGCCAGAGTAATTAGATAAAGAATTATGCGTGCAATCTGACATTAGATGAAAAGTTTAAACTATAGATGACATAATGTGAATATACAGAGGAATGCATTGATTTTTATGTTAGTCTTGAAAAGAAAGTTCATCTTTTTGAAGTAAATTAAATTTATAAATAAATTTTTAGTGTGATATGTTGGATCATCTTACAGAGTAGACTTCCAGTTTCTGATGTTAATAATAGGATAATTACTTGTTGAATAACTTGTAAGTGATCAAAATGGAGATAATTAGAGGGTTCAGTAACTGTATAAAGGAAGGAGGGAATATTATTATGATATCACAAACAAAATATAATCATTATTTTGCCTTAGACTTTAATTTATTTTGTCAACTACTTTCTTTAGAGAATACACAGCTTGACCTAGAGTGGTTTGTTTGTTTGCAATTTTTTTTTTTTTTTAGTTTATTATGTTTGTTCCATGGTTAATGTAAAAATATTTAGAGTTACATTGACTAAAACTAATAAAATCTTTCAGCTTGTGATTGTTCACAGGATTTGTTTTGCATTAATTTACCAAATAATCCCTTGGTAGAATTAAAACCAAATAGCTATTAAAGATGTACAGGGTGTCTGGTTGGCTCAGCCAGTTAAGCATCTGCCTTTGGCCCAAGTTATGATCCTAGGGTCCTGGGATTGAGTCTCATGTTGGGCTCTCATCTCAGTGGGGAACCTGCTTCTCACTTTCCCTCTTCTCCCCTGCTCTTGCTCTCTTTCTCTATCTCAAATAAATAAAATATTTAAAACAAATAAAAATGTATAAATTAATCCTAATGAGCAGAGAGAAAAATGAATGTATATGTCACACCTTTTTATTGCTACCACTGGAAAAAAATAAGGCAGATGTTATTTTCAATTAGTTGTATTTTTTTAAAGATAAATTTAATATGGTAAAGATTTATACCCTTAAAATTACCCATTGAAGTTATAGAGTGTTTACTCTAAACTTTTTAAGTTATAACTTTTATATATAGATATATCTATATATCTCCAAAATCATTTTAGAGCAAAACATTTTAATTATATATATTTTCCTAAATTATGTAGATTAATAGGTTATGGAATCTACATTATAATCTAATCTTCATCTTTTGCATTTTGTCAATGTTATATTCAAGCTATTTGTGACATCAAGTTTGATAACACATACAAACATGTGTATGATAAATATGATTTATATTAAAATAATCTTAATGGACTAGACCCACAATATCCTATTTTATTGTGGTCTCTCTTTTTCTTTCTTTTTTCTTTAAGATTTTTTTAAAAATTTTTTAATTTATTTGACAGAGAGAGACAGCAAGAGAGGGAACATAAGCAAGAGAAGTGAGAGAGTGAGAAGCTGGCTTTCTACCCAGAAGAGAGCCTGATGTAGGGTTTGATCCCAGGGTCCTAAGAACATGACCTGAGCTGAAGGCAAACACTTAATGACTCAGCTACCCAGCCACCCCTGTGGTCTCTCTTTTCTAATGTCACTTCCCTGTTTAAATTAACCTGAGTGCTTGCTCTACCTGTGGAGCATCAGTCTATATTTTATCACAATGAAAGGTGATACAATTAGCTTTGAAAATGGAAGAAATAAATGCTATAAAAATTATTTTCCAGTAATTTATTACTATTATTCTCATTTTTTAGTTTCACTTAATTTTTACAATAACATCTTAGGTAACAAAGATATATTTCCAGATGAATTTTCTAAATGAATTGCTAGGCTTTTAAGATGGGTTCATCAATTTTTTAATGGTGTAACTGCTTGGTAACTGATTAAGTGTGACTAGAGCCCATTCTTTAGAACTTTAAAATCAGTACCTTGCACTTTCCTAAAAAAAGGAAAAGTAAAAACAACAGATGGTGGATATCTATGGCAAGATTACTCATTTATGTTAGAATACTAATATAAGTCAAATTAATAAATGCATGAATGATGAATGGAGGTGGAGGAATATTAATGACCCACTGAGCTTCCTGTTGAGGGGTAGAAACGAACTAAAGATCATCTGTATATTTCTGATGTAGTTAACCTGGTAAATAGTACTGTCATTCACATAGTTGTATCATTAACTAATATATTTTGGCATCTTGATCGAATTCATGCTCTAACACTCATTGAGTCTAAGAGTACCATTTTCTTTCTTTTTTTTTTTAAGATTTTATTTATTTATTTGACAGACAGCTATCACAAGTAGGCAGAGAGGCAGGCTGAGAGAGGAAGGGAAGCAGGCTTCCTGCTGAGCAGAAAGCCAGATGTGGGGCTCATCCCAGGACCCTGGGATCATGACCTGAGCCGAAGGCAGAGGCTTTAACCCACTGAGCCACCCAGGTGCCCTATAAGAGTACCATTTTCTTTGGCTACCAAAGACTTGAGTGTAATTTTAATTTACTCTATTAAAGTCATATTTGCCAAGTTTAACACCCTGAAGTGTAGCTAAAGCTGAATATCAGAAAAAAAAAAAAAATGAGTTTTCTAAACTGCTAAATGCATAGGTTTAGCCAGTCCTAGTGATTGTAAATCTAAAGAAATGTTTATTATTTATAAAAATGACAAGACATTTCCAAAGTATAGATTGTTTACCATTATTTTAGCATTTTTCTCTGTCATCAAAGTTTTGCCCATCAAGGATATTTTATTTTAATTTATCAAGAAATGGAGGAAAAAAACCCAAAATAGACCAATTCCTATGGGTAATTTTCAGAAACCTTTTGCTTTTAATTCAGGATCAATCATTCAAATTTGGAAAGAAAATACTCATGTGGAACAAAACTTTAAAGAAAATTATACAAAAAATATATTTTAATTCTATTCCTATAAAAACCACAGTGTTCAAATAAACGCTGAAAGTATATGTTGACTCTTATCAAGATATTATTTTTTTAAAGATTTTATTTATTTATTTATTTATTTGACAGAGAGAGAGAGAGATCACAAGCAGGTGGGGAAGCAGGCTCCCTGCGGAGCAGAGAGCCCGATGGGAGGCTCCATCCCAGGACACTGAGATCATGACCTGAGCCAAAGGCAGAGGCTTAACCCACTGAGCCACCCAGGCATCCCATGATATTATTCTTATTACTGATCAAACATATAAGCTTAGGAGTTACATAGCTACAACCCATTATAATATTAAGAAAAAATTATAAAGAAAAAGCTCATAAATCTTCATAAACAATTATTGTAAAATATAAATATTAGCATACATAATATTTGAAATAAACATAATCTTTCTCTACATAAGTAGCTCTATTTCCTAAACTTATGTCCAAATATGACCAAATATTCCTAAACTTATATTCAAATGTGCTATTTGTTTTGATCTGTGGAAAATGCAGGGACATATTTATAGATTTGCATTGACTAAACTATGGTATTAATTATTTAGCCATCAGAAACTTATATCTAATTAATATGGCCATATTTATTATGCAATAATTCAAATTTATCACTTGCTGCTGCAAAGTGCAAGTTATCGAAGCCAAAATCACATTTAAAAAAAAAGAATTATGCCATCTTTGTTTTAACTTATGAAATTTGATTGTTGCTACATTCAAAAAAAATTTTCAGAACATTTTAAATGTCCTGGAAGATAAAGCTAAAGTCTGCTTCTGGTTTATTGCCAAGAAAGAATAATAAATGAGCTAAAATCTAAGCCAAAACATTCAAAGTTAAAATGCTGACCCAGAGAAGATCAGAACTCTTATTCAAAGGATAAAGAAAGTTCTTGAGGGCTCCACAGGAACCAGAGCATAGCATTTGGATTTCAAAAGTTCACCTAAAAATTTAGGGAGCTTTTCAGATAAGTGGGATAGTTGAGACATGAGAAATAAAACTACAGAAAAATATAAATCTTTCTGGAAAATAATCTCTATATCTTAATGTATTGCCATCAGAAGATTTTAGAGGAGTCATACTAACTTGTTAATATGGAAACATTTCAAAAATTTAATTTAAAAGAAGGAAATTGATATTTACTTTCTCTAATATAAAATGTACATAAATACCTAGAAAATTTTATGGATAACTTATGTCATTTGTTACATAAAAATGACACTTGTTTTGCATATTTTAATCAAAAGATCAAGATATTGCACTTGGATATTCTGGTTCCGATAGTTGTGTTGTAACTTCAGCCCACATATTCATTTCCAAAACTGATGTCATGTCTAGATAATAAAGTAAACCAGATGGCTTTTGCATGTTGTAGTGTTAAAGCATAGGCTTTGAAGCTAGGTTTATTTCTGATCAAGTCCATTTCTATCAATTTCTCAAGATCATATCCCAGTTCATAAGGCTTTTTAAAGACTAGTATTCTTATCTTTAGAATATGAAAATTAGTAACTCCTTATCAATGTAGTAGGGAGTACAGAGATAATGAAATAATATATCTAAAACACTTAGCATAGTGACAAACATATAGTAGTTACAAAAATTTAAAAAATGGTGTTATTTTTAAAACGTGTACCAAATTACATTTCTTCACTATGATGTGTCACAATGGTCTAAGCATTTGTTTATTCACATATAGGTGGAGCCAAAAGATACTTGGTAGTTTTTAAATACTATTCTGAGTACTAGAAACGCACCAGAAAAGAAAGTCCCAGCTCTCATGAAATATTTATTCCAAATTGTAAGAAAAAATTAGAAGCACTGATTTAGTAACAGATTTGTATAAGAAGAAAAGGAAATCTTAATAAGTATTAAAAATGTAAGCAAAAATGCCTTTAGCCTAATTTGGGGTAAACATGAGTCCACATATATTTAGTTTTTAGGTTTTGTTTGTTTTGAAATTACAACAAATAAAAATATCTTTTATTGGACAGATTAACAAAAAGCATAGTTTCTTATGTTGGGAAACTTCCCTCTTGCCCTTTTTATCCCAGAATACAAGGCCTTGGTTACTTCACAGTCTGTTGAAAAAATTATTTAGCTATCAACTACCTTACAGTATCTGTACATGCTTACTCTACCTCACAACATCTATACAGATAAAACTTAACACAAAAGGTTCAGGATATGTCAGCAGAAATCCTCTCAAAAGAATGACAGCATTTGTCTCGTATGCCCACAGACCTTGTGGGCCAAGTTATATCCATGACCCTTGACATTTGCTTATCTAACACTTCCTCAGATTATATCACATGTGCCTCATATGTTTCCTTTACCTATTTCCTCTATAGTTGGATTTTTGTTACTCACCATCAAACAATATATAACAACCCTAGTGACACCAGAGTACCACACTTAAAATCAAAACTCTTTCACATCTAGTGAGAATGCATTCATTCTTCCACACATTTCTTTGCTGCATCTTTTATATAAGATCCCTAAGGTTAAGGTTTATATTCTTACTGTGTAATTTTTACAACCAAGAGCAGTATTTGGCACATTGCAAAGAATCAATAAATATTTGTCAGATGATTAAATATCCCATAACATGTATTGTTTAATGATGCAAAAATGGTAAAATAGATAAGACCTCTGCCTTTAGTGAATTAAAGTTGAGTGGGGAAATATTTCTACCCTCTGATTACATTCCTTCCTTCCACCCCCAATATTGTTGTTGTTTTTTTTTCCCCCCAGAATGATAACAGCGTGGTTTTATTTCCCCATTATACTACTTTATTATGTCAGGGAATGATTTTAAGGTTTGATTTGGCAATTTTGCTCTAATGAGGAATGTATTGCTTTGAAGGGGAAAGGAGAAATGAAGGTATTTAACAAAAATTAAATTTATTTACATTTATTATTTAAAAATGCATGTACATTAATGGAAACTTGGGAAGAAATAGATAAAATAAGGAAGAACCACAAAAGGTTTGCTTTCATGTCACCAAGGGAACTGAGGGAGACTCTGTAGTGAACCACATGAAATAGAAGGGTCACCTGAGAGTAAGCAGAATTTGATTGAACTTTTGTTACTTCAGTGATATTTGCCTCAGTCTTTTGGTCATGATGCAATATGAAAAATGGCCACTTAAGTGAAATAAATATTATATGATGACAGAAATACAGGCATTTGGCTTAACTACTCCACCTAGAAGAATGTTGGGGATGGTTTGAGAGGGGTTGATGCAGTAGCTTGTTAATTCTAGAATTTAAATTCTAGATAGTTAACGGATAGTGTAATATTTGTTTCAGGTGGACAATATAGCGATTCAACACTTCCATACAAGACTCAGTGCTCGTCACTGCAAGTGTATTCTTTAATCCCCATCACATATTCTGCCATCCCCTGCCCACTTCTCCAGTAACCATCAGTTTGTTCTCTATAATTAAAGTTTCTTGGGGACCCCTGGGTGGCTCAGTCAGTTAAGCATCTGCCTTTATCTCAGGTCATGATCTCAGGGTCCTGGAATCGAGTCCTGCGTTGGGTTTCTTGCTTAGTAGGGAGTCTGCTTCTCCCTCTCCTTCTGCTCCTCCCCTGCTCATTTTCTCTATCTGTCTCCCTAATAATAATAAAAAATAAGAGTTTCTTGGTTTCTTTCTCTCTTTTTTTCCCTTTGCTCATTTGTGTTATTTCTTAAATTCTACATATGAGTAAAATCTTATGGTATTTGTTTTTCTCTGTCTTATTCACTTGTATATTAAGAGTAATTTTATTGTTCAAAAATAATAAAAAATCAAAGTGACTAAACACCTACATCTTTTTAAGTTTCATCAATATTTATTTAGGTATTAAGTAAACAATAATTTATTTAATTATCGAATAATAATTATTAGATAATAATTTATTTAATCATTAAATAATTAAATAATTAAAAGCAAATAAATTCATATATAAGATATAATAAATTCATATATAATATGTAATATATAAATAGGTTTATAAATAAAGAATAAATAAATGAGTAACTTTAATGAATAAATAACTTATTTAATTTTTAAATAAATAAATAATATTAGTCTGAATTGCATCTGCTATATAAAGTACCAAGATTAAAAAAAAAAAGAATGATAAATTACTATAAGTATCATAACAAATCTTATCATTAAGTTATATATGCTGCACTTGGGTTCCATCATGAAGGAGAGCTTAAGCATCCTTATTTACTTAGGGAAAGTATATAGAGTGAATCAACAGACAGTTACATAACAGAATATTATTCAAAACCTGCAATAGGCATAATCTCTATTATAATCAAACCATTTTTGTTTGAATATGGCTTAAATGTAATGAGTAATGAGTAATACAGATGAGTTGAAGTAGAAAATTTCTATTTTTAAATAAATCTTCTAGAATTGTCTAATGGTTAAAACTAACCGTGTAAAATTATAACTTTGGTAAGAAGTAACTGAAACAAAATATTAGAAAAAGCAAATTAAAAAAAAAATGTGTGATCAGTAAAAAGCCAGAAGTAAAATCCTGAATTTTATTAAAATTTGAATATTAATGTTAGCTATGTAAATATTAAAATTAATGGAATTAAAACCTTAACAAATAAATTTACAGGAGAAAAGTATACTTAAAACTACAGAATTAGGGCATCCGGGTGGCTCAGTTGGTTGGGCAACTGCCTTTCACTCAGGTCATGATCCCGGAGTCCTGGAATGGAGTCCCACAGAGGGCTCCCTGCTCAGTGGGGAGTCTGTTTCTCACTCTGACCCTCTCCCCGCTCATGCTCTCTCTCACTCACTCTCTTTAAAATAAATAAATGAAATATTAAAAAAACAAACAAACAAACAACAGAGAAACAAAACAAACAAACAAAAACAACTACTGAATTATCCTGGCCCAGGCAGCTGTGGTGAAGGAGCAGGAGGAGGAGTGACTGTGTTGGCAGTTAGGCCTGACCATGGACGAGGAATATGATGCGATCATTCTGGGGACTGGCTTCACTGAATGTTTCCTGTCAGGCATATTGTGCGTGAATGGAAAGAAAGTGCTGTATATGGACTGGAACCCTTACTATGAGGATGAGAGCCTCTACACCCCTGAGGAGCTGTATAAACTTTTTCAATTGCTGGAGGGGCCCCCTGAGGCGATGGGACGGGGCCAAGACTGGAACATTGACCTGATCCCCAAATTCCTCATGGCCAGTGGGCAGCTGGTAAAGATGTTGTTGTATACAGAGGTGACATGCTACTTGGACTTCAAGGTGGTAGAGGGCAGCTTTGTCTAAAAAGATCTATAAAGTGCCATCCACTGAGAATGAAGCCTTGGTTTTCAATCTGATGGGCATGTTCGAGACATGGTGTTTCTGCAAGTTCCTGGTGTTTGTGGCAAACTTTGATGAAAATGATCTCAAAACCTTCGAGGGTGTTGACCCCCAGAGCACCAGCATGCCTAATTAGGGCCAGGATGTCATCGACCTCACTGGCCATGCCCTTGCCCTCTACTGCACTTATGACTACCTGGACAGCTCTGTCTTGAGACCATCAAGTGCATCAAGTTGTACAAAGAGTCCCTGGCTCCATATGGAAAGAGTCCTTATTTATAACCACTCTATGGTCTTGGTGAGCTGCCTCAGGGCTTTTCAAGATTGCCATCTTTGGAGGGACACATATGCTGAACAAACCTGTGGATGGCATCATCATGGAAAATGGCAAGGTAGTGGGTGTGAAGCCTGAGGGAGAGGTGGCTCACTGCAAGCATCTGATCTGTGACCCCAGCCACATTCTGGACTGAGTGTAGAAGGCTGGCCAGGTTATCCACATCAACTCTAGCTTCAGCCATCCCATCAAGAATACTGATGATGCCAACTCCTGCCAAATAATCACCCCCTAGAACCAAGTAAACAGGAAGTCAGACATCTATGTGTGAATGATCTCCTATGGACACAACATGGTTGCCCAGGGCAAGTACATCGCCATTGCCAGCACCATGGTGGAGACTACAGAGGTGGAAAAGGAGGTTGAACCTGCCTGGAGCTGCTGGAGCTCAATGACTAGAAGTTTGTGGCCATCAGTGATGGCCCATTAAGAGCCCTTATATGAGCCCATTGACCATGGTTCTTAGAGTCAGGTGTTCTGTTCCTGCTCCTATGATGCCACCACACACTTTGAGACAACCTACGATGACATCAGATTCATCTACAAGCACATGGCAGGCTCTGTTTTTGACTTTGAGAACACGAAACACAAACAGAATGATGTCTTTGGAGAAGCTGACCAGTGACTTCTGATGCCCTCCACACACACTTCAGACCTTGTGCCCTCTCCCCTGACCTAAGTCTGTTCTCTTTGAAGGTTGGGGAGATGGGTGTGACTGGGTACCCCCATTTCCAGCATTCTCTGCTTCCCCAACCACATTCTACATTCCTGTCACCCACCTCATTGATTCACTGACCAAATCCTTAACCTTAGCGATGGTTTGGGAATGGGGGGTTGAATAGCATTCTCTTTCTTGGCCCTTCCTTATTCTGGGAAAAGAGTGTTCTTTTCCTTGTGTGTGTCTCTTGCCCCCCCTCTCCTAATTCTTCTGCTCTGTTTGGGAAGTACGTGAAGGAAAACCTGACTTCTTCCCCCACTGCTCTTACCCCTATTGTAGTGGCCTTTGGAGATGCCTCCTGTCTCTCCCTACTAACTCTCTTGTGTGTTGGAGAGAAGGGGCCCTCCCAGCACAAAGTTGCATTCCCCCCCCCACCTTGCCCTCATTAATTTATTCTATTTTATTAACTTTGGCCCACTGATCTGAGAAAGGAACATTGTGCCTCTCACCCGCAGCCTTCTCCTACAGCCAGGGTTGGGAGAGGGCCTGGGTGTGGCCCAGTCAGAGGTTGATCTTGCTGTTTTTGTTTCTTGTTTCTGTGTTTGTGCTCTCTGGCATTTGCTGAGGAAAAAAAAAAAAATGTGAGAAAACCAGAAGGAGGTGGAAAAATGGATCCAAACCCTAGTATGCCCTGCCCAACCCCACAACTTTTTCTTTAGCGGTGGGAAACTCTTACCTTACAAAGTAAATGTGTCCACTTCCCATACTTCTAGTGTATTTCACAGAAAACCTACCAATAAAACTGTGTTCAAAGCTGACAAAAAAAAAAAAAAAAGCAAACCTACTGAATTATCTTAAAATTCTACTGAAATTTTCAAATTTCAAATTTTACTACCCTAAAATTATATCACAAAATAATGTCACAGAGAAAAATTTAGGATAAGTACATCTAACTATTTATAACCATTTAAATATATATTTTAAAATACTTAATTGATTTTATATTAATATTATTTTAAAATAAATACACTTTTTTTTTTTACAGTGGCACACTTCTTTTTTTTTTTTTTTAAGATTTGTTTATTTATGATGGGAAGACACAGAAGGAGAGGAAGAGAAAGAATTACAAGCCAGACTCCCCACTCTCCTCCCCAGGGCAGAGCCAGGCACTGACTCGCTCTCATGACCCTGAGATCATCACCTGGGCCAAAACCAAGAGTCAGACACTAAACCAGCTGAGCCACAGGTGCCCCTAAAGAGACACACTTTCTAATAATATGGAAAGAACTATGTAGATAAGTATGAATTAATTTACAACCAATTTAGCACGTTTTAACAAGTTTAATACAAAAATATTATTTGTAAACAAATTTCTCACTGTTTTATGTTTTATTTTTTGGCCAAAGGAGTATCTCCTTTAAAACTATCCTCCTCAGATACTTCTCTTACTTAAAAATGTCCTTGGGTAGGGGTGGGGATGGGGGCGCTACCTGGGTGGCTCAGTCAGTTAAGCAACTGCCTTCAGCTCAGGTCATGATCCCAGGGTCCTGAAATTGAGCCCTGTATTGGGCTCCCTGCTCGGCGGGGAGCCTATTTCTCCCTCTTCTTCTGCCTGCTGCTCCCCCTGCTTGTGCTGCCTCACTGTCAAATAAATAAAGTCTGTAAAATAATAAATAAAACATGAAAGTGTCCTTGGAATTACTAACAGTTGTAAATACATTATAAGAAACATTATCTTCACAGTGAAGGCTAACAGGCTTTTACCTACTGATAGCTTACAACTATTACAAGAATCCTGACAGTTTGGAAGTAGTCAAATAAACAGAACATACAATGATCAAATCCAAACACATGTTTATAAGACATTTTTCTTTGACACACACCCTCATTTTATCTCTGAAGAGACATTTTGTCAAAAGTAAATGGTGGATAAATACAAATACTTAATCACAAGCAGAGTTAAGATTAAAATTAAATTAAATAGTTAAGATTAATTTAAAAAGATTAAATTAAAGACGGTGTTTGGAAGAACACTGAATCCATTGGAAGATGTGGATAAAGACCTGCTTCACAAACTTAATGATAAGCCAATTCAGAACTGTTAGGCCTATGTAACTGATATGGTATTGGAATCTTTTTTACGTCTGTTTTAATCATGTATTTACAATAGGGTTAAGAAGTATTTGTGCCATATCCTAACTCACAGGCTGTATAACCTCAGGGGCTGACGGTCTCTGTCCCTCAAGAAGGGTGTCCACAAGCCTCCGGAAGCTTCAATTCTAAATCCACGTGCCTTCCTCAGAAAGCCTCCCCATCAAACCAATGAACATCACATTGTAACCTCAGATGCATACTCCAATTTGCAGTGGTACACTGGGGTGAGATTCAAACCTCCAACCGCCTTTGGGTCACTGAACAGAATGAATAATGAAACAAATTTAAGGTTAATTGAATCTGATCTTGTTAAGTGGAAGAAAATAAATTATTCTATACCAAAAAAAAAAAAAAAAACAAAAAACTTTTTTTTTTTTTTTGATGAGAAAACTTTCCTTTATTTAGAAGGACACAAAAAGTCAATCATGGTGTGGATACTTTCTCTTCATGAAGGTACAGCACCAGCCCCAGAACAAGATCCTGATCCACTTCAAGAGCTACACCCATCTCCTACTGAGTTGCGTGCTTCAGCTCCAGAGTGTGAGTGGCATGGGTGGGAATAAGTTGTGTGGGTGATACAGCTGTGGATATAGCAGAGGGGAGGAACCTGGGCTAAGAAGGCGGTCACAAAGTTTTATCAGCAAAGAAGTACACAATTTAAACTTAAGAGTTTATTACTGTGGGGGATGTCCCTGGATTAAAGTGTTCATATGGTGAAGCAGGGTAGAATCCCAGGTGTGGCATCATGAGGATCCTGGGGGTCACAAGAAGAACAGCTGGGGCCTGAATGCTTGAGTGTCCTCAATTATCAATTGGGGAAAGCTGGTTGAGAATCATGAGGCTAGGTGCTGGCTTTTTGCTCTATGTAGTCCTAAACTTCAAATCACAGCACAGTTGGATGACCGCATTCCTGGGAAGAGTACACACTGCGATGCACATCCACCAGGGAGATGACAGGGGTCACACTCCTGTATGTGCTGCACTTCCATCTTCACCGAAGAGACAGAGGCCAGATGCTTTCGATGCTGCCCATGAGGCAACGTCGCCTGAGCCTCGAAGCACAACTCTGCTCTAAGCCACAGAGAGTATAGATGAAAATCAAAATGGCAAAAGATATTACAGTGCATGTAGTTTACCTCTAATGAATGAGCCCTCAGCTTTACACCACCTCAAATTCTAGCAAACTGCTAAGTTTAAATGATTAAGTATACAACCCACGTCCTGTGTAAGCAAGGGGCAGGACAGCTGTTTTAAAACCTTATTTAAACTCAAAGATGCCATAAGAAAAATAATTTGGAAAAAAATTAGATGTGGTAAAGCTTAAACTTTTTCATAAAGGAATAGAGCAGAGCATTGAGATTAATATACTCCTATTTTCTACCTCCAGGGCCCTTTCAAAACTATAAAAAGCCAATGACTTGTGTTTCTAGGCTCCTAGGAACTAGGGGCTTCTTTGATCCATATGGGTTGCAGAGACCACTGAAAGATGAAAAGGCCTTGAGTGGGAAAGTTCGCTGAATCCACTCCAGTTTATGATTTATTTTGTATATGTCTTTTGCTCAGCCTAAAAGCTGATCTGACTTCAAAATCAACATACAAGCAACCTTAACATCTTTTGAGTTCTCATTCTCTCCTGACTTTAAACCTGAGCACGCTTTTGTGATGTGGCCAACCTCAGAATTCCAACAAACCTATCTCCACACTGATTCTGTCCTATTCCATCTCCCTTCTCACTCTTAACCATATGTATAAAAAAGAAGCATCCATAGAAATATGAAATTGACAAAGAAAGTGGCAAAACGCTGTAATGAGTGAACACTTTGAAAGTGGCATTAACCTCTACCACCATCAATGTCATCTTCTGTTCAGCATCTCTATATGTCTTTTTAAAAACTTTACAAATATCTTTTTAAGTTTTTATATTGTATGTCAGAGGAGGGCATATCTTAGAATGCTGTTGTCAAGAAAATCTTGACAATCTTAGAGTGCTGTTGTCAAGAAAATCAGAGTACAATACTCTACTAGCTTCAGCAGGTAAAATCAGTATGTATGACTCCACATGTGCTCTGTTATAGCTCTAAGTTACGAAAAGTTATATAATACTTGGAAGGACCTCTAACAACTTGAGTGTTTCTTACAAGCATTTTGAAAGATTTTTTTTTATCCTTCACTTATGATTTATAAATTTGTAATGACATTTTCCCTCCTAGTAAGTCTACTGAAGTGAAACTCGACTACATAAACAATTGCATGTGATAGGGCCACCTTGTCTGCATTTAACTGTAAGATACACTAAAGAAGAGGTTTTCAACCTAACATCTAGAGCAGGCTCTTCTTTTTTTGCCTTTTAGCAACTATATTAAACTATGGCCTTAGAAAAGCTATTACTACATTTCCCATTAATCTGGAAATCTATGTTCTCCAAATCTACAGTATATATAATACAGTGTGGCAACAGATTATCGAATAAAAGATGTTTAAGCAGTAAGGAACACAATAGATAGGTTTTCCTATTCCCAAAGGTCTCCTGCAGAAATAACACATTGCTGTTTGAATTGTGTGCTGCTTTGCTAATCAAATTAACAGAAACATTGGGGATAACAGAAGTTGCAAGTAAAGTGATGTATATTTGTGAATTGTAATCACAAAATATATATAATGAAAAGAAAAAGTCATTGCCATCATCATGCAGTCTTAAGAAGTGCTGTTCATTTGTACACACAGCACTCTTATAACAGATTTTTTGTTCATGTAAATAGTAGTCCTGTCTCAAAGAAATAACAGATACTATGTGGATCCCATATCTCATAATAGCTTGTAACTCATAACTGTTTCCATGAAAAGACTGCCTGTATATTATGGTTTACAATCTTAGAGTATTACTCCAGTGAATTATGATTATTAAATATATGAAAAAATTTCTAACACTCATTTCATGTATGAGCATGTATATCAGTTAGAAATAACATTTGGGGATCCCACTATAGAAGCTTAAGAAAATGGAGAATTTTTTTTCCTTTTAACATAGAAAAGCTTGTAAATCAGCAGTCTATTGCTAGTATGCAACCTTTTCATAGTCCCCAGGAACCCCACTCTTTCACTAACTTCAGTACATGGCTTTCATCAGAAAGGTAACCTCACACTTCTACCCTTCATATCTGCAGGCCAGACCAGCTGCAAAAAATGTAGAAAGATTTGAAAAAGCTTATTACTCTGCTGGGTAAACTGCATTAAATGAGCCATTTCAGAAGTCACACGCAAATGATCTCAACACACTTGCATCTAGACATAGGAAAACATGGGAAATGTAACATTGTGCTTAGTTAAAACTGGGATTCTGTTACTAAAAATGGGAACATGTACACTGAAAGGTCAACAGCGATATCTGATGACATAAATAATAATGACTTCAAATTCAATCTTCAGCAAGGCTACACACGCATGAAATATTAACAGGTAAAAATAGTAAAATTTTAAAAATAGTGAAAGAAAAAGGTATAATTTATTAGTAGACATTTTATGTGTCAAAACAGGCCAAAAGTGACTGATTCTACTAGTAGTGACCAAGTACATAAAACAAATAACATTACATGATTTTCCAAAATTCCATTTTGGGGAATTTACTTTTTTTTTTAAGTCTCTAAAATGAGGAACAGAAATTTTTATTTTTATTAATCTACATCCTCAAGATATTCAGAATCTGATAGTGTAAATAATATCAGCATGAAGAAAACTCATCAATGATTAAAAGTTTAAAAAGTAAAAAAAAAGACAGTATAATTATAAGAACATAGGGATCTGATAATTCATTTGCTATATTATGCACGAATGTGTTTTGTAGTTTGATAACACATAGAAATTTACTGCTCCATTCAATGTTAGAATTAATACAATCACAGAAGCAAGGATTAAATAGATAAAAATCAAAATGTCATCTCTATTACTACAAATCATCTGAAAAATTGTCTAAGGATGGTCATATAGGAGTGTTCTTATTTATCACCTGAGATAAGCTTTCCTAAGAGGCTACAAGGCTACACAAGCTAAAGGACAAGAACCCGGTCTTTGATGCTGCGGCATTGTGTAGAATGTAGAGCACAGCAACTGCTCTCTATGTGAAGATAAAGAAAGGGAAAGATCGAAAAACATAGGCTCAGGCTTTCCTTCCAGGTAACTCACCAATCGTATAAATAATACCATACCGCATGAAGAGTAGACGTGAATAAGTGAGTAGTGGACAGACTCTGGAAGGTGTATTCATAGGAAAGCCTTCTGGGGAGAAAAGAAGACTTGCAAAAAATTTTGTATAGTTCACTCTTGAACTGTCAGCTATACATATGCACAGAAAATAAATAAAAATCTCCAAAATTGTGTCTAGAACTCTAGGTGATTGAAATATTTCACTGTACTTGTTAAATAATCTTTAGATCCCAACTACTTAGACTATAATCATATTCTCTGAGCTAAGAAAGAAATGGTGTGCTATGTTTACTTTAAGAAAGAAAGTACCTTGGGACGCCTGGGTGGCTCAGTTGGTTAAGCAGCTGCCTTCGGCTCAGGTCATGATCCCAGCGTCCTGGGATCGAGTCCCACATCGGGCTCCTTGCTCGTCAGGGAGCCTGCTTCTCCTTCTGCCTCTGCCTGCCATTCTGTCTGCCTGTGCTCACTCTCCCTCTCTCTCTCTCTCTCTCTCTCTGACAAAAAAAAAAATAAAATCTTTTAAAAAAAAAAAAAAAAAAAAAAAAAGAAAGAAAGTACCTTTATTATACAGGACCAAGTAACACCACTAAAACTCATGTTTATGAAAAAACACTGATAATTACATTTTATTATGTGTGTTCTAAAGAGAAAAATAATTGTGTTCTGCAATGTAATTTTATAAAGTACTATTCTTAATACTTTCATTAAATAAGATCATTATGAAAATGTTTTGCACACAGAAATGTTTTTGAATACATTTTTAAAATGATCACACAGTATATGGGGTTTGAATGTGTTGAATTATTTTAATACTTTTACACCATAACTGGAATTCTTAAAGAGAATACGGATTTGCATAAGGCTGATAATCTTTTTTCATTTCTTTCTGTGATTCAGCTGCTGTAATATCCATTGACAATGATAATTATATGGTTTATTATCCATGATTATCTCTAGATATATGTGCATTTTCTTTAATTAGACTATAAACTCTAAGTGGAAAATCAAAATGAAGTCACCTCTTGTCTCAGCATTGGATTTTAAACTCTCCTTGTATCCAGAGTTTCCCAATTGCCCATTGCACAATTTTACTTGGGGAGTAGAGAATGGAAAATCAATAAAGTAAATTATGTTAGAGGAAGAAGGTACACAGAGTAAAGATTTTCATTACACTCCCTCTTACCCCCACATGCTACTCACTCTGAAATGCGAACACTCACATGAACAAGCAGTTTTCAAATGCATTATATATTGTGATTAAAAAGCTGTGTGAAACACTGAATTAATATAAAAATCAGAACTACTATCACTATTTATTTCTGTATGAGAAGAAAAATCTTCCAGACGTTAAAATATTTCAAGTGAATTTTTTCTATCCACAAACCATAATTATGGTGGAAAAAGAGTGAAAATTATATACATATAATATTAAAATGGTTTAAAATTATATTTGCAATATTAAAATATTTTAAATATTGTATATTATTATATTTTATGTTTTTATTAATATATAATTCAGGGCCAGATGTGAGCATGTATTTTCTGTAATCAGACTAATATATTAGCTTTTATAAAATAATAATATAAAATAATATAAAATTTAAAAATTTTCCTTTAAAATAGGAGCTGATCCTTCATTAATTAACGTTTAAATGGCTGCTAAATCACAGGAATAGTTCTAGAAGAAGTTCTAGAACAAGCAATGTACTAATGAATGAGAATGAGCTAACTGAGAAGAGTGCACTACCTGACAAGAAAACCTCCCCTCATGGAGCATAAGTTCAAATGGGATAGACAGAGAGTAAAAAAACATAAATATACAATGTGTTAGCTTATAAATATAAAGGTGAATTAAAGAGTAGCCCCTGCTTGAGGAAAGGTGATTAATGACAAATATCAACTTCAGTTCTATTTAATTGAATGATTAATTCTACCTCCTTTCCATACAACAATAATTCTGTCATTAACCAGACCCACTACACAAAGCAAGCAGCTTTTAATGTATGTCCATTTCCTTTTATTGCAACTTAGTTTTTAAATTGCTCCACCGTAAAACAATGAATCGCTATGGATTATTGACAATGAGTCGATATGAATGTTATTATTGCTTATTATTGTTTCTGAGGAATAAGCAGAGCTATTAGACATATGTAAATAAAAAGGGATAGCAAATGTAAAAATATATTTTAGTTCATGGAAATATCTGGAAGTTACAATAATATCATTCATCAAATACCAAAGTAATAGGCTTCCTATGTCCATGCTAGTCCTCCACTATTCTACCTGGTTCCAGACATAATTTTTAGACTTCTTTCATATATGAGATCCTTAAAATCTACAATGATTTCAGTAAACACACATACAAAAATGTAACATTGAAATATTTTGCTCTGAGGAAGGAGTATAGTGTATACCGAATTTGTATATTTGCTAAATAGGGAAGACTGGTTATTTAGCAACAGCTTATACTATACTACGTTTCATTTTTCCTCCTTGTTTTCTTTCTTCAGAAATCTACCCAAACAACCAATAAATATGTGTTACTTTTATAAATTAAAAAAAATGTTTTCCAGCAGCAAAATTTACATGGCTACCTCTACATCTAACAAATCATTGCAAACTCTAAGAGAGCATGTGGTATTTGACAATTTTATTAAATAGCACCCATAAGAACACCATCTGTAGAGGCAGGATATGGAGAGGTAGAATATGAGCCCTGGGTTTCTCTGGAAAAGGCCTGCCTAGATTCTCCCAAGGGGAGTCAAAATAGTCAGGTTTCTATACTTCTTTCTCCATTAGTGTTTGGATGTCATGTGCTCCAGAAAGCCCTAACATGGGATCAGATAACTCTTGCAGCAGAACACAACCTTTAGAGTTGACTGCAGAAGGCTCTCCTATGACATTGCTCCCAGCAGTCAGGACAAAAATCTTCCCCTGAAGAGGGGTTTGTCCATCACAGAACTTGCCTTTTAGCTCTTGTAAAACCTAATCTGTTTGCCTCATATATATATATATATATATATTTCCTTCTAAATCCTCAATATCAACCTATCATAAGTACAGGAATTAAAAATATTTAGGCAATTTCATAAATTCCTTTATATTCAAACTTGGGACTAAAATATGCTTTTGATACTAAAATTTTAATGGTTTATGAACAAAATCTGTCATGTAACACATATCATAATAAGCTTATAGCTAAGTTCAGAAAGATTACTGCAAAATCAGTCGTTTCATTGCATAATCCAATATTCAGGTTGATGTACAAGTTTAAATAGAAAACATTATTTGATATTGAAATGCACTTCGTGAAAGGAGAAAGGGTAAATTTTTAAAGTTGCTCTGAACAACTCCCAGCTCTGAATGACTTATTGGCCTTCTGCCACTCTCAAATGGCTGCCAGCCAATGTGACATGTGGCATCTTTCAGATAGTGTGGCTCTTTCAAGGAAATACTTTTCATGATAAAAATGCAACTGAAGGACCATGAAGAAGAAAGTGTGGTGTTTATCTTAATAGACCAAAACAGTTATTTCAAAGGTGAAAATCATTCATAGAGATAGTCTCAAGCCTAGTAGTTCAATAATGTGATTTCCATCCATATATTTTAGTCCCAAGAGACAGTGCTGCTTCACTCTTACAGAAAATAACTTACCTAATCAAGCTGGATTTCAAATCTTTCCATGGTGTCATGTTTAAATTACTGGCAGGACTTAGCAATTAGAAGTAGAGGAGAGCTTTCACAAGGGAACCAGACATTGTTCTTGGCTTCCCTGATTTTATGCCCAGCAGCAGAGACTTTCTCAAGGGCTGAGGAAAGGCAGTAATGCTAAGCAGAGCCGATGTCAGAGGAATAAAAACTTCTAGAGCTTTTTCCTGTGCTGATTCTGATTCATCCTGAATCAAAGTATTATCCTGTCATTACCGTAGCTACTTAACACTGGTAATGTCTATCATTTGGTAATACTGATTTTTTTCTAATTCTTAAGTAATACAAATAGAAGAGAATCTGGATATTAATGGGCAATTTAGACAGTTAATTTTAGACAGTTTTAATACAGTAAACTTACAGTGATACTTTAGGGATTATACCATAAATGTACTTAGAAAAATTCATCATTGGCATTGCCAACCATCATTAAATATTCAACTAATGCACAATTGTAAATGATTACATTTTGCTGAATTTTTATACTGCTCACAAGTCTTGGAGAATGACAAGATTTTCCCATAAAGTAAATTTAATTATTCAATGACCAAAGCATACATGTTTATCAAAGAAAATTAAAAAAACTAAAAAGCACATACAATTAAATACCCTATACTGATCATAATTATTAATGCTTTATGTATATGTTTACCCTACTGGTCCTATGCATGCGAGTACATATTCAATTTTGTAAAGTGAAAGATTTATTTTGCACGTTAAACTCACTATTGTTTCCTTAAAAGTAAATGCAATGAACACATTCACATACAAACTTTGTTTAACTGGAAAAAGAATATTTAGTCAAAAGCTACAGATTTAAGATTTTCTTGTTGTGTAAGTCAATAGAACTTTCCAAAAAAGGGTGCATCTTTTAAATTTCATTTTTCCTAAAACATAATTTCAGTGAATTTCTATTCTTATTTTTTGTTTCCGATATATTTGTGGAATGACATACATTACACTGAATTTTTTTAACATTAATGAGATCATGTCCCCTTTCTTATTAATGCTGTGCATTTTACCTTCTGTGGTTCAGTATGTTGAATACTACAATGATTAAAGTAAACATTTTGGAGCCAAATTAGCTGCTTCAAATTCCAAATCTGTCACTACATTGTTCTGTGGCATTGAGCAAATTTCATAATCCTTTAATGCCTCAGTTTTGTAAAGAATGATCAGGAGTTTATTGCAATAATCCAAGAAACTTAGAATATCTGTATCAGACACAAAAAGTTTGACAGAAGTATTAAATGAGTCACTATACGTAAAACAATAAGGAAAGTGCCATAGGGACTATGGATACTTACATTGTTTTAATAATTTAAAATTTCTGGGATGTCTGGGGGCTCAGCTGGTTAAATGTCCAACTCTTGATTTATTCTTGGGTCCTGAGTGGGCTCATGCTGAGTGAGGAGACCGTTTGGGATTCTCTCTTTCCCTCTGCCCACTACCTCTCACCCCACCTCTTGCTCATGCTCTCTCTCTCTCAAAAAGAATAGTAACTAAATTTTTTAAAAAATATCTATGTATAAGCCTTTGATTCATCTGGACTTAATTTATTATATGGAATGAGAGGAGTTTTATATTTTTACCCCAAAAACTTACCCCAAAAACTTTTGAACAACTAAGTCTTTTACAATTATTTATAGTATGTATTGTTGACAGACTGGTTTCTCTTTACATATTCTGGACTGTGTGTTCTATCTAATCCATTGTTCAGTATTCATTCTGATATAGTTTGGAAATATAGGTGAGGTTCGGTGGGGTGGAGTCCAGAGTTGACATCAAGAATGAATTCTTGAAAAGTCTTGTTACAAAATGGTAGTTTATTAAAGCATGGGGACAGGACCAGTAGGAAGAAAGAACTACTGCACCAGGGTTGTGAAGGGTGGCTGATTATATACTATAGGATTGGGGGAGGGAAGGAAAAAGGGAGGTTTTGAAAGGACTTTCATATGCTAAAGAGAAAAAGGGAGGCCTTGTCATTGTCAGGTTGAGGTTGTTTTTCCCTCTAACAGGGCACTAACATGAAGATAGTTGAGAACTTTCTGGAGGAACAGTATACTCTGTGGGGTTCAAGTGTCTGTCAGTGGGCCGCAGGTTATAAGAACATTTAATTGTATCTACATTTCCTTCTGGATGCTAGGCTATTGACAGAAATGCTTTGTTCTTGTAAATTGCTAAGACTTTTGTAAACTGAGGGAGACTCAACTCTTGCAGGGTTGTGAGCTTTACAAGTTAACTATTTATTTTCCTTTCCTTAGCTTTAGGACAGCCAGGAGTGCCTGAGGAGTGTCACATGGAGGGGGGCGGGGTCGTGGGGTGTCAGTTTCTTCTTTGTCCTCAGCTCGCCTTCTGTTCCCGCATCAATTCCAATGTTTCTTGGGCAACATTTAACCACTGTCTACAAACTTGAAAAAAACCCTCTGCACTTCTGTGGGACCACATTCTCTGGACCAATTCCACCTCAATCCAACCCTTCTTTACTTGTCCTCTACACTTTGAATTCTATGAGTATCCCCAAGCTGGGTCTTGGGTCTTCCTTCAATCATATCTTTCTTCCCATTTGGTATTGTTTATTCACATGACAGTATACATCACGTTGATGCTGACAAATCCCAAAATTACCCCAATGGCCCAGACTAGTCCTGTGCATTGCAGGGTGGTGTGTATGACTGCCTAATTGACAATAATGGCTCATAGACATCTCAAAGTTACCTGATCAAAAGCAGACACTTTGTCCCTTTCTATATTACCAACTTGTTCCTTTGCCTTATCTCCCCATCTCTCTAACATGCTGAGCATACCACAACATGACTATTTTCCAGTTCTGAAATCTGGGAATCAGTCATCATTTCTCCTTTTCTCCTGTCCATGCATGTATACAATTAGTTCATTCTAAAGCAAAAGCCTTGCAATTACAGTGGAAGCATACTTTGAGTCAGACAAAACTGATATAATTTCTGGCTCTTAGGTTTACCAACTATATCATACACGGTAAATTACTTAATCTTTCTATCTCTAAGTATTTGTATCTGTAAATATAATTCATAACTTCTGATTTGATCACAGAATTTCATTGAAACTGCCATTGCCATGTTTATAGTTCTCTTCTCTCTTTATTATTATACCTATTAAGTACCTAAATATTTGGTTTTCTCTTACTTTTGCTAAATAATACTTTTGCTAAAGTGTTAAATGAATGATAGAGATAATACTTGGTATAACTACAGAGAGATGTGAAAGTGCCTTTGAAGGAAGAAATACAGTTTGTTTCTTAAAGAAATTGTTACATTTTATTAAAATGTGAAATTCAAGGTGGTACATGTGTTGCTTTATTTACTATGCTGACAAAAATACTAAAATTGCATTTTAAACAACAAATGCTTCATCTTATCTTCTATTTAATCCTTTTAACAAAAAAATTCATAATGATCATTTTTAATTATTGCTGTTTTAAAATATTATCTGTAATAAATATTCTTGATTTTGAAAGATGATTTATGCTCCTGTCTTGTCAACTTGAATATTCTTGATGCTTCCTTTCCTAAGATTAGGCTCCAAATTCAGGATATTAAGACTGAGAACACGTCTTCTGTGCATAAAATATTTGAATTTCCTAGAAAGAACATCAAGTAATAAAAAGCTTTGCTCCTTCATCCTACAAACAAAGGGTAATAGAAATAATTCTGAATTTCTTAGTATGTTCTGAGTAGTAATTAACTCAAATTTTTTATGAGGGATCTTTTATTTATTAAACTTATGAATCAAAGAACAGCTCATATTCAAGTTTAATTATATGTAAAAATACATTAATATAATGACTTTTCAGTCAATATGTAGTTTCCATTTAAAGGAAGCATGCTCATGTTGAAGAACAAAAACTGGTACAATAACTATCTATAATGCCCGCCCCCCAGGCTTTAATTTCTCATCTAGCAGAGCCAATCAAAGCAATGGCCTCAATAGACATGGACTTTGTCATTATCCTCCCTACTCTTAGTATGTCTTACTCTCAGGGACATTACTAACTATATTTGCATAAACTGTATATTATAACTCAAGAGAGGATTTCACTGTTTTCTATTTTACTGACGTGGGCTAACATAAAACTTTAGTCAGAATTGTTCAGTTTTATTGGCACAGTGAGTACAAATTAGCCATTGTATTTAATCAATAGTTTGGGAGAAATTTTGCTAAAATTGCCAAGTGTATCTTTATTGCTTGTCTCAACCATCATTGCTATAAATCTTGGCAAAATCTATAAAGTGTTCTTTGTAAAAATTCAAATGTATTTCATACAGCTTGTGCTAGAAATGGATTTTGAACATTTCTTGATCATTTTTTTCTTCTTGGTATAAAGAAAAACTTTCTAACTTAACATACTCAAACCTATCCCTCTAGTAATCCCTCTAGTAATAGAGGAAACCACTTTACTTGAATTTTTATTAAAGAACTTGGTAATATCGGTCATTCAATCAGACTTCACTGTCCACATCAATATCAACCTTCATGGAAGGTAGAAAGAACAGATGGAATTCTGAAACTAAACCTGGCAAAGCTCACAGAGAACTTAAAATCTGGAAAGTCTGAGGCACTTCCTCCTTCCATGGTTCAGCTGTGCTTTGTGAGTTAATAACAGACCGTGTGTCTGGGAATATTACTTCTCATCCTTAAAATCTACATTTGTTTATGTAAGTGTTATAAGGGGCTAATTAAGTCCATTCTAATCCCCAAGAAGCCCTGAAACCTGAAACCTTAATACTCTCTTGAGCCATGCCTGCAGAATTGTTTCTCAAATCTAGATATCTGGTCTTCTGGAAGAGACATTAGAGAAATACCTCAGTGGAAAAATCAGTATCAGGTAGTTCTGCCAACTGGCAAAGCAAAAATCTTCAATAAATTGATTCTTTGGTTTCTATATGTCAAATACTAAGCATAGGTCATCTTTGAATCATGCAAGGGCTACCCCAACCAGAACCTCAAACTGAAGGTTATTTAGATTCTTCCAAAAGCAAATAGTCTTTGAAAGGAGATGGCTTACAGTGAAGATATCCAGACCAAGGAAATCATTATGCAAGAAAGAAACATCTACCAGTCATATTTCATAGAAAAGGATCCACATTTTGTCATATTCAATCTGTATGCTTTAAGTCTTTATTTCCATGACTATCTTTTTTTATATCTGTTTCTGCTTTAGTGTTATATTTAATATGTTACCCATAAAACTATAATTCCAAATATTTCTTTCATCATCTTTAGTCATCCATAAAGGAGTTTAATAAATGGTTGCAATTTATTTATGATTTAGTTAGAACATATATTTGAACCATGGTTGAGTTTGTACACATTTCCCTTGAGGTGCCAACTAGTTCCTTTTAACACTGATCCCTTGTCATGAAACACTTGGGTTTATCAATATTTACACTTAACTACTTGTTTATACTTTGTCTGGAGGATAGCAGAGTATTAGGTAACTAAAAATCTAAAACCCCAATTATTTCACATCTAAGAAGGGAAGCTTATGCCTACAAGGGGCACAATACCTACAGATCATTTATAGAAGGCAGCTTTTATAACTATACTTTCAGAAAGATAAGATTTAGAAAGACAATAGATCAAAATGGTATTTAATACTTTTTAATATTTATAGACTTCAAAAATATGATTTACCCTGTTCTCTGTATGATGAGTTTTCCATTTTATATCCCTACCTGATTAACACTGGCTTGGCACTGAAAGCAAACAATAAAATTTATCAATCCTAATGACTGCTATTGGAGTTGCATTACCAAAACCTATTAACTATTGCAGCAAACTTGAAAGAAGTGAAACATATTGATGAGATAGGCAAAATAATGAGCTCTCAATGTCTAGATTCTAAACCCTGAAACTGATGAATATGTTACCTTGAATGACAGAAGAGATTTTGAAGATGTGATTAAGGGTAAGGACTTTTAAATAGGATTGCTTTAGAATTGGGGGTGACCAAATGTAATCTTATGTCTTTTTGCAAGTAGAAAAGTGAAACAGAAAAGGACATAATATGTGAAGGACTTGATACTTTCTTTACTGATGACTTTGAAGATGGAGAATGAATGTATGGACTGAATGTGTATCTCTCCCAAATTCATATGTTGAAGCCCTAACCTTTAATGCATTGGTATTTGGCTATAGAATCTTTGGGAAGTAATAAGGTTTAGATGGCATCATGAAAATGGCATCCCCAAGCTGGGATTAATGCCCTTAAAAACAGAGGAAGACACACAAGGGATGATCACACAATGATGGAAAGCCCTGGGGCACACAGTGAGGTGTCTGTCTACAAACTAGAAGGTGGGTTTTCTCTAGGAAATGAATATACTGGTACCTTGGTCTTTAACTTTCTAGCCTCCAGACTTCTGAGAAATAAATATCTGTTGTTTAATCTATTCAGTTTTTGGAATTTGATTGTATCAGCCCAAGGCAACTGACACAAGGAACATGAGCTGAGGAATATAATTGGGCTCTAGAAGTTGAGAAAGACAAACAAATAGATCTTCCTATAGAGTCAAAGGAAGAATGCAGTCTTCCTAATACCTTTATTTTAGTCCAGGAAAACTGGTGTTGAACTTCTAATCTGAAAAACTATTAGATAATGACTTTATGCTGTTTTAAGCTGCTAAAGGTGTGATAACTTTCACAGCAACCATAAGAAACTAATAAATTTGGCAAGTGAATATATATGTTCACAATGGTCAATTAATATCACACTGTTCCATATTGGCACATTATTTCTCTTCCCTCAAAAAACAAAACAAAACAAACAAAAACTAGAAAGACAATTTTACTAAATAACTTTATTTTTTTTAAATGAGAAAAAGTTGAACCTCTAACAAATTTGAAATTTTTGAAATCTTAACTACTCAACAGGAATTCTATAAAGCTTCCTTCTCTCTAACATCTAGCTTTTTGATATCACACTTTACATAAGTCATAAAAATTGAGAAATCTCTACCCGCTATGGGTTTAGTAAATACAGGTGAGCCATAAAATGTCAGTGAGGCCAAGGAAGTCCTCACCCAAGAAGTAGATGATAATGGGCAGCCAATGGTTTAAAACAGGGAAGCCCTTGGCCTAATATTGCCCTTTCTAGGTAGTACAATAGCTACTTTATGGGAAGAATATTGCACATTTATAGAATTTTATGAAAGATTTAATTATACTAAGAAGACACAAGAAAAAGATATACAAATCATGTAATTAGATAGTGTTGGCACATTTTCCTGTGATAACCAACCACCAAGTAGGTCTTCAATGATCTTTGCCTCTTGGTATTCATGCACATGCATAGTGTCTTCCACATTGATGTAGAACTGCTCTGGGTGACTTATTAGGTATGACAGAGTTAACAATGTGTGATAGTGTGCAACTTGAGGCTAGGTCATAAATAGCATGGTAGCTTCCATTTTGGCCTCTTACATTTTTCACTCTGGAAGTAGCCAGCCATCATGTGAGAAGGACTTTGAAATAACTTTAGGAGATACTCAAGTCAAAAAAAAAAAAAAAAAAAAAAAAGAGAGAGACTGTCTATCCCCAGCCAACACCAACTTAGGAGCTTTGCAAATGAGCCACTCTGGAAGTGAATGTCCCAGTCTTAGCCAAAGCTTCAGATGACAATAGTTCCAACCAACAAATAAGGAGTAGCTTCTTTATTACCTGCTCATGAAATTATGACTGCACAAATACTGGCAGAGACAATAAAGGCTTGTTATGGTTTTAAGACATTATGTTTTGGGGCAATTTCTTATACAGCAATAGATGGCTAATACAGCACCTGTATGGATCTGTGCTCATCAGGTTGAGAGTAGAAACTGTTCTTTGGGCTTAATATGGGTTCTCCTTTCTTCTTTAGAAGTGGACTACAAATACTGATCATAATTCTTCCTTTAGTATTTGTCTATTACATTGTTCAAATATGTGATTTCCAGAGTCAAAGTCTTTGATTCAGATGCTGTCCAATCAAAATGATGTAACAGATGATAAACCAAACAAAAGAATAGAAAAAAATCCAACCTAATAGTTAAAATAACTCCCCCAAAATATCTGATATATAATTATGCCTCTTCAAATGACAGTGTACGTTTGGATTGCTCATGTTCCTAAATAATAATGGTCTTTCTTCCAACTCAGGTTGAAGGACAATGAGATGGCATTAAAGAAATAAAACAACCTAAGTCAATATAACTTTGGTTCTTTGTTTGTTTTCTTTCTTGTAAGCCTTTGCCCTGGGGGTGGGTGAAGAAGAGTAACAAATACTAAATAAATTTATTATTCGCTGCAGGAAGTCACTAAAGAGCAATTTATCTGAGACAACATGGTGCTCACATGGGCAAATATCGTACTTATTCAATGATAGTTTATTTATCAAAGACTCTTTGATAAATAAAGACCCTCACCTAGTTGATTTAAGACCGTGACCTAGTTGTGACCACAATGCTGAAATTATTACATTTTGACCAATTTCTATGCTATTCCCCTTGGAAGATTCATTTAAGTCATTTGAGCCACTACTTCACAACCAGGAAAAAAGCCACCTCTGAGTCCTTGCCATTGAGGCATGGCTACGAATCTGTCAAAGTGTCATATTTCCTTGGTAGAGAGAGTTTTAATAAACTTAGTTTTACTTTAAAAACAAGCTGTCTGTTGTATTTTGGGGAGTTACACTGGCTAGAATATAAAATGTTAGGTCAGGTATTATTTTGTGTTTTGATGTTGCATATACTAGACATCATTTATTATTTCAAAATACACTTACTATGCAATCAATAGACATTTTTTGAGCACATACTAGATTCCAAGTGCTCATTTAAATGATATGAATATAGAAGATTGATCAAAACCATATCCTCATTCAATTTACATTCTAATGGAATACTAGCATACCTTTATATTGTAGCATGCTAAGTAGAGAACCTATTGACATAACCAGTATTACGGCAACAGGTAACTTTTAGGGGAATATTTCCTTTTACAGAAAAACTATATTCATTTGTGTAGTGTGTATTGTGTGTTTTTGTATTTGTGTTTCTGTCTGTGTGGCAAAGCAGATAGCAGTATTTTTTTTCTTGCAGGTAGCAAAAATTGGATGTCTTAATTGCTCTAGTGGGAAAAGCTTCTCACTAATAAATAGAGATTCCTGTTTAGTTACTGGTGTTATCTGATATTTTTCCTTGGATGTACTATTACATTCCATTTTTATACACACACATACACACACTTAATCTGTCATATACTATTCATGGTAATAGAAGGGATAAAATATCATTTCTATTATACACCAAAACCAGTCATTTTGAGAGATGCCTCATCTGAAAAAAATAATTTGTAGCTACTTTATTGATTAATATGAAAAATTGATGTTTCTTTTCAAGAAATTCAAATTCACATTTCAGTAAATGGGCATCTCTCTCTGCAAAACCTAAGATTGTAATTCTTTGGAAAAATAATCTGTGCTGGAAAATTACATGTCATTTGAGAAAAGGCCAATCACAAATAGTAATTACACAGAAAATCAAGCCACACAAAATCCTTTTTTCCTTACAGTTAAGAGTCCTTGCTGCTCTGAAATGTACACAGGATAACCAAATGGAGGATGAATGTTTCTGACACTTCAGAGAGAAAATCAGTTGAGCAACAACTCAGCTGACACAATCAAACATATGCAAACCTGGAAAGGAACAAGATGAGTGTTTTTCATATTAGTTCAGCTGTCAAGAAAGTATAAAATAACACCATCATTTTTACTGAACCATGATCTTACTTTTCACATCAGTATTTGTTCATTTTGCAACTTCATCAGCTTTCTCCCAGGCTGTATTCTATGACACTGAAGGACAATTAAATCTCATCTGTGATAGTGTAAAGGAAGATGACAAGATAACATGTCACCATTTGAATTAATTTCTATTATTAGATACAATTCATGATCAAGTAATTTAATGTGTAGTTTTGCATAGCATTTAATGAATAAGAACATTTATTAAATTAGTCATTTCGGGGGCATTGTGATTTTTCAAACCAGAGACCTCTTATCTAAGGGTCAAACTGGTTATAATTTTTAAAATTATTTTGCAGTGCATAGTTAATGTCTTATGCCTTAAGGACTTCCATTTCCTTTCAATGGCTTCCTTCCTTCACAGAAAGATTCCATGTGTGGCTTAATGTAACTATTATAACTTTTATTTGCAACTAGTGCTTAGTAATAAACATATCCTGTTATATAAGAATAAATTCCTATTTTCTATATTTTATAGAAGTTCTTTTTTCTTTCGTAGTGCCAGATAAAATTAAAGTATAATAAGATGCAGGAATCTGCCTATAGCAGTATAGATCTAAAGTAAGATGAACCCTTGAGTGTCTGATGATGGATGGTGGAAGAGTTACTTTTGAAATTTGTCTTAGGACACTAACCCCCTAACCCAGTATCTGAATCTTTTTCACTGAGGCCCAGTGCATCTGAAATTCCAAGCAGGTAGAGCATTTGGAGTGAAGATCTCTTCTAAGAAGAGCCCCTCACAGGGAAAACATGAAAAAACTAAGGAAAACTCTTATAAAGTTCTGATAGGTGACCAAGCAAAAGTTGTTTTATGCAGGAGCTGATCTCAAGAGATCTGCACTCATCCATTCACCAGTCTTTAGGATCAAACAGAGAGTTAAATTTATTGGACTTAAGCCTATTCTTTCTCCTATGAACTTACTTTTTATGTATTAAAATATGATGACTAAATGCAGAAGGAAAGTCAGCAATATTCTGAGTACTGTAGGCAGCTTTCTGTCAAGAATAAAATATGATCCAATGATCAAAGAATTCCTAAAAAAAAAAATTCCTCATTTGTAGAGGTCAAAATAAACACAGAATTTGATTTCAGGTCTAACACAAAACTTTTTTTATCACTATGATCAGGGAGACCCTCGAATGGATGATTCAAAAGGCTCAGGGAAACTCCATGTTTCTTTGTTAAAGATCTTGAACTATAATGGGAAAGGGGTCTTGGCTGGTTTCTGTAGAACCTCCAGGGCTATTGCCTATTGAATCCCCAAAAGACCAACTAAAACATATGGAGTAAGCAAAGCTAAATGACAAAGAAATATGGCCACAAGGGAAATCACCACTTTGACAAGGCAGTGTTTTAGAGGAGTAGATGATGAGGTGATATTTACAGGCCCATGGGGTCTGGGCTTAAGTGGTTAGGTAGGGCTTTTCAGACCAGTAACTGATTAGAACAGGTAAAGTCTATGACATGAGCACTTAGAATTAAGGGACACTTTCAGATGAGGGCCTTGAAGTGAGTCTTCATAAGTAAACTGCTGTTTAATAAATAGTTATATGCCCAAGTGAGAAATCTATTGTCAGAAAAGACAGTTTGCTCACACAAATTGGTTTGCAGGAATTTCCCGAAGCAAACAGTAAAGTTATCTATTGGTTAACAGTCCTAGTTTCCTGAAAAAATAATATTATGAAATAAATTTTTAAATCATGTTGACATGGGGCCACTGGGTGGCTCAGTCAGTTAAGCATCTGCCTTGGGCTCAGGTCTTGGTCTCAGTGTGCAGTAGCCCTACTCAGTGGGGAATCTGCTTCTCTCTCTTTCCTTCTTCCCCTCCCCCCACTTGTTTCACATGCTCTTTCCCTCTCTTTCTCTCTCTCAAATAAATCTTAAAAAAGAAATCATGCTGAACTAAATGGTCTCAGGTTTTATTTCTAATAGTTAAGCTATGTAAATACAGATAGTCTAAAGTTTCTACATACTATTGTGTAGTATTGTCCAACCAAGATATTACTTTTATTTGCTATGAGCTTCAGCTAAAAATCTAAAAAATCTTAATTTCTCTTCTTTAATAAAATGATTATAGTTGTGATAATTTCCTTCAGCTGAATTTGTGTGTGGATTGTGTGTACTCTGTCAGCATATTCTAAAACAGCTTCTCTAAAATTTTAATTTAGAATGAATGGAAGAACCATTAAATTGTTTAAATCTTTTATTACTTAAATCCTGTATTACTTCAATTGATTGCTCTGTATTTTTATGGCAAAGTTTTTGATATGTTGTCATGAATTTAAATGAAAAACCTGTTCAGCATGAAAACAGGAGTATTTATTTTCAAAAAGGATTCTCCACCATATGTCATTTACAGAAACGAGTCAATTCTTCAGGGCATATAAGTGTATATTTCCTTCTGTTGGTGTGGAAGTAAGCAAAATGACAATTATTGTACATTCTTCACGGGATCTTCTGAAGCTTCAGGTAAAATTGCTAAGATGGAGAAAAACAAAAATAAGTTGTTAGAGTTTCATAATTACAAGTCAGGAAATAAAAATAGAATTGTTGCTTGAATTTGGTATTACTTTCTAGGGATTAAAAGCACTACATAAACATTTTTTTAACAAATGTTGATATTGTCCTATGTTGATTCTATATGTGAACAATTTACCTTCTGTTAAAGTCACTATTGGACTTTTTTTTTTCCTGATGAGAATGTACTTGTCTGCCAGAAATTTTTATTTTTTTCATCTGAAATGGGGTGATCATCCATTTCAAAGCATATCTATTTTCCAGCATGAAAAAAAATATAGTGTATGTTTTGACATATATATGACGGAATAAATGTATATTTAAAAGAATCTAAGGAACAAGATGTCATATCCAAGATAAATTAAATAGTAAGTGCCTATTTTGTGATTTTTACACTAAATAAATATTTCCCAAATAATAATCAAGGGACTGTTTTACAGATTCATTCCCACAACTGATAGCAATGATGCACACGTACTCTTATGTGACATTATATTTATATATATATATAGAGAGAGAGAGGGACTACATATGTCATTAGCACCATCTTCATCATCATCAACACTACCAAAGAGCTTTCATTTCATTTTTATATGTGATCATGTGTATGTGTTTGTGCTTATGTGTGCAGGTGATGGAGAATTTCTTTATCATTTGAAATATGCTGCTCCTTATTACTGGATCAGTAAAATGTAGTTTATAAATTATATAATTATACTTAGAGACATCTCCTACTTTCTCAGTAGTCATTAAAGATCAAAAATACTTTGTACTTCCATGCAAAACACTTCCATATCTCTTCATTTATCTTCTTTTATTTTCACTTTTCCTCATTTTTAAGTACCTAATACTTTGTTAAACAAATCCCAATGTTAGACTGTACAACTTTGGTCTCAAGAGTAGTAAACATATTACCTTATTGAGGCTTTGTCCTCCCTGGTTTTAATCATTAAAAAAAAAAAAATATATATATATATATATATATATATATATATACATATTTGTAAAGAAAGAAAAATACTGCACTATGTCAAATAAAGGGTCATTCTGTTGTTTCTGAAGTGACCGTCTTAATCTATTATAAGGTAATTAAGCAAATGAGGAGATTGGAAAGTATTATAAAAATTTTACTGCAATTAATCAATGTGGTCTTTAGTCTATGGGAAGGTACTGTGTAATCATACCTCTGTCTTCACTTTCTCTTGAATGTCATATCCAAATACAAACTGATAGAATTCATGAGATATAAAGTAACATAAAAACAATTTTTTTCAGCTTTTCAATGTATCTTATTTCATCTAGGAGGCATACACACACACACACACACACACACACATATATATATAATTATAGTCTCATATTTAGCTTTATTAAAGCTTGTTTTTAAGGAACTTTGGTGCCAATAGCAGGGTATTCTTCTTCTCTTGCATATTCAGTTAACTAACTTTATTGCCTGTGACTTTCCCAAATTAATAACATGATTACTGTGACCAGTGCTTTGATGGTTATATATGTGTTTGGAAAGAGATGCATCATATTATTAAGTAAAACATTGGCAAACACTTCAGCAGACAACATATTATTAGAGAAAGATGTATCAATCAGCCAGGGAAAAGTAGTAATACTTATGGAGGGTCATTTCCAATAGTTGATGTTGCAGAATAATTATCATTGCAATGGTCATATAAATGAGCAAAACAAAACAAAATGAAACACCCCAGAAAACCTTGATAGTAACTTCTTGTTTTGGTTTCAGTTGCATATTGTCTAATAACACTATATACATGTATCATTTTGTCAAGTGGCGTTAATAAGGGCAATCACGTTAAAGAATTTAGAAGGATTATTTGAAGAATGTACCTACTAATAACCAAACTTAACTAAAATGCCTAAATGTAGACTTAAATGGTAATATACCAATGAAAACTGGAAAACAATCATGAATGACACAAATTTAGATTGGAACATAGGCCGAGAAATATCATGCTCTTGGAAAAGACTTAAAATCATAAATGTGTCACTTCTCCTTAAATAAACTATACCTTTTATGCTATTACAAAACAGCATTTTCTCATGTTTATTTTCCTGGAGTTAGATAAGTTGACTAAAATTGACTTGGAGAGACAAGGAAGCAGGATTATGAAATCAAGGTATCTTGATCATATCAAATCATATTTCAAAACAGCACAATACTCTCTTTAGGCCTCCAGGGGAAAATATTTCCCATTTTATTTTTTCCTCTTGGCTTCTGATGTCGCCAGCAATCCTTAGTGATCCTTGGTTTATACATCCATCCCTCTAATCTCTACTTCTGTTTATGCAAGTGTCTCTTCATATGTCTGTGCCTTCACATTGGCATCCTCTTCTGTGTGACTGTGTCTCTTCTTTTCCCATAAAGACACCAGTCATACTGTATTGGTCCCATCTAATGATCTTATCTTAATTAGGGTACATCTACAAAGACCCTTTTTCCAAATAAGGTCAAATTCCTGGTAACTGGAGGTTAGAACTTCAATGTATTGGGGGGGGGTGACACAATTCAAACTACAACACCATCTTCATGGTTCACTCATTAATGAATTAATAAATCTTTGACTTAAACATTCTTACATTTAAGTGAGTGACTTTCCTTTTTTTTAAATTTATTTATTTTTTCAGTGTTCCAAGATTCATTGTTTATGCACCACACCCAGTGCTCCATGCAATATGTGCCCTCCTTAATACAAACCTCCAGGCTCACCCATTCCCCCCACCACCTCCCTTCCAAAACCCTTAGTTTGTTTCTCAGAGTCCACAGTCTCTCATGCTTCATCTCTCCCTCTAATTTCCCCCAATTCACTTTTCCTTTCCTTCTCCTCATGTTCTCCATGTTATTCCTTATGCTCCACAAGTAAGTTAAACCATATGATAACTAACTTTCTCTGTAAGACTTACTTCACTCAGCATAACTTCCTCCAGACCCACCCATGTTGATACAAAAGTTGGGTATTCATCCTTTCTGATGGAGGCATGATATTCCATCATATATATGAACCATATCTTCTTTATCCATTTGTCTGTTGAAGGGCATCTTGGCCCTTTCCACAGTTTGGCAATTGTAGCCCTTGCTGCTATAAACTGCTATAAACATATGGCCCTTCTTTTCACTGCATCTATATCTTTGGGGTAAATATCCAATAGTGCAATTGCAGGGTCATAGGATAGCTCTATTTTTAATTTCTTAAGGAATGTCCACACTGTTTTCCAAAGTGGCTGCACCAACTTGCATTCCCACCAACAGTGTAAGAAGGTTTCCATTTCTCCACATCCTCTCCAATACCTTTGTTTCTTGTCTTCTTAATTTTGGCCATTCTAACTAGTGCAAGGTGGTATCTCAATGTGGTTTTGATTTGAATTTCTTTGATGGCTAATGATGATGAATATTTTTCATGTGTCTGTTAGCCATTTGTATGTCTTCTTTGGAAAAGTGTCTGTTCATGTCTTCTGCCCATTTTTGATGTGATTATCTGTTTTTGGGGGGGTTGAGTTTGAGTTCTTTATAGATCTTGGATGTAAGCCCTTTGCCTGTACTGTCATTTGCAAATTTCTCCTCCCATTCCATGGGTTGCCTTTTTGTTTTTGTTGACTGTTTCCTTTGCTGTGCAGAAGTTTTTGATCTTGATGAAGTCCCAAAAGTTCATTTTCACTTTTGTTTCTTTTGCCTTTGGAGACATGTCTTGAAAGAAGTTGCTGGGGCTGATGCGGACAGTAGGTTTCTTAAAATTATACTTTGTTGTATAGCTTGTTCCACTACGATGACCAAGTGGAATCACCTACCTTAATCATTTAAACTATGTTGCCTAAGCAACAAATGTCACTGATGTTCAAACACAAGAACACCTTTTATTTTACCTTTAGAAAAAGAGAAATAGAATCTAACTTTGCTGCTTTCCCCTTCCTCTCCTTTTTATTCTGACTCTTTTTATTGTTGTTGTTCCTTCTATTTCTGGTTATTGGTTATAGGTGCAAAAAATGTTTCCTTTTTTTCCCTTCTGGGTTCTTTGTCTGGTCTAAAACTTAAACTGACACAAAACAGATTAACAAGATAAAAACAAATTTAATTTTGTACATAGGAGCCCCACACACACACACACAAAAAGACTCAGTGAAATAACTAAAGGAGTCATCATTTTTGCCTTTTAGACAAAAAAACAAAAATTCTGTGACTAATTGACAAGGCAAAGAAGTTTGTGCTATGGGCTAATTAGTGAGGACTTAACAAATTTACTTACATGGACTTTTTGGCTTTAAATTTCCTATTTCTGGTAAAAAGGATGTTTTCCTTATTTCCCTGCCAAGACAAAGAATGGTGAGTGTGTCCTTCTTGTGCAGGCTGTTTCTGAACTAACTTTAATTCAAAATAATCAATATGCTAAATGACATATTACTGCATTTTCTGCTCTCCTTTATAGTCTATTTTTGGTTCTAATTCTGAGTAATGCATGGCCAATAAGTTATTCTCCACAGCTTTAGCACAGGCTAGTTCCTTCAGAACAATGTTGAGTAGAAATAGTGAAAGAGAAGAAGTTTGCCTTATTCTTGGTCTTAGGTGAAGAGTTTTTTAACATGTCATAATTTAGTATGATTTTAACTGTAAATGTTTACAGACATCTTTTGTTAGGTTGAGGAAGTTGCTTACTATTCCTATCTTGCTGGGAATTCTTAAAAATTGATGTTGAATTTTGACAATTTTTTTTTGTTTGTTTCTATGTACATGATTATATATTTGTCCTTTTACCTTGTTGGTTTGGTGAATGACACTGATTTATTTTCAAATAGTGTCTTTACTTTGCATTTAAGAGAATATTTTATTACTTCTGATGTTTATCACAGAGGTAGAAGCTAGACCTGATTAGTAAGTACTTTAAGAGATTTTGCACATTATTATTATTATTATTACTATTATTTTATTTTGAGAGAAAGAGAGAGAGAGATCAGGCACACGTGAGCAGGAGGGGAGGGACAAAGGGAGAGTGAGAACAATCTTAAGCAGACTCCCCAGTGACTACAGAGCCCACTGGGGACTCCATTTCAAAACCCTGAGATCATGACCTGAGCCAAAGTCAAGAATCAGATGCTTGGGGTGCCTGCATGGCTCATTTGGTTAAATGTTTGCCATTGCTCAGGTCATGATCCCCGAGTCCGGGAATGGAGCCCTGCATCAGGCTTCCTGCTCAGCAGATTGCCTGCTTCTTCCTCTCCCTCTGCTGTTCCCCATGATTGTGCAGTCCCTCTGTCAAATAGATGAATAAAATATTTTTTTAAAAGTATAGACACTTACCAACTGAGCCACCTAGGCACTCCTTGCACATTATTTCTTTTAAAAGGAAAGTACATAGATATAATTTCCGTAATTTAAAAATGAAGTGAAAATTGCAATTCTGTGTTGATAGAACAGCAATTGAAATCTATAGTATGGAATACAAACTTTAGAAACTTTTGCAATAGAGAAAAAAAATGTAGTGAACTAGAAAGACAGAAAGAGAAGTCATAACTGTATAATATAAGAGAAGGGATGGAATAAAATAATATAAGTACTCCTATCAAAAGCATAAGCCTAAGAATTTAAATACTATTCAGAAACAGATACAAGATAAAAGAAAATTTCATGAACTTTTTTTTTTTTTACAGATTTTATTTATTTATTTGTCAGAGAGAGAGAGCACCCACAAGAGGGGGGAACAGCAGGCAGAGCAAGAAGCAGGCTCACCAGGTGCCCCATGAGCTGTTTTCTTTTTTTTAAATATAGCTGAATCTTCATATCATAATGTGAACTAGATTTCTGACTATATTAATAAAAATATGCCCTTTTCTAAACATATCTTATAATATTTAAAACACAATGATAGCAAAAACATATCTACAATAATTATACAGGATTGATATTTTGATTTTGGTAATATAAAATATCTGGACAATCTTGGACTTTTTTACATAACCTAATATCTAAATACTGGAGGTACTTTCTGTTGGGTTTTGAAAAATATTTTAAACCAGAAATTTTATATTTAATATTTTTTAAAATGGAAAATTTTAAAATGTATAATATCTCCTTTTGAAGAGAATGAAATGAAAGAGGAACAACACCTAAATAACTTTAATCAAAATAAGAAATTAAAAATACGATTAAAAAACTGGGGTGTCTGGGTGCCTCACTTGGTTAAATGTCTGCCTTCAGCTCAGGTCATGATCCCAGAGACCTGGGATTGAGGCCCACTTTGGGTTCCCTGCTCAGAGGGGAAGTCTCCTCCCTCTCCATTGGCGTCTCCGCCCTTCCCCAGCTCGGTTTTCTCTCTCTTGTGCTCTCCCTCTTAAATAAATAAATAAAATCTTTAAAAAGAATTAAAAAATAAGATAAAAAATAAAATGACTAAGTCCTACTAATGACTACTAAACCAACTACATAGATTTAAGTAAAACTATGGTTACTATATTGAATAGGATTAGAAATTATTTTTTCAAAGACATATGATTAAAGTATTATAGCAAAATGGGACTGTATCACAGATCAAAAATATAAAGAATGATCCATTTTTAATGCTTAAATTTCTTGATTAATACAATTAGTATTTTTACTTGTTTACCTTAAAAGTAAAATTATTTATGGGAAATATTGAAACTATATATGCAGCTCTATTTTATCTGAAAACTAATTATGAAAAATAAAAACAAGCAGCTACTGTAAATACAAATATTGTGGGGCTCCTGGGTGGCCCAGTCAATTGAGCATCTGACTCCTTTATTTGGGCTCAGGTCATGATCTCAGGGTGGTAAGATGAAGCCCCACAACATGCTCTATGCTGGGCATGGGGCCTGCCTGAGATTCTCTCCCTCTTCCTCTACCTCTCCCCCTGCCCCCTCTCCCCTCACTTTCTCTCCCTCTCAAAGAAATAAATAAATCTTAAAAAAAGATAGTTTATAAGCACAAAACATAAAAGCTTTATGTCATTTCTCACAAGAAATGCAAACCATATAACTTTCCTATAAGAGGTGGAAATAAAAATTTAACAAGGAAAACAACATTCTTAAACTATATGACGCACGCTGCTTAAAAATAGAAAGGATGGTTGAAGATATATTGAGATATATGGTGGACAATACATTAATATTAATGTGCAAAGTAGAATTCAGAACATTGTTTTAAGCATGCATCAATGTATTAATAAAAACCCGAGAGGATTCCATGATACATTGTTATTGATTATTGACATATTAATGATAGAACATCAAATATATAAATTAGGGAATTTACAGTAAAAACAAAAAGAACCAGCACCCATGAAACAAAATGTAAACTTTCTGCATTAAAAGCCTTTCTAAGTTGCTCATGCTCTTCTAGTGAACTGTTTGGTAATGGAGTGTAGGGCGTGGTCCAGATTTTAGTTGTAGATAAGCATAGTGTTGAATGGGATCCTGCATTGTTGAGTTGAATAGAAATAAATCATGCGAACCAGATATTTCATTCTAAGATTGATAAAACTCAAGTCCCCTTGAAAATATGACCTATTTTATTTTATTTTATTTTATTTTATTTTATTTATTTGAAGGAGAGAGCGCGTGTGGGCCTGTGTGTGCACACAAGTGGGGGGGAGGGGCAGAGGGAAAGAGAGAAGCAGACTACCTGCTGAGCAGAGATCCAGATGCCTGGCTCAGCGTGGGGTTGAGTCCAGGACCCTGGGATCATGACCTGAGCCCAGGGCAGAGGCTTAACCACCTGAGCCACCCAGGTGCCCAGAAAATATGACCCCTTGAAAAGGAATATGATTGAAACTGGGGGTAGAAGATAGGATCAATTTTTCTTGAACTGATTAAGGATTACTCATAAAAGATAGTTTTAAAGTGATTATTATTTCAGAGATAAAAAGATCTAATCACTATGTTGTACACCTGAAATTAAAATAATGTTATATGTCAATTAGATGTCAGCACATAAATAGTTTAATATTTTTAAATATAAGAAAAATCAATTCATATATCCATGTCTTATTTTACTTTACTTATTGAAATAAAAATATTAAAAAGTCAAGTTAAAGCGACCCTTCTTGAGTTGGCAAAAATAAGCTTTCTTCTATTGGGTAAAAATGGATGGTGAAAATCGTAAGATAAACCTAAATTCAGTTCATTTCCATAAACTAGAGTTTCTTTTTAACTTCAAGGAAGTCTTGAATTTTAATGAAGGAGTCAACAGGGACAAATTTGTGCCAGAGATTGGATACTCAAGACAATATAGAGAAGTACTTCTCAAGTTGAAATGGGTATATAAGTAATCTGGGATTTTATTAAAATGAAGATTTAGTAGAGTTGAGTGGGACCAAATATTCTGAATTTCTAATGGATTAACTTAACAAAGATGAAGAGAAAATAAGTTTTTGTTTACTTCATTGCATGTATATTCACAAGCACAGGAAAATTCATATTGTTTAAAATATCATTTGGGTATAATAAAATTAATGTATTTTTAGGAAACATTTTCTTTAGATTCAGATTCATTCATTATTAGAATAATAATAATAATCTTTTGATTCTATGTAGCTCTATATTCCAAACAGCTAGAAACATTTGAGTGGCCATCGTTGACCATTTAATAGCAATTTCCCCGGCTATCTAATGTACTTGAGGACAAAACAGCTGCCTTCCAGTGATTTCCAATTTATCCAATTTTCCAGTGACTTGTCTACCCACACAATGACAGATTACTGTTTCCTTCTCTCCACCTTCTGAACAGCTGAGCCAATTGTTTTCAATCTTTTTTCCTTCAGCATTCTATCTCTTAAAACCTTTAGAGTGGTTCCTGGAGGGATTCCTCTTTAGCTACATGTTTATAGACAGACCTCTCCCATCATCCAGAGTAACTAACAGAGAGACAGGGATGATTTTCTTTGCATTGGGCAAGTTCCATTGTTTCCTTACCCTGTAGTCTGATTTAAAACATCACTATTGATCTGATAGTTTAGTTTGAAAGTTCAGAGAATTTAGGGACACAGAATTTTCATGCCTATTTGTTAAATGGTTGTTACATATCACTAAATTATCCAAATTCTGTGCTCTCCTTAAAATAACAAAATAGAATTGTTGAGTACTATGCACAAACAAGATGTAGAAACAAGAGTTTACTTAAATAGATCTCCTTCAGCAATCAGGTCATCTAATCCCAAATCCTAAATAGTTCCAACTGCTGTTTAGGAAAGAGTCAGAGCAGGGAGATTACAAAAGGAGAGTTCCCCCCATAGAACATCAACAACCACTTGCCGGTCTTTGGATAAGCCAGTCTCAGTTGTGCCTCCAAATGCTATCACCTAAAGATTCATCTTCTTTTCCTGCTTCTAGGGTGGAAGTCCACCAGATGATTGCATTCTCCCATGCACATTTGCAAAAGGCCCATATAAAGATTTACATTAAACTTACATGATGTCAAGTGCTAGTCATTATTTTTTTGTTGAATGATAGCCTCTCAGAAAAATTTTTGATGAGATTTCTAATTTATTTAATTCACTGAATGATACAATCATCAAATTATCATTACCCCATGTGTCTTTGTAATGTTCTGTGAAGTGGATAGAATAACAACATGTTTGAATAATCATTTGTTTCACAAACTAATATATTTTGGCCAAATGACTTATTTAAGTTCCCTGACGAAACCACAACATTAACTTCTTGACTTGTCCCACTGTCTTATCTGATAAGGTGATTTTTAATTAAAAATATCCATGGCTATGGTGAGTACTATGAAGTGTATAAACCTGGTGATTCACAGACATGTACCCCTTGGGCTAATACATTATTTGTTAACAAAAAATAAAAAAAAAATCCATGGAACAGAATTTAAACAAAGATGAATCCATATTTAAGCAATATCAACTCATATGAGAGCTATTATGCCTCACCTGATGATAGAAGTTGACTCTTCTTTTGGATACTGTAGAATGACCATTAGAATTTTCTTGAATCTATTCATAATTTTTGTTTCCCTTTATATTTTTCCATGGAAATCACTATATATATATATATATATATATATATATATATATACTGCTTTAACATTATAGGTTTAGCAATATTATATAATAAATAAGCCCTTAGTAAGCCCAACATAAATTTGTCTATTTAATTTTGTTTTTCTATCCCTTCTGAATTTAAATTCATGAGGACAGGGATCTTGTTCACAGTTCATTTTTGGATATCAACATCTAAAGAATTGGCACTCATTCACTGAATTTTGAAATGAATGAATTACTCATTTCATGATCTGAATCATGTAAAATATATGGTGAACTTGAAAAACTAATGATGACTATGTTTATTTACACCTGTTTCTTTCTCTTTGCTATTTACTGCCCTATTCCAGGAACTTTAGCTAGCCCACCAACTGCAATGTTTGCAAAAATAATGCTTGGAAAATAGCATTCTGATGGATAAGAGGACTCTGAACAAATGACGCATAAACAGAAAATAAAACAAGCAAAGCAGAAACTCAAGTTTCAGTTCAAGTTGAAAATTTCTGTCAACCTAAAACCACCCATAAGTAACCTTCTACTTTCCTATAAAAAGTCTGACACTACTTCACTATGGGAACTATGTGGTCTTTAGATTGTCCTCATGATCATCAGAAAATAAAACTTTTAACGAACTTTATTTAGTGATGTAATTCACTTTGTTTTGACAACTCATATATTAATTTTAGGTTTTCTTTTGTCTTTTTTTCTCTATGGTCATATTTTCTTTTTATTCATTCCGTTTCATTCATTGTTTTTCTTTTAAACATTTATTTTCCGTTGCCTTGCTTTACATTTATTTACTATTTTTGTTTAATTTGTCCTCTATTTTGGAAATTATACATATTTGTTACTTTATTTTACTAACCAATTTTACTATTTTAACAAGTATTCTTAGCAAGAAATGTAAAGCTTATCAAGAACCCCCAATAATACAATGACTTAGAGTTCTTTAACTGTAGTTTATGAAATTTGCATTGCTAATTTGTTCATTATTTTATATTTATGTTATTTTACTTAAATCTATAAATTAGATATTGTCGGTATGGTTGTTTTCTTATCACTGTTGAATAAAATTAATTCTTGCTTGTATTATATATTTTTCACATTATTTTTTCTAATATTTTGGAATTTCCATTTATTTTATTATTTTTGTCCTTTAAAAGTTACTATGCGGGGCTTCTGGGTAGCTCAGATGGTTAAGCATCTTCCTTTAGCTCAGGTCATGATCCCAGGGTCCTGGGATTGAGTCTTACATCAGGCTTTCTGTTCTGTGGTGAGGCTGCTTCTCCCTCTTCCTCTCTCTCACTTTCTCTCTCTTTCTCTTTCTCTGTGTATCTCATGAATAAATAAGAAAAATCTTAAAAAATAAAGTTACTACTCTTGTGAGTATATTTTCATTTTTATAGATTGAAAGTGTCCATATTTTGTCCTATTCCTGAATGATAAATTTGTTTGATATAAATCCTAGGTTAATAGATATTTATTGATTATTTCAAGACACTCCACAGTTTCCAGGCTTTCAATTTTTCTGTTGATAAGTCAGGTGAAAATTGATTAATTTGTATATTCTTTTCATTGTTAATACTCTATACTTTCATTATGATATGTCTATATGTCAATCTTTTTAATCTGTTAATATTTCTAATAAATCTATTAATTTGTGTCTCTTTTTTCACTTCTAGAAACTTCTCAATCATTGTATGTTAGAATATTTCCTTCCTTATTTCCTTAAAATTTCTGAATGAACCCTGATTAAAATATATGTGAAAACATCTTCTATTCTATCACAATGAACATCTTTATACTTTTTACCTTGTCTCATTTGACTGACTTTTAAATGCTTTCTTTGTAGCTATCTTCTCTTTTCTCTATCTCCTTTTACCTGTTGTTATATAACCTATCCATATTTGTTTTCATTTTAATTACATTTTTTTTCACTTGATATGTTCCCCCATATACTTCTCATTTTGTATGTTGTTTCTTAACATACTTTCATACTGTGTAAGAGTTAAATAACAGTTAGATTAAGAATGCAACATCCATATTTTGGGGGAGGTACAGATGTGTGGTTTTGGTTCTCAGCCAACATAGAAGTATAGCATACAATGTGTTATATAAAGTCTAATATTATAGAAAAACTGATTATCAAAAAAATTAGAAATAGAGAATATGGAAATACAAATAATTCATGAATAGTATTTTAAACTAGGACTTTAAATATTAAGAGATAAGAGGCAAACATAATTCAGTTATAAATAACTGCATAAATTATCAAATGTATTCATTCAAACACAAAATATTAAATCTGTGTGCAGCAATTGGCATATGTGTACTTTTCAGGAATTCATGAACTAGTTTTTAATAGCAATATTCTACTTGTGTATAATTTGAAAACTTACTGAAAATAATGTTTCATAAAATGAAAGTATGCTTAAAGCATATTTCAACCTAAAATTCACATTTTTAAAGCATTATATTGCCTAAAAAGTCATTCATCTTACAACTGTTCTGATAGTTCTCAAAATTTTGATATTTCTGAAATATGTACTATATTTAGATAACTTATAAAAAAGATAAATGCTTTGGATTAAACATAAAATCATTTTCATATTTTCCACTGATGCTTGTGATCAGTTTGTTGTAATACTATGGATAGATGCACTATTTATTACTATTTACCTTTATCTTAGCTTCTTACTCACTGGAATATATCCTTGCAACAATTCACTCAAAAATCGACTTAATGGAGCTAGTAAATTTTGGTATTATATTCTCTGAAGTGCAAAATAGCTGTATTTTTATTTCAGACAATCTGACTAATATCTGGGCAAATATTTTATATCCCTGGGCCTAATTTGCCAGATACAGAAATGATGTTGGGCAAATTCATAATATATAAAAATCATGGCCAGGCACATGAACATTCTGTCTTTGCTACTTATGAAAATAACATCAAGCTATCTATGTTGTGATATTTAATTATATACCCTTACTAAAAGCTCATGACTATTGTCCCTTAGTCTCAAAGAGTCTGTACTAATGTGAAAGCTAGAGAAAGTGATAGACAGAAAAGTATATAGGGAATGATTATTAACTTTAAGGGTTAGAATATATAAATTGTCTACTTGTCTATAGTTTTGAAACACACAGCATATCTTAATAATCAATATATATAAAATACCAGTGGTATTATCTGTACCATTGGAATATGAATAAATGCAAGGTAATATTTCCTTTGTGACACCTTCACAAATATTATCACAGGTTTTATGTTATATTAATATAGAAGATTGAAATTATTATCCATTATAATGCTGGTTGCAACATAGCTAAAGGATTTTAAACACTTTCTGGAAAACCCATTGGAGAAAATGCAAATTGAAACCATGTCTTAGGAACAAATTTCTAAGGAAAAGCTCATCTGATGAAAAGTAAATTTGAACCATTTCAAAATTTAGGCCAATGAAAATGTTATCCCCAAAGGCAATCTTTTCTTAGAGGTTTCATTGTCATGTATCATTTCTGATAGCCTCTTTTTAGCAAACAAGTAGAACTATATGAATTAACTATTACAACTAACCTACAAGTATAAATGATTTCCCTCATAACCCCATAATTGAAAATTATATATCTTTATAAACTATCGTGTATGATATCACCTTTGACTTTTGAGACCCATTTTAAACTCAGAGAGGAAAAAAAAAAAGGAAGCAAAATTTTGTTTCTCTTCTGACATCTCTTCTTTTTAACTTCTTTTTTTAAGATTTTATTTACTTATTTGACAGACAGAGATGACAAGTAGGCAGGGAGGGAAAAAAGGAGAGAGGAGGAAGCAGGCTCCCTGCTGAGCAGAGAGCCAGATGTGGGGCTCCATCCCAGGACCCTGGGATCATGACCTGAGCTGAAGGCAGAGGCTTTAACCCACTGAACCACCCAGGTGCCCCTCTTCTTTTTAACTTTTAAATACTACTTTTATAATATTTCCTCACAATATTTATATAGTTTATAATACATTTAAGAAATATGTCTTGGTTATTCTTAAGTGTTGGAAATAAAAGCTAAAACTTGATAAATGTACTCTACATGGAAATTTAGTCAGTACCTTAACAAACATATAAAATACCAGACAAGATTATAATGACAACCAATGTGACTTTGTACCTCAGCACAAAGGAATTTGAACACCTGGTAGTTGAGAAGAATATGAGGTAAAATTATAGAATACTGGTTTAGATAGTTCCTATTAAAAGAAGCTCATGGTTCTTGACACACAATTGATAGAAAAAAAGCCCGTAGTTATTTTTGAAAAAAAAAAATAGTGTAGTTATAAGATTCAGGGAAATAAGAGAAAAGGAAAAACTACTGTCACTTTTGAATAACTTGAGAATGTTGGCCTTTTCAAAACTGAAGTTTGCTTGAAAATGTATTTTAACTCTTAGCAACCATCTTTATAGTATTAGAGGTATTGTCAGGGCCTCCTTGAATTAAAAAAAAAAAGTCAAAGATAAATGCTTTTCAGATTTAAAGTGTTTGTAAATTATGATATATACTATTATTTCTGTCTTTATTTCTCTTTGTGTTCCAACTTTTCTCTTGTCAACAATTTTTTTCTTGTCTTTCTCTTCCTTTCCTTTCCTTTCTCTTTTCTTATTTTGCCTTTTTCTGTTCTGTTCCTTTTTTTTCCCTTTTGTCTTCCCTTCTCTTTTCATTTCTGTTCTCTTTTTTGTTTCTCGCAACACATTCTGAATCCAAAAGTACATATTTGAGGTGAATATCTTTTGGCCTAGAGATGGGGAATAGCACACATACTAAATTTCTAGAGATCCTCTTTACTTACAAATATTTCTAAGAGACAACAATCTATTAACCCAATGTCATTGTTATGCTATTTTACATTCCAGTTCTCAATTTTGTGTGACTTTTGTATTTTAAAACATGCATTAGTAATGGTCCACTTTGTCACCAGATAATGTTATTACTTGCTCACTTGCATAAGCCAGAAATTTAGAATCCATTCTTGATTCTCCACTTTCCTGTGGGCCTCTATGTCGCGGCTGGCGACAAATCGACCAGGAACGTGAGGGTAAGAGGATGGTGAAAAGAAATTAAGAGACAAAGAGATGGGGGCAGGAGGAGCACTGAGGAGGATGTCCAACAGTGCCGATTTTATTCCACATCTTACAAGCATTTATAAGGCAGACCACAATAGGAGGAGTAATACATCAGTATCTAGTCAGATAACCACAAGTTCCTATAACAAGTTTACATTAACTACAAACAAATCTCATGATGCCAGGTAGTCACGGCTAATGCCATTAGCTACTATTGATACAAGAAGTTACAATCAACCAGGGAGTGGGTTATGGAAAGTACAGGAACAACAAGGACCAGCTAAGAATTCATGACCCTGACCACAGTGTTCCCTTCTGTAGGGAGAATGTGTGGGAAGTCACATAGGCGAGCGCACGACACATAGCACAGACCCTTTCTCAGTGCTACTCAACCTTTCCTGCCCGTAACCCTTTATTAAGGTATTTGGACTTAAAGGGAGACACAAGTCAAGGCCTGGTTTGGTCCTCGTCTCAAGCCTTATTGTGGCCTCCAACACCTCTATCTAATTCAATTCAAGTCTTGATTTAACCTAAGTAATATAAACATGCCTAATTTTCTCCATCTGCAACCATCAGCTTAACCCACGAGAGGGAGATAATGATAACCCTTGGGTGTTTGGGTTCAGTCATTGGGAATGATGACTTCACCGCTGAAATGAGAAAACTTGAAGAAGGTTGGTAACTGGAAAATTAAACTCCAAAACTCTTCTCCCTGCCTCCACCTCCCCTGCTCCTTATTCATTCTCCTTCCAGCAGATCCCTACTATAGTGGAAATTTGGCCATGTCACCTCTTTTTTTCAAATCATTCAGTGGATCCCTGTGTCACTTGGAAAACAAACTCTTCATCTCAGCCTACAAAGCCATGCAAAATTTGCTTTATTTGCATCTCTTAATTTCCTTAAATCACAAGCTCATTATGATGGGGGCAAAACTGTTTTTCATTCCCCAAATATTCCAAGCTTTGTTTAATTTTAGGAATCATGTGCATCTTCCTCTAAACTCTTCTTTATATTCGATGAAGCCCTCTCTGCTCATTCTACCAGTTTACTGAGACCACGTTTTGTTTTCTGAGAACCATTTTTGATAACTAGGAATATTTTATGTCTGTGTTTATTTTCTCTAAGTCCAATAAGATAATGAGATTTCTGTTTCCATAATTGTATGTCTGACGCTAGCACAGTGCCTAGTGGAGGGAGGTATTCATTGAATATTTGTTAATGAATGAATACAAATATTTAATGAATTGGTGGATATATTTTGACAGAGACTACCTTAATTAGAATCTGTTTCTAAAACTTTCATTTAAATTATAGCTTGAAGTATTACTGCTTTTATTAATTTTCTTCTAAGAAATGGCCTTCATAAATCGCATAACATATAATTGTATGAAAATGAAGAATTCCAGTTTTGTCTTAGAGTATTATGTGTACAAGTTATTTTCTATATCAAAAGAAATATTTTCACTTATCATGTGGATTTTTATAGTCATATAGGAACTTTTTAAATGAGATTCAAAACAAGGAATAATTGTTAACTTGCTCTTTGGGGAAACAAGATTTTTATCCCTTTTGGATTTTAATGTTTTCTACAAATAATATTTTCTCCAAATGTACAGTCTGTGATTCATTTTGTGAATTTTCTTCTCTATTGTTTTGCTCAGACTCATCCATTCACGTAGATATTTTGCTAATGTTTCACGGAAAGACCATTTTGTGGACACTATCATATTGATATTTTTCTTTATACCTCAGGTATCAATATGATTCTTAGTTTATTGCCAATATTCTTTTCTAAATCTTGATCACCTTGATATTACTAGATTTTTCTATTTATGCAGCATAAAAAATCAATGCCCAATCAATTAAATTGTTAGAAGAGCTTAGGAGACAGTAATTTAGATATTTAAATGTTAACTTCCATTAGAAATAGATTTTTAGCAGGGAAAATTAGTAGTTTCATTCCATATGATGCTAAAAATTAATGAAGAAAAGTTAGGTTGAAGTTAAATCTGTATATCTATGAAATTTTTTGAAAGTTGAAAAAGATAGCTAACTTTTATTTATCCTTCTATAGTAATTCAAATAAAACTTCCAGAAAACCGGGCTGCCTGGGTGTCTCAGTGGGTTAGGCCTCTGCCTTCGGCTCAGGTCATGATCTCAGGGTCCTGGGATCTAGTCCCACGTCAGGCTCTCTGCTAGGCAGGGAGCCTGCTTCCTCCTCCTCTCTCTCTCTCTCTCTCTCTCTCTGCTTGCCTCTCTGCCTTCTTGTGATCTCTCTCTGTCAAATAAATAAAAAAATCTTTAAAAACAAAACAAACAAACAAAAAAAAAACTTCCAGAAAACCCTAAACTGATTCCTCTTAATGAGTTCAGTGACCAGGTTATTAGCTCTGACTTTCCCCCTTCATAATACATAAAATGATAGTTCTATAATATTATATGAAAATTCTATAATAAAATTTAATATATCTAGTCTCCACTCAACTCTTACCAGTTATTTAAAATTGTCCTTTACAGATTTTTAAAGAACAGTACCTACTCAAATTTATTCTTCACATTTGGTTGGTAGGTCATTATACCCTTTTGTCTCTAACAATCTCACCATCATTTTAACCAATATTGACTTTATGAGAGTTCAGATCAGTCGTTATTATTGTGTAGGATATTCTACATCCTGAATTTGTTGGATTATTTCCTGTTAGTGTCAAGTAACTTGCCCCTATATTGTCTGACGTTTTTACAAACTAACTGGATGTTAAGTCCACAGGCTTGATTACTTTATGTTAAACATTTTTGCAAGAATACTTCACAAGTGGTTTATCTTTTACCCTATCAGAAGTCATATGCAAGATGCCCCATTATCATTGATGTTAAATTCATTTGTAGCTCAAATACTGTAAACTTAGAATTTTTTTTTTTTTTTGCAATTATAAGTAATCAGTAGGATAATGCTTGGACTTTATGTCATTGTCTGTGCTTATTCACTATATTTTTGAAGTCACTTAATTATATACATAACTAAGTCATTGGATTAAAATTAAATGAAAAATAACTTTGGTTTGGTAGAGAAGCATTCATAATCAAGGCTCTTTCATTACCAACATGTGTAACCAAAATCAAATTCTACTTTTAGGGTAAATGAAGAACTTTTGGGAAATAGGGAGATATCAAAGGCTCAAAAAAGGATCTCTAGGAAGCAGGCAGCTGGGAGTTCCTGTCCTAGAGACTATAATCTGGCTGGAACAGGGCTCTACCATAACTAAGGCTCTCATTCTCATGTCTACTGCCATATGGGTGCAACATCATTCTCTCCTACTTGAGGAGAGTTTATTTTTTCTTCCTTAAGAGGAGGAAAACTCATCTATAAACAAATCAGAGGACAAGAGTGCAGTGCCTTTTTCTTTCTGAGCCTCATAGTTAAACCTAAAAAGAATGAATCGTTTTAATTTGTTTTGGACCTAACATGGCTACAGATGTTTCTTCTGCAGGAGCAGGTGTAGTGACACTGGGTCAGGCTGAGAATCATGAGTCTGCGGTCATTGTTAGAAACTTGACAAAGAGCTGCCATGAACTAGAAAGTTACCTCAGTTCAGGTCTAACAGATATAAAGAGTGCTGTTTTATAATGGCCATAAAATCCAAAAAGAGAAGAAAGTTGAATCATGAAAGCAGTATTTTTTTTTAAATCAGAACTTGCGCTCAATTATCCCTTTTGTATCTTTTAATATACTAAGAAATACTTTTTCCTCAAGTAGTAACTGACGAAGGGTTCATTAACTATTGCAAAGACTCCAGGGACTGGTTCAGTATATAAAAATGGACATATGGACTCACTAACTGAAATTTAGTTTATTGTTGGATCTAGCTCTCATTAGAAAGAGAGCTTTTTGGGTAATTCATCTTTTAAAATGCAATCGTAAATGTAATTTTTTAGACTAATAATTTGTATTCCTTATTTCTTAATCCATCAAATAGCCTACTTGTTTGGTCACTGAACTAATTATATACAGCCTAACATTAATATATCTGGTCAATAACCATTGGCCAAAAAATGAAAGCAAAAACAAACAAAAAGTTCTAACATATATTCTCGGAACTTCCTTATGAAAATAAAGTGTCTCCAGAAAACAATATATAAATGAAAAGGTGACTGAAAAAATCATACATGCATTTCTTCTAATTTGGGAAAATCAAAGTAATTCTTTTCTTTTTTTTAAGATTTATTTATTTATTTTGGAGAGAGAGAGCAAGAGTGAACATGCAAGCAGGGGGAGAGGCAGAGGGAGAGGGAGAGAAAGAGAATCCTCAAGCAGACTCCCCACTGAAGCATGGAGCCTGTCCAGGGCTTGATCTCAGAACCCCAAGATCATGACCTGAGCCAAGATCTGGCCATGCAACTGACTGAGCCACCCAGGCACTCCAGGAAAATCAAAATAATTCTTAACTCTTTTGTCATTTATTTCAATATTATTAGTAATTGCAAACATGTTTTAAATTTTTTGCTATTTTTTAAAGAAAGACACACTTCTATTATAAATTCTATTTCTAAATTATTATAAATTTTATTCTATTATAAATTATTGAAATGATATGTGCCAATTTAGTTAGTAGAATATTTTTGCTTCATCAAGTAATTTTGAAAATATTTGTCTCCTTAAAATGATTGGCAGACAAAAATATTTAACAGTTAAAATTTTTGAATTAAAAATTTTTAACTATAGAAACAAAACAAAAATGGTTTTAACTATAGTCATTCTGCTATAATGCCTGTTTTGAAAACGTGAATTTGTTCCAACAGGATGGATATATTTGGAGCCAATTAGGGTGTAATGTGGAGAGGTGTTTGGTTATATGAGATTTTGACTTAAGGAAATATTAGGTGAATGTAGGAAAATGCATCTAGCTGGACCAAGCACATAAGAACACACAGAATGCATGGTGTGTATGCCTGGGCATATAACTCAGTATCTACCGGCCACCTCAGTTAACTAGTGTCATGAGCTACGTCCGTCCACATTGGGGGATACGATAATCTGATTACAGAGAATCCTCCTTTTTTCTACTTCATAAACCTCACAGGCTATAACTGCTCCAACACCCGCTTCTACAAGGAAATTTTAGGGGTGAAGTGCCATAATTATTAATAGTGTTTATTTATTTAACTACTTACTATGGGTAAATGTATGCTACTGTTTTTAATTAGTTTCCCATCTTTTTTTTTTTTTTTTCAATCTGTCACTGATGAAGTTTGTGTGTTGTGTCTCTGTGATTTTTAGGAACATATATATATATATATATTGTATTGGAGCAGAACAGATAATGTATGGGTTTTTAGGAAATTTCCTGACCAAAGTAACAGAATGATCAAGACAATTTCTGAGGAGTTTTAATAATTGAATGTTACCATACATAATTTGATTTTATAAAATGGTTGAAATTAATTATAATGAAATTTGTAAAGATAGTAATTTGAAATTATATGTAGTGTATCTTGAGTCTACTTTTATAAATATTCATGTTATAATTAATTTTCATTAAACATGTTATTTATGTGTGTTAATTATAAACTAAATATGGTCTTGGTAAATTGTAGGATTTTTTTTTTAAAGATTTTATTTATTTATTTGGCAGACAGAGATCACAAGTAGGCAGAGAGGCAGGCAGAGAGAGGGGGAAGCAGGATCCCTGCTGAGTAGAGAGCCCGATGCGGGGCTCGATCCCAGGACCCTGGGATCATGACCTGAGCCGAAGGCAGAGGCTTTAACCCACTGAGCCACCCAGGCGCCCCAAATTGTAGGATATTTTTAACACTGTTGTTAGTTCATTTAAAAATGCTTAATGTTAAATATAGGTAGTAATTCTGGAAGGAATTATAAAATGTTCTGTATTACCTTTGAAAATGGAAAATAAACATCATAAAGAAGAAAAAATAGTATATATGCCTATGTAATTTATACAACACAAATAATTTTTATTTGAATATTAAAATAGTAATTTAAACATATATATTTATATTTACCTAAATATCTTCAGGAAAAGATTCATGTTCACATTTCATGTCAAAGTTTCACATCAAAACATCTGAAAATCCACATTATTTCTTTGATAACCAAGGGCTCTTGGAAAAGTTAATTAATTTCTTTCAACCTCACATTTTTCATTAAAATGAGGCAAAGTATAAAATCTTAGTGTGACTCTAATGAAAACATTTATATGATATAGAGCTAACTGTCATGCTTACCAAACAACGTGCATAAACTATGTTCTTCCTCTCTTTCTTATTTTAAAATCACATAATAATTGAACATTTTAAAGCAAAACCTAGCTAAGATTTTTCATGAATTATTATGAGGAAAGTCAGGAGAGAGACTGGCAGTAGATAAAACATTTAGATAGACCATAAAAAAGAGCCGCTGAATGTCTAAACATCATAGCAAATATGTATAACTATAACAGTTTATACCTGGGACTTTATATGTGCAGAATGACTGAATTTATTTTTATAGTCTTTTTCAGTTTTCTGATACCTTACTGAAATTTTCATTTGTCTTTCTGAGGTACTGGTTCTCAAGGATGATGGCATCAGTTTCCTTTTTTTGGAAATTCCTGAGTGTTCATCTGTCAAAATGATTGGAAGTCACTAATGGCATTTCACAGATGAGGTCTGACAATGCCAGATGTCCTGTAATCCTGCACTGCAAAAAGTGCTCCCATCAAATGCCCCAGTGAATATCCACATGGTGATAATCTATAATTATTTAGTCAAGAGACCAAATCTTTATATGTAAGTACTTTAGGTTGATAAAATGTAAACTAAAATTTTTAAGAATGCAACCAATGTACAAACTAAAGGAAACGTATACTCTTTATATTCCAGAAAATTCCAAGAATTTTCAACATTTATAAAATTATGTAGCAATAATAATGCTACTCATGTTATTTGAATCATTAATAGAACACTGCCGCAAGCTGCATGATCACATCTGGACCTTACCACATCCAGGATAATTGTAACATTTAAATATATAATTATTTAGTCCTTATTTTAAAAATCAGATGAAGAGAAAAGGTGTCAACAAAATTCATTTGAGTATTTCAAATTGCACATTACAGCATAAACAGAAATGTACAGTTACCAGCATGCCTACCAATTTTTTTTCTTTTGAAATAATAAAATTTGTAATGTAGTGACCATTTAATAAATTTGATGTATGTGTGTATGTCTCTATCTGTGTGTACACTCATAAATATACATATGTAATGCAGTCATATATATTGCAATTAATATAATATATATTTAACTTTTGAAATTGATAAGCATAGTTCGAAAATAAAATACTGCCATACTGCAACTAGAATATTTGCCACAAGTTTTAATTTTTTAATCATAATGCGAAAAGGTGCACTAGACATTTTGATCTTCTTTGTAATTAAAAATGCAAAAAGCAAGTCTTATTTGTGTTTGGAGAAACAAGTAATACACTTGTAATTTGAATGAGATATCCTGGAAGTCTCCTGAAATTTATTAGGATTTTCCCACAGGCCTCCTAGAATGCATATGTCTTAAGAAGGTCTCCAGTACTACAGCCACTTAGAGAATTCTGAAAAGAAAGAAAGAGAGAGAGAGAGAGAATGAAGAAAGAAGAATGAAAGAAAGAAAGAAAGAAAGAAAGAAAGAAAGAAAGAAAGAAAGAAAGAAGGAAGGAAGAAAGAAAGAAAGAAAGAAAGAAAGAAAGAAAGAAAGAAAAAGAGGAAAGAAAGAAAAGAAAGAAAGAGAGAGAGAGGAAGGAAGGAAGGAAGGAAGGAAGGAAGGGAAAGACTCCCTCTTGACCAAACTTCAGTCAGCCATCTCTGAGCTCTCTTCTTAATTCTAGTTTTAGCAAAGAATCATGGTAAGCCAATTTATCTAGAATCCCCTCACCATTGATATCTGATATCTGATCACCCTGACCTGCTTATAGCAAAAGTCCATTTTAACAAGAATGCCCCTACCCGTGACATCTAATCAATTTTCTTCCACGGAGCCCCTCACTGTGCTCCACTATTTGGCTATACATCCCCAGCTGTCTTTGGTGTATCTGGACTTGAGTTCAGTGTCACTTGCCTGTTGCAATAGCCTCTCCCATATTGCAATAGTCCTGAATAAAGTCCTCCTTTCTGCTTCTAACAAGTGTCCAGTGTAAAATTTTCTTTTAAACAAAGAAAGTTGTCTTTACACGGAGAAAGAGTTGAATCAACAAAATGTAAACTCATTCAAACTATAAAAATGCTAGAAGAATTATCCCACGGGGGTATAAAATGCTGAAGGTAGATTTGGCATGTGAACAAAAAGGTGTGCAATTTAAAACTGTATGAAGAAAAGTTAAGTTCTCAGATCTCTGATCATTATTGAACACCTTGATAATGACCCTTAGCACAGCAGAGGGTAGGAGAATTATTCTGCAGTGAAGCTTATAAGATATTATGAATTTGTAAGCTTTTCTTCAGCAGTGTTCGAGGATTAGAAATGCATTGACATCAAGCAGTAGACTTTACTCAGTGAAAAGGCTGGATAACAAACATGCTGACCAAGAAAAAAAAAAAATGTGAAAGAAGGTAGGTCAGAGATCAGCAAACCCTTTAAGGGGCCAGATTGTAAGTATTTTCAATATGAGCTATATAGTCTCTGAAATAGGTATTCAATTCTGATCTTGAGTGCAGAAGCAGTCATATGTGTGTGTGTGTGTGTGTGTGTGTGTGTGTGTTTAGTTTTTCAATAAAAACTGGTTTTCAATAAAACAGTTTTAAAAAGTAGGTGGTGGGGTCAGAATTGGTGGTGGGTCAGAGTTGGTCCAAGAAAGGTAGTTAACCAATCCCTGTTTTAGTGTCAATCACAGAATCTACCATATTGATTCCCAAATATGACTGCATATTACAATCATAAAAAGAGTTGTTGCAAAATAGTAATGCCCATTTTCTAGTTTCAGAAATACTGGTTTAATCTTAGTTGAGACCAAGGCCTGGAATTTTAAAAATCTCCCCAGGTAATTCTAACACGAAGCAAGGGTTGGGAAGAGATATAGACAGTATAAGTTCATAGGGAATAACTTTCTCAGGGCTTTCACAGGAGGAGAGAAGGTAGAGGTGCTGGTGGATTGGAAGTCTTACTGATGTAAGAAAGCATCTGCAGGGGAACTGTTAACACATACTAAGGGAAAAGAGATTGGTAAAAGATTTGTGTGCTTCAAAGGAACAGCATGGTTTGTAACTATTTCAGGGACTTGGTAGGCAGCGTCTAAAATATCCCTATTTGAGGGGCACCTGGGTGGCTCAGGGGTTAAAGCCTCTGCCTTAGGCTCAGGTCATGATCCCAGAGTCCTGGGATCGAGCCCCGCATCGGACTCTCTGCTCAGCAGGGAGCCTGCTTCTCTCTCTCTCTCTCTGCCTGCCTCTCTGCCTACTTGTGATCTCTGTCTAATAAATAAATAAATAAATCTTAAAAAAAAAAAAAAAAACCTATTAAAATATCCCTATTTGATCCCTATGTATTAATATTTATACCCTTGTGGAAACCCCTAACTTTGAGTCCTCACTGAATTTACTAACACTTCTCTCACATCCACTATGGCAGAAACAATGGGATGCCACTTCCAGGATTAAATTGCACAAAGCCTGGCTTCCATCTTGAAAACTCTCTCTCTGTCTCACTCTCTCACTCATAGAGAAGTCAGCTGCCACATTGAAAAATGCTGTGAGGAAAGCCCACGTGGCAAAGAACTAACGTCACCAGTTAGCAACCAGCAAGATGTTAAGTCCTATTGAGAACCACATGAGTGAGCTTGTAAATTCATCCTTCTCACATGTGCCTTTGGATCATGGCAGCCCTCACCAACCTCCTAACTCCAGCCCTATGGAAGACTCTGAATTAGAGGCTCTCACTAGCTAGAATTCTTAACCTAGAGAAATTATGGCATAATGAATGTTTATTGTTTTAACCCACTAAGTTTTGGTGTTATAAGTTAAGAAGCAATAGATGACTAACAAAAATGGGTGATCAGGAGAGAGGAAGACTTCAGTAGAGAGAAGATAAGGGTCAAGTAGATTATAAATATCATTCAGTGAAACTGAAGGGCTTGGAGATTTGGGGGGAAAAATATATAAGCTTGTTGTTAACAATGTGACTAATAAAGCATAAAGGCAAATGCTTACATGTGCCTCAAAGATAGGTAAGTTTATTCCTGTATAGAGGATTAAAATTTTCCAAAAATCATGGGGATCAAATAAGATGAGGATTTCACCATTGAATTATGTTATGGGCACAACTAAGTTCATGGTGGAAGCATTTGTGAAGCATGGAGAAAAGGCAGGACAGCTCTCTTGAGTTATTGAATGATTGATTGATTTGGAGGGGTGTCAGTGGTACTTTGTCTTGTTTGTATGAGCACATTGACAATGTTTTCTATCTTTCTTCCCAGATTTCCTGCAATATAGTTAAGATAAATATACATTTTTACGTATTTTAGAAAGTATACTGAGCAAGCTTTAATGGTATTTATTAAGTTAGTAGAAAAATAACCAGTGTTATAAACTCAGGTTTTCAGCCTACTCTTTTAATACTTTCAGAATGATTCCAGAAGAACCTTGAATAAATTGGATATTTATATTCATTTTACATCCTTTTATTGTGACTTTATAATAAATGAGAATTTTTTGGTAAATATTGAAAGTTAATATTCTGATGCTGGGAAAATCAATTTTGAAAATCCAACCAGTAAGCCCATATAAAACTATATAACACCATGGAATACAGCAAAAGAATAACTTAATGAACTTAGAAGACAAACTATCTACTTTGTGCCAAGCTTATTAAGGAAGATACAATTTCAATACCAATGAAATAAACTCCCACAAATTGATTTTTCTTTGTGGGCACTCATCAGTGTAAATACAATTAAATTACAAAGCCTGTACTTGCTCAGGAAAGACATTTTCTGTTCATATTCATGCTATGTGGGTGCTTTGGCTTCTGATACTTTGTTATATAAAAACCTTGAACAGTGACAAAAAAAATCCAACAATTACAAGTTTATGAGCTCTTATCACAGAAGATTAAATCCTGTACATTTCCTCACAACAACATGGATGGACCTAAATGGTATTACGCTAAGTGAAGTAAGTCAGACAGAGAAAGACAAATACCATGTGATTTTATTTATATGTGGAATCTAAAACAAATAAACAAACAGAAATAGACTTACAAGTACAAGGAGCAAACGGGTAGCTACCAGAGGGAAGAGGAGTGGAGAGATCAGCAAAATAAGTGAAGGGAATTAAGAGGTATAAACTTGCAGCTATAAAATTAATAAGTCACAGAGATGAAAAGTAAAGCATAGGAATATGGCCAATAATACTATAATAACTTTGCATGCTGACAGATGATAATTACATTTATCGTGATGAGCATTGCATAATGTGTGGAATTATGGAATCGCTATGTTATAGCCTGAAACTAATACAGCATTGTATGTTACCCCTACTTCAATAACGAACAATAATAGACTTAAAAGTTAAAAATTTTAAAAAGCTATGTATTTTCTTTAACAAATAATATAGTTTTTCATCAAGGGTTAATATCATGAATATCTTTTTGAAATAAATTATCATTATTATGAGACTTAAAGTTTTAAATTGCCATTATCTGTAATTTAAATAATAGGATAATTTTTCCTCATTAATGGGTGCCTGGGTGGTTCAGTGGGTTAAGCCACTGCCTTCGGCTCAGGTGATGATCCCAGGGTCCTGGGATCAAGCCCCACATCGGGCTCCCTGCTCAGCGGGGAGCCTGCTTCCCCCTCTCTCTCTGCCTGCTGATCTCCCTACCTGTGATCTCTCTGTCATTCTGTCAAATAAATAAATTAAAATCTTAAATAAATAAATAAATAAATAAATTCATAAATAATATGAAAGACAAGAAAATCCAAAATTGTATCCTAAAGGTTTTTTTTTCTTATATTTCAAAAAGTAAGTTCACATATAAATGTCAGTTTTTAAAGGCTGAAGAGTATCCAAGCACCATACGAGTTTATTAACTGCTTAACTTAATAATTTAAACTTTACAAAAATCCCCTAAGTTACTATTAGGACCTCTGATTTTCTGATAAGAAAACTGATTCAGTGATTATCATCTTTCCCTACGTTGTGCTGTTAGAAAGTTACAGTTTGGAATTTCACTTTAACTGACACCAAATTTCTGTAATTAACCAAATAATCAGCTGAGTTAAACTTTGTGTATCTGAATACCCAATAACAGGAATTATCAGCCATGTGCATCTCCCATCTCCCAGAGAAGGAAGAACCCTGCTCCCCTAGACCCACCCTAGGTAAACAAAGTTAGAAACTCCAGAATGTGGTGACTGTAAAAGGATTTAATTTTGAAACTAAAACAAATACTGTTTTGGGGTTTTGTTTGTTCCTTGGTTGGTTAGTTGGTTTTTGTTCATTATTGTTATTTTGTTTTGTTTCTTGCAAATATCTGTAACACAGGAGTTAACACAGGGAAAATCCCTTTTTGACTCCCTCTTGGTTATGAAGGGCAGAGGTTAAGTTCAGCCGCACAAGTGAAGATGCAGAACAAGGTGACCAGATTGCAAGATACGGTCTCTGGATGTAACAGGCAGAAGAATTTGGGTTGGAAGTGACTGAGTGGAATATTACAGGCTCTGAAGAATTTTCTAGGGAGTTTGATAGGATTGGGCATCAAAGTGTTTTGAAAGTCTCTGAAGATTCTAATGTGCAGGCAAGGCTAAGAACTTCCTTGAGCAATACAGACAGATCTTTTTATTCCCTCTCTTCCCTCTCTTCCCTCTGGGATGTATATGCAAACACTTCAGGTCAGATATGATGTTTTCATGATTACCAGATATCCAAACATTTTTTTTAAATCATTTTCCTTTGCTATCCCCCAAAGTTTGCTTCTTCTCATGTTCTCAAATGGCTGTTCTGGATCCAGCCATCACAGCTTCTCTTCCAAGAAGGGGAAAAAAGGGGGGGGGGGGGCAGAGAAATAGACCCCTTCTTTTAAAACAACTTCCCAGAAGTCACATACTTCATTTCTACTTACACTTCATGGACAAAAATTAGTCATATGTATCATACCTGAGTCAATAAAGGATTGGGAATATAGTATTTATTCCAGGTGATCATGTGTCTGGCTAGCTAAAAACTAAAAGTCTTTTTTACTAGTGAAGAAAGCATGGGTGGGTATTAGAGCTCATCAGCATTCTCTGCCAAAATAAGTACATAATCCATGATAAGCATTATAAGTAATGAGGCACCAGGCAGTTTTAATTCATTAAAGTCACTCTCTTTTTCCCCCTTTGGCAAAATGCTGGCAATTTTGTAATGAAATTAAAGCAAATACATCATAAGACACAAAAACACAATTGTGCAAAAGAGTAGCTGTTGTTTGGTTATACTCAGACACATGAATATTGTTTTTGCTGATTAATCCATTCAGTTGACAGGGAGCATTTCTAAATTATTATTGCTATTACACTTAGAGCCTTCCTTCATAAGAACATAAGTTATTTTAATACAAAAATTCTTTAAATAATTAAGCAATCCTAAAAAGTCTGTGCTACAGCCTCACAAATTCCTAACTATATTTAGATCAGTGATAACCCTGGTCAGCTTCACAAATACTATTCCTGGTCTCACTTCCTACCTCATTTACTTAATATGAGGGAAAAATCCAGGAATCATGTGATTCTAGCATGCAGCCAGCCAGTGCTCTGACCATTAATCGCTATAATTTTTAGTTGTAAAATGTTTTTGTTAACTGTGCTATATTAATGTGAATGTTAACATATACCTTAACATACATTTTATTATGAGGTGTATTACATTATAAAAACCATGAAGTGAAAATTTCAGGTTGCATTGAACTTTTTACTCTCACCACTTTACCTCATTATAGACGAGGATTCACCTCCAAGTTCCAAGAAATTTACAGAGACCGATATTGACTTCTGGTGTCTGGCATCTTGTTAGCCCATCCCCAACAAGACCCATATCAAGAGGTACCGAAATTGAAAACAAAAACAAAAACAAAAAAACCCTCTCATTTTCATATCATAGAGTCAGTTTCTAGCTTGTTCCTGTTAAGGCACCATATTTGGAGGGGGTAGGGAAGAACCATGTGAGTAGATTTTCACTCTGTAGTATGTTTCTCCCCATTGGGGATTGTGTAGTGTTTCCCCCAAAATCCCTGATTGAAATTGGGAAAGAGATGCTCAGTCTTACATAGTTTAGGGGGGAAAAGGAACTTAAAACTCACCCCTATCATCTGGACCAAAGAGAGCCCATAGAGTATTACCAGCTTTGAGGGAGAGCATGCTGTTTCAGCATGCTATGTATCTCTTGAATTGCCTGCTTATACATATGTTACATACCTAGGATTATGTTCTTGAGTTATATTAGAGTTGAATATCTAAGGGAAAATGGAATATTCAACACTGACTGTGAGAAGACTACTTTTGACATTAATATAACCCAGAGAATTTCTTCTTTACAATTTACAATTAGGTTATTAGAACAATTTGCGATTAGGTTATTAAATGATACAATTGGAACATGATTTTCCAGAAATTACTTTATCATCATGAGATAGAAAAAATCTGAAATTAAAACAAATTCCTGTTTAAAAATTTGACTTGTTTACATAATTAGACTAATTATTTTATCATGAAATCAAGGTGTCATATAGTAAGGAGTCAAGAAATATACTATGGCAAATAATTAAAATATGACCACAAAGGTCATAGTATATTGATCCCACTAGTGTTTTGCAATTTCTAGAGCTACATTTATGAAAAACAACAACAAAGCCAGAATACAAATGCTTAGTGTTTGTTGTGAAGCCAAAAACACTATCAGAAAATTAACCTCCCTTTGAGAGGTATTTAAAAATTGTTTAATCTATGACCCAATTTGAATCTCATTGTTCTGAGAAGTGCAATATATCTCCACAAGAAATCATCCTCTATCGCCTCAAAATTAGCTGGTAAATGATAGATTCTACCAGCTTAGCCTGCTGGGAATACACAGAAGTTATCCCAAAGGTTTAATTAGATATGGAAGTTTTAAAAAATACATATTTTGACTTTTAAATATATAAGCAATGTAATTCTGTATTTTGGCAAATGATGTGATAAGTCAGATTAAGTAATAGTTACTAAACCGTGATGTTGGTAAACTAGTGTTCCAAATAGCAAACAAGGTCTGGATATATAATGTTTGCTCATCTAAAGTGTAAATCCTCCCACCATGGTTGCTTTTAAGCTATTAACACCATTCTCCTGAATGTGGAGTTGGGAATGCTGTCAGAGAACGATTAAGTGCATGTAATCTTTAAATAGGAAGAAGTAGCAAAACAAAGTTTCTGAGGCATGAATAAACCTGGGATTTTCATTGAGCAAAAGAGTTATTGGGCTAAATGAATGAGATGAATCTGTTAACAAAGCAATTTTACCCAATGATAAGAAGGCGCTTGCAAATATCTTTTTGAAATCCTGCTTTAAATTCTTTTGGCTATGTACCCTTGCTTTCATTTTACTTTGAACTTGTTTTTATGGGGTCTGGAAGCAGATAATTAAATCATTGATTGGGGACATCATACTCTTCTAATATGGGCATTTGATACTTAAAAATCCCATTTTACTATCAATTTAGCTTTTGTCAATGTATTCGGTAGATTACATTTTAATATTTATTTAATCCAAAACAATTTCAGTGTCTTGTTGGATTTCTTCTTTAACTTGTGCAGTATTTAGAAATGTGTTATTTAATTTCCAAATATGTGAATATTTTCTCAGTGGTTTTTTTTTCTATTTTAATACAACTACAGTCAGAGAATAAACTTTGCATGATTTTAATTATTTTTAGCTTTTTTAAGGTTTGTTTTATGGCTCAGAAATATGATCTATCCTGTAAAATTTTCAGTTTGCACTTTAAAGTAATGCGTACTCTGCTATTGTTACCTGGATTATTCTATTCAATTTAATTAGAATACATTTTTTGAGAGTTTGTCTAACTTTTCTATTTACTTACTGATATTTGTTCTTCATTTTTATCAATTATTGAGTGCAATGTGTTGAATTTTTCTACTACAATTGTAATTTTCTCATTTCTTCTTCCATGTCTAATAGGTCTTTCTTACTGTGTTTTGAAGATTGTTATTAGATGCACGCATATTTAGAATCATAGTTTATTTACAGTGAATTCATCACTTAATAGTAATGATAGAAATCCTTTTCTGTCCTCTTACCTTGGTTTATATTTTAAAATTCTTTCTTTTATACAACGTAGAGTTGGTTCTCACTTTGTTTTAATACAATTTGGCAATTTCTGTTTTTGAATTGCCACGCTTATATTAGTAGCATTAAATGTACTTTACACTATGTTCTGAAGTTTCTGTCTGCCTTGGTCCCTCTGGTCAACTTAGTAGACTTTAAGCTTTAGCAAGCACTTCTAGCCCCTGTGATTGCTTAAACCTTTCATGTATATATATATAAATCATAATTTTTTTTCCTAGAAAGACTTGAAACCCTCTTATACAGCCTCCCCCTGGGGCACCAGTACACATCCTGTAAGCACTGACATTTCTTTTTTTTTTTTTTTTTAATCTTTTTTTTTTTTTAATTTTATTTATTTATTTGACAGACAGAGATCACAAGTAGGCAGAGAGGCAGGCAGAGAGAGAGGAAGGGAAGCAGGCTCCCTGCAGAGCAGAGAGCCCGTTGTGGGACTCGATCCCAAGACCCTGGGATCATGACCTGAGCCAAAGGCAGCGGCTTAACCCACTGAGCCACCCAGGCGCCCCAACACTGACATTTCTATACCTGGCACCACTGAGTCTGAACGTGGTCAAGAAGTGTTATAGACCGCCGTGCTCCTCTTTTATGGATTAACTGCCCTAAACTCCCTTTCAACATTTTGCGGCCAGACAGAAGCCTTAGACAGACTTGGTTTTTGGATGAGTCCACTTTTACCCAGGTGGCTGGTCTCCTGAATAAAGCTCATATTCCTTTCCAATCAAAATGGGGGAAATTGGAAGGGGAGGTGAACCATGAGAGACTATGGACTCTGAAAAACAGTCTGAGGGTTTGAAGCGGCAGGGGGTGGGAGGTTGGGGGAACCAGGTGGTGGGTATTAGAGAAGGCACGGATTGCATGGAGCACTGGATGTGGTGCAAAAACAAGGAATACTGTTATGCTGGAAAAAAAAAATTCATCTTTTGAATATAGTCTTTCCAGTTGAGAGGCAGCTGAATTTGGGTTTTTGGGTTAACACCTGGATTAAAATTTATTATGTTGTTAGTTGTTTTCTTTGTTTCCCATCTGATTTTTTTTTCCTTTCTTTCCTTTCTTCCTTGTTTTTATATTAATTATTTTATAATTCTATTTAATCTTCACTACCATCTTATTATTCGTGGCTTAAAAAAAATGTATTCTATTAGATTGCCTGGGTGCCTCAGTCAGTTACGTGTTGGACTCTTGATTTCAGCTCAGATCATGATTTCAAGGTCATGAGCTTGGGGCTCCACATGCAGCAGGGAGTCTTGAGATTCTCTGTCTCCCTCTGCCCCTCCCCCAGCTCTCTCTCTTTCTCTCAAACAAATAAATAAATTTTAAGAAAATTGTATTGCATCTGGGGGATGAAGCACACAATTTAACTTAGCTTACCTTTTGGTAGTGAAGAAACTCATCTCAATATATAATATAATACATTATGTGTAGAGAGTTTTCCAGTAAAAAGAAAAACTGAGTTTACAATTTTGAAGTCTAGAGCATTGATATAGACACTATAAATCTTTCAGATGCCTCTCAAGATATCAGGATGCTTTCTGATTTTTTTCAAGATACTTTCTTTTTTCTAGTTTATCTAGAAAAATAAAATAGAGAAATCTGTTAAAAAGGAGAGACATACATTTTTGACAGAAAAGTGTCAAATTGGCATGGAAAACTAGACTTTAATTGTAAAGTTTGTAGACGGAATAAAACCTTGGAAAAAAGTAGCATAGAAAGAATAGCATATTTAAATAAATATATTGCTAACCAAATTCTTGATTTTAATCCTTTTCATAAAAACATAATGGATACACATGTGCTCACATGAACACTCTTAGTCTTTTTTTTTTTTTTAATTACAGTTTCCTTTTTTTTAATTCTTGTTTCGTGCTGGTTTCTCTCAGTAGGTATTACAATTTCTTAGTTATTACAAAGTTGATTTGTTTTGAGTTCTTCATGTAATATTACTCTTTTGTTTTCTTTTTTTTTTTTAATTATTTATTTATTTATTTGACCGAGAGAGAGCACGAATAGACAGAGAAACAGGCAGAGAGAGAGAGAGGGAAGCAGGCTCCCTGCTGAGCAGAGAGCCCGATGCAGGGCTCGATCCCAGGAGCCTGGGATCATGACCTGAGCCAAAGGCAGAGGCTTAACCCACTGAGCCACCCAGGTGCCCATACTCTTTTGTTTTCTTAATTCTGCATGCTTAGCAAATGGCTAGTAAGAGTAGAGGATAATTTAATCAAAGAATATAGGAAAATTGATTCTTGTAAATTGTATCCTTTTTAGACAAAAGGATGTTTTAAGAGCAAGCCATGCTAGAAAGAAAAATAAGGTGTTCTCTTAAAGTTTGTGCCTTTGTTTTCCATTATGTTGAAAGAGCATGTATTATTATTTGCTATTCTTATTGCTTAGGGAAAGTATGTATATTGAAATAGACTGCATTTCATGAAGCTTGTCATATTCTCTAAAAATGAATACCAAACTTCTCTGTCCTCAGTTGAATTTAAATACGCAAAAAATAAAATCCCTTTAATCTGTTTCTATTGCACTATTAGTATGAAAAACGTATGACTAATCAATTTTAAATAGACCTACTTCAAGAAAAAGAGAAAAACAAAGAGAAATATATCAGTTTTCTTTTTTTTAATGTATGTATTGACTTCAATAACAGGAAAATAGAATCCCTAGATTAAAAATCTAAACACTTCCTTCAGAACAAAGAGACTTTCCTATTCAGATTTTGAGTAGGACCTGAATTGTTAGCAATTTGAATGAATCCAAAAAAAACATCATTTTGAAGCTTAAAAATCCAAAACGTGTTTCAGAATTCGTTCTTAATAAATCAACAGAGACGAAATTATCTTCTTCCCACCTCTTTTTGATTCAGTTCCCTCCCCACCATCTCAGAAAACCCTCCTTCAGTGTTTCTGGTCTGGAAACAAACCTGCTTCTTAAAGGTACTATTTTGGATACCATTTTTCTACTCTACATTCATCCAGTTTTCTTTACTAAAGATTTCCATTGCTAAAAGGCTAATTCCACATCAATAATCCTTGAAGAATTAAAAAGAATTCAATCAGATGCAACCTCTACATCAGCAAAATATTTCAAGGTGGAAGGGAGTGCTGGCGCTGGGTTTGTCCTCACTTAATAACATTATTAATGATGTGGATGAATGAACAAATATTATGAAAAGGAAATTCATAGGTATTAAATATGTAGAGTATGCAGAAACAAGTAGGTTGGAAGGTGATGTCTGCAAAATGACCTAGAGAGGGTAAAAGATTTTTTTTTTTTAAAGATTTTATTTATTTGACAGACAGAGATCACAAGTAGGCAGAAAAGCAGGCAGAGATAGAGCAGGAAGCAGGCTCCCCGCTGAGCAGAGTGTCCGATGCGGGGCTCGATCCCACAACCCTGCGATCATGACCTGAGCCGAAGGCAGGGGCTCCAACCCACTGAGCCACCCAGGCGCCCCAAGAAGGTAAAAGATTTAATAGCTGTCCAAGATTCATCTAGTTTTCAACAAACTAGTTCATTTAATTGATAAAATAGTCAAGATATATGTGGTAACGATATTGAAAATGAAAGGCAAAGAAAGAGGGACATTATATAATGTTGAATTTTTATATAGTACAGTATTTCATGAAAAATTCTTAAGTTTTAATTCCCACATGAAATGAACCAAACCCAACCGGAGTTAATTGCTCTTTACTAAGAGGATAAATTATTTATGTGGAACTATCTTTAAAATCACATAAATAGCATGGGTAATCTTTTTATTTGGAAGATATTCATAACATTCAAGTAACTTGAAATCTTAGGAACTTATTAATTTTCATCAATAATTGATAATGAAGATTCAGTTTACAATAAATCATGATCTAATACTGAGAAGATGAATTGCTTTCCTCTTTAAGTTTCATATTGGTTTCACCTTCTATTCATAGGTCATGGGTTGGAATTCTTTCACAGTCTTTACATGTTATTTTGAAATATTTTCACATGTAAGTAATATAAATACTTTATTATTCTTAACTGGGGTAAACTTTTTAATCTATTACATCACTCATTGCTTAATCTTTGATTATCCAATGTAAAAAATATTTCTATTTGTTTGCTATATTAAAAACTCAGAATATATATACACATATATCATAGATACACACACACTCACACGCTCAGTAACTGTGAAAGAGCTTGAACTTCAAAAATAAACAAATTAGAAACCTTTCAGTTCACATAATGCAGTATCCATGGCACTCCTACTTTTAACATGACTCAAGTTAATACCATTTTTTTGCCATTCATTAGATTTTACCTGTGAAAGGATACATCATGTGTTATGTTATAAAATAGGAATGAAACTAAATACAGTGTTTAGGAGGTCACAAAAAAGTTTTATTTTACCTTTGGGAACATTTAATAAAATCTCTCTTCCTTAGTATTTTGCTCACAATCTATTAAAATTGAATAGAATCTATAGGCATTTTAACAAGGTTACTTCTGGATTTTGCAGTGCATTGCAATCAGATATTTTACTCAGTCCACTGTTTTTGTTTTGTTTTGTTTTTTTCATATTCTAGGCTTCTGTAAATAAGGTGGAAACATTTCCAAAATGATGACAATTTCTTGACTAGACAAATTATCATGCAAAATACTCATTGTTTCCTCTTTATTAATAACAAAATAGTATAGAATTCAACTTCTATATTCAACTTCTGTTATCAATTATATTTCAACTGCAATTAGGTTTTAAAAACTTCCTAGGTATAATCTTTATTTTTTAATAATTTTGCATTAATGCACTGATAAAACTAATAAAGTGCTACTACAGTAATCCTCTCCTTTATTTGCTTTATAAAAGTCCTTTAAATTTTAGCTTTCCTTGAGTTTCCACCATGGTAGCACATATCAACAAATTTTTCATGAGTAAATATTTCTCTTCCTCTACATTAAAAATAGCAATTACTAACTCCCCATCTAATAGTCTGTGAATTGTTTCAAGTCTGATGTTTCATTCTCTTTTAAGTACTGATGATGAACAAAAGTAATGTATACCCTTTCTGTTCCACTTATTCTCTAATCTATTAAAATTCCATCAATCTGGGATCTAACAGTTCTCATGCCCATGATTAGTTTTGAAGGAAATATCAACCAACTCCTAGATGATTATTTAGAACCCACATTTTCTTATCCCCTCTTCAGTTTCAATGGCACTATCAACAGTTTCTGCAAAGTTTGTGGTTCAGTATTCCTTTAACTCAATATATTTCTTAAAATTGTAAGATGCCATGTTATGCAGCATACAGTCTCTTGTGCCCCTGTTTGAAGTTTGATTCTTCAACAGGCTACTATCATAGCTGCCCAAAGCACTCTTACCACTGCAGGATCCAAGCAGTGAGTACCTGCTAACTTTGAAAGTACTTCCTTCCCCATATTTACATGATTTTGATGTTAGAGAAATCAATACAAAGGAAAGCCGATAGACTAATATTTAGACTATGAAAGTCTCACAAAAACCCATATATGTCATGCTTTCTCTCATTTCTGATGTCATCTGACATGACCAAGCCCCTTTGGACACTTCCTCTAGGCAGATTACCCAGCACGTATATTGCCTGAGCACTGAACAGTTGTAGTATAATCAATGTTCTATCACCTTCTCTTGTGGTTTCAAATGACTCTCCCATAGTTGGGCAGAGTTTCATCTGACTGTTCCTAAAACATAAAAAGGTCAACAGGTGAACAAAATTCTATTCAATGATCTCTCCCTCAAGTCTTACACTTCTAATTCTAAACACATAGCAAGCAGTGTAAGACATCCTGGAATCTTTCCCCTGTGTTTGCTTACTATTTCTACATACTCAATGTAACCTGAAGAGAAAAACTGAAGGTAAAAGTAGCATTTATCATACAGGAGTTGGGGAACAATTCAGCATAATACAGTGGATTTTATCTCTGCTTGACCACCATCTGACCAATTTTTAAGACTCACTTCAAAATCCCTTCTCTCAAGCCTTTCATGGCCCTCAGCTTCCTTTATCACTGCCATAATTCTAGCACTATTCAGGACAACATCATAGTCAGTTTTTGTTTGCTTGTTTGCCTGTTGTCCTACAAATTAAATTTGGAACATGTGGTTGATAAGGTTCATATATCTTTATTCTGTATATTCAAGATGTTAGATTAGATATTTGATACATTTCCAGAAATGTATAGTTAATCATACAAAACACAGCAGATTTTATAAAGAGTTATGTCTCAATGCTTTTGAACTCTAAGAGAAGAAATTCAAAGAGAAAGACGTGAGTCATTTTAGGAGCTGATGTACAAAGAATGAAATGTGAATTTTGAAAGACCGAGTATCATGTCAAAAGCACTTTTTCAAAGCAATTAAACTGGGCTTTTAATGATATTGCTTAGACATTCCAGAAAAAATGTGTAACAACTGAACTAATTCTTATGAAATGACTTTGAAATCCCTAAACTCAAATATAATCTCATGGAGTCATTATTTGTGATAAAGAATTAAAATGTTTTATACCTTCATTATAAAAAATAGTGGAAAAGAGAGAAGGAAAAAAAGCTTTATTATGGGTTGCAAAATTTAAAACCTAAATTGATCATTTTCATTATTTCAAGAAATTTTTCCCCAGAGTTATTTTAGCAACAACATCAAAGTCAGGAACCTAGGTTCCTATAAACAAAAGAGTTTACAGGAGTTTAATTGTATCTTACTCTCCCTTTCTTCTCTGTTTCTTATTTTTCTCAGTAGTTTCTAAGGAATGAGAACAATTCCCCATGGAGAGGAGAGTTCCACGGAGGTCTGATGATGGTAATGATCTTTGTGAAACTGAGAGGCGAATGTTGTCCGCAAAGCTGTGTGTAATGAGGTACCTGGGGAAAATTGTGCTGCCTTCTGTTGGGTCTCCTGAACCTAGCTAGTATTATGTTTGTTTGGGGTGTTTTGTCTTCTGCATATAATCATGGGGCTGTTGGAAGCAACTTTTCTCTGGGCTTCCTGCCATGGCAGAGAGCACTTCTTTTTTCCTTTTATCCTTCCTTGTTTAATGATATCGATGCATCTATTTTCATATGGTTAGTGGCAACTCTATAGCCTTAAAGTTTGGCAAGTTACATCATCCTCATCAATGTTTTCATTAAACATGTCTTTAAACTCACTACTGCTGAAGGTTTGTTCTGATTTAAAAACAAAATTAAAATAAAATAAATAAGTAATCGCAAATTTATACCATGAAAAAAGATGATAAATTCTTTTTAGCAAACATGTATAGGCTATACTGTCTGTGAGCTACAGCAGGACTGCTCAGCCCTTTTATCTCTTAGAGTTCTCATACATCTAACTGCTAGTTTTCATACTTTCCACCCTCTGGGTCCCTGGCAAAGGGCAATGGCTAGAGATTTTATACTCACATAAGTTAAAAATATGCATCTGGACACACTTTAGGACATGTAGGACACTGTAGAACTTTAATGATAACATGAACTGATGTGTTAATTTGTAAATGCTTCAAATCTCTAGGTTAATATAGCTTTGTACATATTTTACACAGCACATTAGTTTGGGCTTGCTAATTAACAAAATAGAAATGATCCTGAGATGGAAGCAAAGGGTGATATTATACAGTGGGAAAGGAGCCTCCTAGCTCAGTACTGTCATTTTCTTCCTCAGATGAAGTGTTTTTTGACATCAGTAACATGGAAAAGAGATTATACAGAAATATTCGTATACAGATTATTAAAAAAAATTGGTCATGCAGCTGAGGCCAATACTATAAGTATCAAAGATGGAATATATATATTTTTTGCAGGATAGTTATGCAAGACGGGGCTTTTTACCTTGACCATTATAGTAAAGAGAGATTAACAATTATATTGAAGCTACTATAGTTTAGAGTATCTTTCTTATAGCAATGTACAACTCTCTCAACTTGCTGAACTCATGGGGGCACCATTTTCATATAATTCATTCCCAAAGGTATGTCCACAAGCATACTCCCTTTAACAAATGGTGTGTAACATATGGGACAGGGAATAAACACTTAGGAAGGATGGGGAAATGATAATCTGAATATCTGTGCTTTATGCATTGTCCTTTAGATGTAAAAAGCAACAATGAGCTTATTATAATAGGCTTATAATTTATATGAATGATTTTTTTAAAATATTTTATTTATTTATTTATTTGAGAGAGAGATCACAAATAGACAGAGAGGCAGGCAGAGAGACAGAGAGAGGGAAGCAGGCTCCCTGCTGAGCAGAGAGCCCGACGCGGGACTCGATCCCAGGACCCTGAGATCATGACCTGAGCGGAAGGCAGAGGCTTAACCCACTGAGCCACCCAGGTGCCCCTATATGAATGATTTTTAATGAAAACATGGAGAGATATTAAATAGCACAGTCTATACTGGGAAAGTGAACACAAGCCACCAGGCAATATGGTAAACATGGTAAGCAATGGTCAGGGGAGATGACAAATAGAGTGGGGGAAAAATAAAATCAACACTGACTCATTCAATAAACATAGATAAAACATGATAACTTTTAAATTAAAAAAATAACTAATTAGATGGAAATGACATATATAGATATTTTGTAGGTTCCATAATTCTTACTGGGAAATTGAAAATATTTCATTGTATTTCTTTGTGTAAAAGAATACACTATTCAGGCTGGGTTTTTTGGATATGTATGTAATTACCACCACCCGCCTCCCACACACACAGACCCCCAGTTTGAAGGCCATAGGTCAGAAAAACATACAAGGATGTGGAACGTTTTAATAGGCATAGTCAGGTATGTTAATAACAACAACAAAAAAATGTGTGATGAGAACCTCTACATAATATAAGGTCTACAAGGCTCCCTGCAGGTCGCAGTCTACCGAGTTGGACTTTGAAAAGCTGAGGCAGAGTTTGAGACCTCTTCACCAAAATATTCTTCTCTTCTTCCTGTGTAAACAGCTTGGCTACATTTCAACACACTTGAGTTCTAGCTAATGTGCATGCTTTCTGGGACTTTCTCTCCCTGATCCACATCTGTCAGTTGAAAATGGAGAGCTCCAAGATCTTATGGTCACTGGAGCTATAGGAAAAGGGGAAACCAAACTCCTGAATCACCACATGCAGAAAGCCAGCCACTGACCAGGAACGTTATTTGAATACTGTCAATGAAAAACAAATTTTAACATTTAATCTACTTTAACCTTGAGGATTGTTTGTTAAAGCATCCAGTGTTATCCAAGCATCTACAGGAGACTAATAAATAACTCTCCACTTTCCCCTATTCAAATTCGGAGTGAATTGAGATATAGACATGGGAGTTAAACAGATCGTGGTAAACTGTTGTCCTTATTTATGGATAAAGCTATTTCAAGGGGTGCAGTGCAGCATTCAGATTTGATCCCATGAGCTTCCAGAGACATAGGGATGAGTGACCCTGATTCTAGTTCTGAAGTTCTGTTGTAGTTCTAAGCACCCATATAAACTTCAGGGGCTGAGGATGATTAATAAGTCCTGTTGTTATGCCTAAATGCACTGACCTATACCATACCCTTTAGTCAAATTGCATATTGTATAATTGTGATAAATGAAATGTACCAGACCTCGATAAGCTAGTCCCTAGCATCTGCCTAGACAAGCCTCAAAGAAGAAGGGCTCAAGCTGTGAGTACAGGGGCACACTTTGATCGAGGTGTGGAGCTTCCTGAGTTGTGAGGTAAATTTCACTTCTTCAGAAGTCACGATCCGCACGGAGGGCCCAGCTTTTGAGACATGTTCATCTGTTTGCCATCAACTCAAATGTGTTCCTTTCTTCTGTAGGCTTCAATAACTAAGTTTTATTTGATTTTCCCAGGTGATTTGCTCACTCAGGTGCTTATGGGAGGCACTGTAGTCTTGTTATAAATTTGAACTTATTATTGACACTAGTTAGAACAAAAAGACACACGCAAGCAGAGATGGATCGCCATGCCTTGCATTAAAAGCAAATGAAACTTAAAGTCCTTTTGCAAGTTTACCTGGGTTTGGTTTGTTTTCCTATAATTCCCTGAAATACTATGATAACTGCAGTGGTGAAGCAAGTTTCTGCTATTTGTTAAAGCAATCTAAGCAAAGTGATTTTGCAGCACACTGATCTAAATAATGTGCATAGTGACTAATAAAATGATGCAAATGTTGCACTTTGTAGGATCTTTGAATGCCTTTGTCCATTTCCTAGTTGACTGTTCTTACATAATAAGCTTCTATCATTCTCACAAACCATTTGGGTTTTTTAGCTTAAGTACAAGGTCATTGACCCTAGTTGCAAAATATCTTTGTTACATCAATTGTTTAATTTTTTCCCCTTGAAATCAAGAGTAAAACAAACACACACACACACACACACACACACACACACACACACACGTGCACATATACACATGCTAAGAGCTCTAAACAAACAAACAAACAAAAAAACAAAAAATAAAACACATACACATACCACCAGAAGAAACATTAGGATTTGCTGTGGAATAAAAGCTCTAAATAGCACTGAATCCAAACTTTCTGCAAGGCTCTGCAGATTTTTATTCATTATTCAATCCATTAAAAAAAACACCTTAGAATAAAAAGCAAACACAATAGAAACTAAATGAGATAGTCGCAAAGAACATCAAAAATAGTATTTTAAGTTCCCATATGATAGCAAGCTTGTTCAGAGTCTAATTTTGGTTCTTTGGGTTCTCTCTAGAATCTAATTCAGTTTATATATGCATTTGTCTGTAGGGAGTGAGGGATAGAATTAATTATCCCAAACACTGGGCACCCACTCCTCTAATATTTCTTATGTTAACACACAAATCTGTTCTTTTCAATACTATTAGACTGCATTCAAATTACAATACAATTAGAGATCATTAACTCTCTCCTTTATAATCAGCAATTTTCACAGTCTTCAGATAGACATGAACCTCTGATACATTCCTATTCATCTTACACTTTCATTTACCAGGATGTCAAAACAACATTTTTTTTTGTATCATTGCTATTTGATTTAGTTTTTTGCAAGCTGGCTGATAGAAGACAATTATGTCTCCTAAATATCTCTTCTTCTTAATCTTGTTATTTACAAAAAGAGAGAGAGAGAGAAACAGGAGAAGAAAGGAAAAAAAGGAAAACACTGTAAAATCAGATACTTTGGTTCTGTAACTTTTATGCACAAAGAGGTTTATTTATGAATTTCAAAATATCACACTGAGGGGGAAACATGCTAACCTTTTTATTATTTCTTCTGCATTTTATAAAGGAAATGTATAGAGAACAGATTTTTTTCCTGAGGTATTATACTCATGCACTTTAAAGATTAAGAATACTCAGTCTACCAAACAATTGTTGTTGACAAAAACATGTTTTATTGGTTAATTTACCTAAATTCAGTTAAAGTTTCTTTCAACTTACTGTGCTTGTAAATTTGTATATTTACATTTTGTGGTAATATGTTTAATCTGGTGCTACAACTCTAGTGTCCAATTGGTTTCATTCTGTTTCAATTTATTTGTTTTATGGTTTGCCAGAATGTGCTTATGGAAGGTGCTCTGAGTCATGAAAATGAAATTATAAGCAGGCTAGCACATAACTATTTTTTTTAAGATTTTATTTATTTATTTGACAGAGAGAGATCACAGATAGGCAGAGAAGCAGGCGGGGGGGGGGGGGGGAGCGAAGCAGGCTCCCTGCTGAGCAGAGAGCCCAATGTGGGGCTCGATCCCAGGACCCTGAGATCATGACCTGAGCTGAAGGCAGAGGCTTAACCCACTGAGCCACCCAGGGGCCCCACACATAACTATTTTTTAAATTAGAAACTGCCTGAGTTTTAGGAGACTGTTCTCTCTCTCTTCCACTCATGCAACTAACTACAAGAACGCAGAGGGCACTCACTGTTCCACACGGAAAGGTAGTTAAACAAACGATGGCCACTTTTTCAGTCTCATGCAGAAAATAAGCGCTCTCAGTCACATGAATTCTCCTCTCTAATCTATTTTCCACAAGGTAGCCAGAACACTCCTTCACAAACACACATCTGAACATGCCAATTCCCTGCTTAAAAGAATCATTTTCAGTTTCACGAGCACATTGTTTTGAACAGAATATAGCATAAAAAATAATCAGCTGAATATTGAATGCCCCCAGGATAAAGTCCAAGTTTTAATCTATCTTCACTCACCAGTGTTCAGTGACCTTTTAGCTTTTCATTACTGATCATCACCCACAGTCACTAAGGTGACATTAGGCCACTTCCACAATATTTAGCAGGAGAAGACAGAAAGAGATGAGATAATTGCTTCAGCATTTAAATGTCTCATCTCAGAAGGGACACATGTCACTTCTGCTTATATGTCATTGCCCAGTACAAGTCACATGACTGCCCAACTATAAGACAGATGGGGGATGGAAATGCCCAATACCAGGGACCACCAGTCCTATGTGTCCAGTGGCTGAAACACAACAGAAATTTCACAAAACTACTTAACGATTAATAATTGGGACTCATTTGACTGCAAGAAACAGACACAAACAGTTCAGTAAGGAAGAGGAATTATTAAGTTTTTTCACAAAATCTTACGAAAGTCAGGGGTACTGCTAGGCTTTTATGTTTCACCAAGAGATAGACTTCTCATCTTTAGATGCTTTTTCTACTGACTTCTTGTCTCTGCCTCCCCAGGATCTCTGTCTTGTCCCTCACACCAGCCTCTGACACAGTTATAGAGGTCGAATTGTTGCCACATTCAAGTTTCGAGTTCTCCTATTTTGAATCATTTTGTCTCTCTGTCCCAAGTTCGAGTAATAACTGAAGGGCTCTGCTTCCCACTTTAGCCTCCTGGACCTATTACATCTATGGAGGTTGGGGTAACATGATTGATGCGGCTCAAATGAAGAATGATCCTTTGGACCAGTTGCCACATCCAGGAAGCCGAGATTAAGCATTCTGCGATGCGACTACAATCCTCATCACCTGGAACTCTGAGGCAGTTTCTGTCCTTCTAGAATGAGAAACTAAACATACAAATGATCACTGGCCATCCCATATGTGAAAATAGAACACTGACCCACAACAGCAGCCACCCATATGTACCACAGCTTCTGTAGCATTTAGGTCCCAGTTGGTAAGGAATTGCTTGCTAAGGGACAGCTTCCCTGGTTTTTGCTACCTTGCTCCAATATAGGACCAACCACAAAAAGCCAGTTATATGTCCTAATTGATCATACAGAATGCTCCACTTTCAGTTAGCCTACCTTCTGTTCCCCCCATGCCAACAGTCTCCAACCAGGGCAAACAGGAAGAGTTCCATTTTTTCCTATCACAAATCTTTCCCACTCCCCCACTTGCCTTTTAGTCTCTGCCAAACGCCAGTAATGGTGGCTGATTTCCTGGTTGCAATCAAGATCTGATAAATATACTTCACTTGTTCTCATTTGAGAGGTTTTGGATTATTTTTACACTATTAAGGAAAACAACCTTTACGCTAAATGCACCTAATTAAGCAATGACTTTATTTTTACATAAATGAACATTGCTTTGGTCCCTATTTCTAAAGAATGCCCCCTTTGACTTGAAACCTTGGGATTGCTTCTAAATTAGTAGAAATTTCTGCCTTCCTCATTCCTTTTCTTTTATCTCATTTGTGTACTATCTTACAGATTCTCTACATGATAGAAACATTATTCTCCAAAGTAACACAGTGTATTTAAACCCATGGTATTACTACTTATGACTTTCTTTTGTGATCTGTATGTCATATTATTAGCAAAAATATGTTACTCTTAACCTGATATTGTTCTCTCCCTCCAGGTTGAATTATAACCACATATTTACCTAAGAGTTATCTAAACTCTCTTCTTGTCCAGACACAGCTAACTTAAATGGCATAGCTTCAATTAATCCTGATCTCATGTTATTTGTTGACAGTTTCTATCTTGAGGAGTGGGTTTAGTAAGGTAACCTAGCTTTGGATATGCTATTACTTCTGAACACTCAACTGCCTAAATAGTTGAATTATTTCTTGTAATTGGAACATGCGGCCTTTCCTGAGTCAGGAGAGAAAGGGAGAGAGAGAGAGGGAGATGGACATTTACATAGTACTAGGATAGTATTACTATACAGGTAAACATTAGGAGTTGTTGATTTTGTAAGGTAGGCTCTTCATTTTTCACTCTATAGCTGCAGGTGAATTTTTTTTTTTAATTAAGAATGTACTTGATTCTTTAAGAATTACATTATTAAGTTAAGAGACACTAGTTAAAAACACACTATTAAAATAGAAATAGAATCTAAGGTTAATTCTCTGCGTATTTACTGCAGGAAATGCTGCTCTTTGTGGAATGCTTCCAAGTAAACAAAATGCCCTTTTGTTGTAGGGGCTTCTTTTCTTTTATGTAAAGTTACTTATTTGAAAGAGTTGTAACAATGCAAATATTCTTATCTACTTGTAAAGCATTAGACAGTATTCTGAAATTATTTGTTACAATTTATATGACAGTTATAATAGTTGCCAACTGGGTGCCTAAATTCATATAAAGAACTTTAGTGATGAGACTACACAGACATAACCAAAATACTAAAAATGACTTGGAATCAATGTTACTAAAATACCAGTGTGACAGTTTGTGTGGAGAGGACCAAAGTAACAAAGTACCTTATCTGGAGCCAATGTCACCATACCACAGATCTGGTAAGTCTGTAAGGGTGGAGGAAAACTAAACCAGAATCTCTGGCCCTTTTATTTATTTATTTTTTATTTATTTTTTTTTTTAAAGATTTTATTTATTTATTTGACAGAGAGAAATCACAAGTAAGCAGAGAGGCAGGCAGAGAGAGAGGAGGAAGCAGGCTCCCTGCTGAGCAGAAAGCCCGATGTGGGGCTCGAACCCAGGACCTGGGATCATGACCTGAGCCGAAGGCAGCGGCTTAACCCACTGAGCCACCCAGGCGCCCCTCTCTGGCCCTTTTAGACACCTACAAATGAACATTATACAAACCCCTAAATCCCAAGGATAACATATCTCTAGATTATTTGTAAATGACCAGCCAAAGAACCTAGAAGGGAAGAAAGAAAAAAAATTTCTGTCCCTGCAAGTCCTATCAAGTGGTAGAAAAACTCTTTTCATTAGTAAATCCTTTCAGTGATTTTCATCGCTGTCCTCTTCTCTGAAGTGTGATTATCCTTATAGTCTGAAAGGATAGAAAAGGTAGGGAATTTAATCTTGTGTTCAAACAAATGTTATCTGACCTTTCAGAAAAATTTTGTCTCCCTTGGTCTATGGTATTTCTATTATGTGCTTCTCTTTCCCTTCGGGTTTTTCCTCATGAAGTTGTTTCTGGGTGATCTATAATCAGTTCTTCAGCACTGTGTTCAGTTTCTAAAATGTGGCCAGAGAATGATATAACAGTCTCTTAACGGAATTATCTACATAACTAACTTAGAATTAGAACTCAGTATTGAGATGGTTGTAGGACACCAGACTCAGCAGAATTTTAAAATGAATTTGGAGACTTTATTCTAGAGAAAACAAAACTGGTTTGATTGCTTTGCCACTTCCTAATTCAATTTGAAGTTTGCTAACCCCTCAGATGAAGGGAAAAGGATTCTGGGCTGGTGGATAATTGTAACATGTTTTCAAGGGTCGAATTTGAATAACTGTGTCTTAATTCTTCCACTTCGTTTTTCCCTTTCTTCCTTTCAAAGAATTTCTCTCCCACAAGGTTTTCCTTGTTGCTTTATATTTCAAAAGAACAGTATATCTCAAACTTCTTGAACTTTACTTTGATTCTTTGCCCCGGATGCTGAAATCACAAGGGTGTGAAACAAAGGGGAGATTCAAAACATTCATCTCCATGAGGAAAAAAAAAAGGGGGTGGGGAGGGGTGCCTCAGTAGCTCAGTTGGCTAGGTGTCTGACTCTTGATTTCAGCTCAGGTCATGATCTCAGGGTTGTGAGATTGAACCCTGCATCAGGTTTGGGGCTCAAGGTGGTGTCTGCTCCAGGATTCCCTCTCTCCCTCTCCCTGTTCACAGTTTCTCTCTTTCTCTCTCTCTCTCTCTCAAAACAAATAAACAAACTTTAAGAAAAAAGCCATATGATTCTAATCACCAGGTAACCAATTGCTTTTTAGATTTTTACATTAAATTCTTTCAAAATCTTGAAATAACTAATTGAGGTATCCATGGACACATGATTATAAATTAGTTTGAATGGTAACTCATTATACTTTTTGTTATAATTCTTTGAAGAAGTTCATAGAATTGAGTGACATTGTCATAATAAAACCCCTCTATTCCATCTACTTATTTCTGAGAACAAGATTTCTCAGAGCTTAAATCTATAAAGATGAGAATATCAGAATAGGTATAATGCTGACCCAGTCACATTCTATCAAAGAGCAAGAGTCCATTGATGGAGATGTAAATTTATAGAGGAAACAATTTTTAAGAGATTAATTTTCCCCAAAATTCTTTTTAAGTTAACTGTACTTCAAAATCTGTCACATGTTTATATTTTGATTCAAGTTTTTAACAAATAATAATTAAATTATAAGCCAAAAAAACCCCCCATAAACCTGGCAACAGAAAATTGAAATTATGAATGATTGTATTTGCCTTATTATCAATACACAGCCTTCAAACACTAAAAGAAAAAGAAAAATAAGTTTAATTGGTAAATGTTTTGTAGAGAAAGTGCAGTGCCATGAACTCTGGAGCTGATTGCTTTCAAATGGTCCATGAAGGCCTGAGTGGTGGCGATCAGGGAACAGAAACCAAAGGCTCTTCTGTGTCTCTGAATCATAAAACTACCAGGGTTTTTATAATACTGAAGGAAGGGAAAGGGACCTTTAAAATAACAGGTATTTAATTTCTTCACAAATTAATTTAGGTAGGGGCAGAGCCACATTTAATTTCATTTAGAAAAGTAAGCAAGTGTGGCATTTTGCAGCTGAGCCCCGTGAAGAAACTTTACACCTTTAACACTGTGGTTGCCGGCTTTTCCAGGTCCTGGGGATCGTGACAGACTTCCCACCTGTTGATGGATAACAGGCATCTCCTTCATCACGATCTCTAATGAGTCACGAGGATGACTGTTAGGTGGTGAGAAAGGACCACCTCGTGGAGAGGCAGGGGTTAGAATCCACAAGTCATCACTGAAGGTATCATCTTCCTGACATCTTTTTCTGAGAGCCCGTTCTCTCTGAAACTCCCTTTGCTTGAAAATGGTTAAATGGACAGTAACTTTACAGGTGTCCTCTATCTTGTCTTCTCAGTTGAAGAACTTTGAAAGTACTCTGAGCATTGTGGAATTTTATGTTTTCTCAATAGAAATATTTCCTTGCAAGAGACGTTAAGTGTCTTCTTAAACAACACTGAAAAGCATTATCTGTAGTTCTGTAATTCTAACAATTATCTCATTGAGAGCATTTGAAGGTAGCATGCTTTTTCTGTGTTTATTTTTATTTAATATAGCTGTCTGGAAGGATAGACTGTCACTTTCAGGAAGTGAAAAATTGGATATTGATTTGTACTACTGCTGTATCAATGCATTAGTTTTCAATTAGCTGTAATTGTGCCTTGGGTAAACCTCATTGGCTACTATACTGTTAGTGTACAAAGCGTCAGTACCTTAGATCCTGGGGAAAGCAACAGGGTATAGTACCAAGAATAAGGACTTTGAGTATGAATAGTAGCAGATGTGGATCCTGATTCTTTGACCTTTTTTGTTGTTGTTTTGTTTTGTTCTGTTTTTATTTAAATTCAGTTAATTAGTATATAATGTATTATTAGTTTCAGAGTTAGAGGTCAGTGATTCATCAGTTTTATATAACACCCAGTGCTTATTACATCATGTGCCCTGCTTAATAGCCATCACCCAATTACCCCTATCCTCCATCCCTTCCCCTCCAGAAATCCTCAGATTGTTTCCTATGATTGAGAGTCTCTTATGCTTTGTCTCCCTCTCTGGTTTCGTCTTGTTTTATTTTTTCCTCTCTCCGTCCGTCGCCATTTTTTTTTTTAACTACTTGGTTAATTGTTATGTAATTGACACTCCATAATTTAAAAAAATTGCTAATTTTTCAAGATTAGATAATTTATATTTATATCAAACATATATGTATTATATTATTAACATATATTCTAGCAATAGGTCATCAAAGGGGTGGAAATCAATATTAAAATGTAATAATTTTGAAATTTAATTATTCTTTTTAAAATATTCACTTATTTTATTTTAGAGATAGAGAGAGTGCATGCACACATGAATGGGGATAGGGGCAGAAAGAGAGATATCCTCAAGCAGACTCCCCACTGAGCTCGGAGTCCAACAGAGGGCTTATTCCCAGGACCCTCAGATCATGGCCAGAGCCAAAATCAAGAGTTGAAGCTTAACCAACTTCAACCAAGTTGAACCACCCAGGTGTCCTGAGATCTAATTATTTTATAATAATAATAATAATAATTGACAAAAACTAAATTCTTTCACATTATAAGAAATAGTATAATAGAAAAGAGCTTGGAAAATTCAGAGTTCTCTGACTCTTTTCTTTGTGCTTGTTCTTGTCTCTTTTAAATAACTGAGTTGGATTTCTTCAAATTATTTTAAGAATCTGACATTTTGGTATTTCTCATCACAGGAATCAGTTTATTCTTAATCTCATGAGATATATTTTCTTTGATAGGAAATCTAAGGAAATACTACTGGATTTCTAATTCTTCCTTACAGTATAGGTCTCCTTTATCCTGAGTCACATTTACAAACATTCTTCTTCTTTTTAAAATTTGTGTAGATTTAGTACTTTTAGGTGTTAGATATGACTAAAATGATACAACAGAAAGGCACTATTATATTACACCAAAGTCGTTATAATGGTAACCTTTTAAAAGAGGAACATAAATCTTATCCCTTATCTTTTTCTTTCTTTTTTAAAAGTTTCTATTTAAATTCCAGTTAGTTAACATACAGTGTAATATTAGTTTCTGATGTACAATACAGTGATTCAACACTTCCATACAATACCCTACGCTCATCATAACAAGTGCACTCCTTAATCTCCATCACCCATTTAACCCAGTCACCCACCTTACCTCCCTTCTGGTAAACATCAGTGTGTTCTATATAATTAAGAGTCTGTTTCTTGGTTTGCGTCCCACTCACTCTCTCTTTTTTCCCCTTTCCTTGTTTGTTTCGTTTCTTAAGTTACACATATGAGTGAAATCATAAAATATGTGTCCTCCAATGACTGACTGTTTCACTTAGTATAAGACTCTCTAGCTCCGTTCGTGTCATTGCAAATGGCAAGCTTTCATTCTTTTTGATGGCTGAGTAATAATTCATTGTTTATGTTTGTGCATGTGAGTGTGTATCTTCATTATCCCTTCCTAAATCAATGGACATTAGGGCAGTTTCCATAATTAAGCTTTTGTATATAAAGCTGCTATAAACATGTATCCCTTTGAATTGGTATATTTGTATTTTTGTGTAAATGCCTAGTAGTGCAATTGCTAGATATGTATCCCTTATCTTAAATATGTTTTGACATCTTTTATGTTCACCTACTTTGAGTGAGTAGATTATAAAAGCAGGTGTTGATTTAGAATGACCATATCCTCACTGCTTCAGGTTAACAGCATGATTTCCTTTGGGAAATAAACAGTTCTCCAACCACAAAAAGAGTGCATTTTAACACTATGTAGCTTACCAGTATCCCCTTGAGCTTGAATACACATTATGAAATTTTCAGTGCCTTTCTAAAGGTGGTTCAGGGATCAACTCCAGACTAAGTAGAGAAACTGATGTACTATTACTAAGTCATAGTCACAGATGTTGACTTTCGGTCTGATCAGAATTAAAATTATGCATCTTCATAATTATAAAGTTCTAGAAGAATAAAGTAGCATTTCAGATACAGAGATATAGATATAGACAGCAATATCATCTTGTAAAATAAATGCTGTCATTTAGTTAATGTGCTTGTCATTACCTAGTGCTAATTATGTTTCGGGAGTTAAAATCATAAATGTTGCTTTTTTGACTTTACACATTCCTTCTTCAAACACACATGCACGTGCACACACACATACACAATTACGTGGTTGCTATGGTAAAATGATTTCCTTGAAAAGAGTGTTTGCTTCAATTTGGTATAATCAAATTTATTATATTCTCAACAAGCTTTGTGCTTTTGAGCAGATAAGTTTTAACTCGGGCAGGGATGATTGTTTTTTCAACTGACATATAAAATTCCAGAATAAAGGCCTTTTTGTATTTTTGTATTTCTTCAGTAACAGTTACGAAATCCTTGCCAAATGCAAAGAAATCTTTTCTGTGTTGCTAAATGTTGTTTTAACACTTGAAGATGTTTATCCTGCATCTTTATAATTTACCAAAAGTTGTTTAAACTTAAATTATGTTCTGCTTGGCTAATGTTCCTGGCATTCAGATAAAAAGCTATCTTCACAATTTCATAGCCTACCCTATTATTAAAATGGAAAGTGAAATTAAAATCTAAATAGCCTAATTTTGTAAGTTGATATTTTAAAAAAATCAATAAATTTCTCTGCGATTTGAAAATTAAATTTAAAAAGCTTAAATTTTTGTAATTAACCCTATTAATTCCTTTAGCTGACCGTATATGGGTCTATGGAAATAAATATTTTAAGAAATAAGCAAAACTTTAGTTTTTAAAATAAACCAATTTGAAAAAGACAATAATAAACAATAACAAATAATATCTCTCTTACCATGTCAATGAAATTTTAATTTTTAACAATTTATTAAATTTTGAGTTGATTTTATGCTAGGAATAGAAATTAAAACTATATTTTTTCAAAGAAATCATGACATATTATAGTGTTTCAAATACATATAACATTCACACCACCTATACTATTATTTATTTAGTACTTTAATGAGGCATTAAAAACTAATTAACAATGAAATGTAAGAAGGAAGTTTAAGTTTTACTAAATAAATGAAAACAGAGAAATAAGTGATAGTTTTTCATTTATAATGTACAGTTAGCTACTGAAATTGTACAGAATCATATCATATATGCAAATTGCCTTTTAAATTTGACTAATAAAGAGTTGTCAAAATCCCTCTTAAAATCTCTTTGAAAAAAAATTATCTTTGGAATATTCTTCATAGGAAATTTCTGTACTTTTTGCAATATGTTTATTAATGTTTTCCCTTCTGTGTTAGAATATTTTTTCTTTAGATAAGCATTAGTTGAGTAGTTGTTTTGTTTAGAGCCAACATTCTACTAAAAATTCATGCCACTGGGCGCCTGGGTGGCTCAGTGGGTTAAAGCCTCTGCCTTCAGCTCAGGTCATGGTCCCAGGGTCCTGGGATCGAGGCCCGCATCGGGCTCTCTGCTCAGCAGGGAGCCTGCTTCCTCCCCTTTCTCTCTCTGCCTGCCTCTCTGCCTACTTGTGATCTCTCTCTGTCAAATAAATAAATAAAATCTTTAAAAAAAAAAAAAAAATTCATGCCACTAATAATAGAATCACAGTCAGATAGATTAGATGCTAATATAACAAAAGCCAGTGTGGATTTTAGAGCAACTGGGTGAGCATCAGGTATAGGGGCCCTTTTCACCTATTTTATGTTCTTTTCTGAGAGGAGCCAAGGATATGAATTTACAATTTGTATTTTATTTTCCCTTCCTTTTTAAAAATCTTTTTTGACTAAGTGACTTATATTAAGATTTCTATAACTTAAATATATACAAACACACATATATATACTTATATACATATACACATATATGTATAAAATAATACTCCATTATAAAACAATTTTTCTATTTACAAAATAAATGACTGATAATATGTTTCTTAAAAAAATATTGAAAATATTAACAATCAATGTAGTTTAGTTTAACAGGTATACAAGTTTGTATAAAATTCTTAAAAAATTATATTTTTTAACATAGTGCTAATTTTTGTATGAAATTAGAAAAAGTAAAGATATGCTTTTACCAACCAAGTTGGCAACAACTGAGAATGTATTTCTAAATCAAATGCAATGTATATCTTGTTCAAAATGTTTTCTTTGAAGTTAAAGTGAATTTGTAGAATGTCTTCTATGTTATAAGATTTCTCAATGTCTACCATATGATGCAAAATATTTTTTTTATTTGCTCATCACGATTATCTTTTTTGGAAAAAAATATTTACATCTTTTATAATTTCTAAGATAGCCTCAGTGTGATATTCAAATGAATTAGTAAAGTTTTTTTCAAATAATACAAAGGATTTTGTTTTTCATTGGTTTCTTGACCAGATCAGTAGGTTTAGAAGTCTGTGGGAGACAAACTCTAAAGACAGCCACCATCCTTTCCTTCCCATCCTGTGGTTAATGCAATTATAGTCAATCAAAAACTAGATTCTGGGGCGCCTGGTGGCTCAGTGGGTTAAAGCCTCTGCCTTCGGCTCGGGTCATGGTCCCAGGGTCCTGGGATCGAGCCCCGCGTCGGGCTCTCTGCTCTGCAGGGAGCCTGCTTCCTCCTCTCTCTCTCTCTGCCTGCCTCTCTGCCAACTTGTGATCTCTCTCTGTCAAATGAATAAATAAAATCTTTAAAAAAAAAAAAAAAACTAGATTCTGCTTCCAATGTCTACAATAGCCAAACTATGGAAAGAACCTAGATGTCCATCAACAGACGAATGGATAAAGAAGATGTGGTATATACACACAAGGGAATACTATGCAGCCATCAAAAGAAGTGAAATCTTGCCATTTGCAATGACATGGATGGAACTAGAGGGTATCATGCTTAGCGAAATAAGTCAATCGGAGAAAGACAAACTATCATATGATCTCCCTGATATGAAGGAGAGGAGATGCAACATGGGGGGTTAAGGGGGTAGGAGAAGAGTAAATGAAACAAGATGGGATTGGGAGGGAGACAAACCATAAGTGACTCTTAATCTCACAAAACAAACTGAAGGTTGATGGGGGGAGGGGGGTTGGGAGAGGGGGAGTGGGGTTATGAACATTGGGGAGGGTCTGTGCTATGGTGAGTGCTGTAAAATGTGTAAACCTGGCGATTCACAGACCTGTACCCCTGGGGATAAAAATATATTATATGTTTAAAAAAATAAAATTAATAAAAAAAAACAAAACTAGATTCTGCTTCACTTCCTTGTTACTTGTTTTGTTCAGCAGAATGCAAGGTACTGATGCTGTGCAAGTCTCAGATCTAGTTATTTGTTTATTTATTTATGTTTAATTAAAATATATTTGATATATAGCACTGTATAAATTTAAGGTGAACAACATGTTAGTTTGGTACATTTCTATGTTGTAAAACGATTGCCATTATAGCAAGAGTTAGCATCTCTATCACATCACATAATTATCATTTATTTTTTGGTGGTGAGAATAATTAAGATCTAGTCTCTCATCAAATTTGATTATTATAATACAATATCGTTGCTCATATACACTTTACTGTGTATTAGATCTCCAGGACTTATTTATCTACCAGCTGCAAGTTTGTACTCTTAATGTTATTTCAGGTTGGTAGTTGAAGTGTAAGGAGCCCAACAGTTTCTTGGGAAAGCCACCTACCAAGTGGGAAACCCCATTTTCCCAAGGCTACCACATTGTGAGTAAGCTCAGTGAAGCTACACAGAGACACAACATGAAACAGAACTGAGGAACCTAGATAGCAGTGAGAACTGAGACTCTTAGACCCTGGTTGAGCCTTGAGACCTCAGCTGACCACAGTCATTTCAGCTATCCCAACCAAGATCTCAGATTCTATAGGGAAGACATAGCCATTGCTGTACTGCCCTATTTGGATTCCTAATCCAAAAAATCATAAGGGAATAAAATAACTGTTCTTTGGGGGTAGGTCATTATGCAGCCATAGATAAAGATAACATGGTCTTATTCTGAAGGACCAGATCTGATAAATGATAGTAATGGTAAAAATAATTACTTTTTTGGTTTCTTACTTTGTTTCAATAGAGATTTTATATATAAAATCACATATAATTTTTATAATACCCCTCAGAGGTAAATGCTATTACTGATCTGATTAAACTAAGACTGGAAGAAATGAGTGGCACAGAATGTATGAGATGTATCATGAGGAGAAGGCCCTAGAACTCCCACTCCATTCTCCTAAAAGAGAAGTAAATGCAGAGACTTGTGGTGACAAAAAAGACTAAGGTTCATGATTTATAATCTTGAATTTGCTTTTTATAATAAATCTATTGAGAGAAGCCAGAGGCTGAATCTGCCACATAACTTCTGAGAATATCAAAATCTAAGTACTTATTTTCTTTATGAGTAAACCATAAACCCTTTCCAAGAGCTTTCAGTGTGCTCAGGCAACCCTTAATTTAGAAAGATGAAACTTCATGACCTGAAGGAGAGAAGATAAGTCATAGCAGTCATAAATTGGCAAACTTCAAAAAGACTGCTTAAAAGGATCCTGAAAACTTACATTTGAAGATCACAGGTTTTATACAGAAAAACCCACATGATACATAAAGTACTATTTTTTTCTTGTGAATTAAATATTGACGATCTATTCAGTCACCACTGTCTGAAAAAGTGAAATAAAAAGAATCTTTTTGTTGCCTGAGATGTAAAAGTTTAGAATGTATCATGTGGTCCTGGTGATTATGGAGACTGATTTCCTCCTCAGAATCTATCTCAACAATGACAAGTCCTGGTACATCTAATTTCAGCTATTTTAGGAACCCATCTGAACTCCTCTTCTTTCTGGGCTTTGGCACATGCTGATTTCAGGTTAACAGTAGTTGAGAGAGAGTAACAGAAACTTCAGAAATATGGCAAATGTCATAGAATGAGAATTTCTTATGGGATAAAAAGCCACAGAAAATATGCTGTCAAACTTCAGAACCAAGTATAAAGCCCTGTTACAGTGAGGAACTGTTTTCTCTCTCATCTACTATATGCTTTAAATGTTAATCTCATGTTCATCCTCTTATATAATAGTAAATCTACTGAAAATGAAACGGAGTAACTAAATGGAGTCTGAAGTCTGTAAAAACAAGGGAAGGTAGAAGAGTTAGAAAAAGCTTTTGGAATTTGGAAGAGGGGTGATTTCCCTTCTAATCAGATGAGGAGTGTTTGCAGCAACCTTTTTACAAATGATTCTACGGATGAATTTGGAAATGAATTAATGAAGCAATAGGTCATCTAAAATTATCTGACTCTTGGGGTGCCTGGGTGGCTCAGTCAGTTGGGAGTTTGCCTTTGCCTCAAGTCATGATTCCAGAGTCCTTAGGATGGAGCCCCACATCAGGATCCCTACTTAGCAGGGAGTCTGCTTCTCCCCCTCCCCCCTGCTTGTACTCTCTCTCTCTCGCTCGCTATTCTCTCTCTCTCAAATAAATAAGTAAAATCCTTAAAAAAATTATCTGACTCTTGTGGGATTTGTGTGTTCAGGAATGCATTACTTAATTGTGGAGAAAAAGACTATCATTATTATTTGGACTAATATAGGATAGACTTTGAATTCCAAGTCTGTCATATTTTTAATCTATGGCTTACCTCACTAAGCAAATATTTTCACCTTGTCATAAAGGTCATAATTTCCAAGTGTCTAATTAATTTGAGATTGTTTCTAAATTTAATCCATCACTTACATTATAAAATAAAATCTACCCAAAATGAAGGACTAAGTATATGGTTTCACTCATTTAAGTAAATTGTCATATTGAACCATTTTATTTTGAACACTTAGGCATTATGTAACTATTTTTATAGATTTACTTGATAACCTGTACTTTATATCCTTTCCCTTAGGTGACTTCATGTTATGATCTTCCAACAATAGCCAATGTTTATGGTAGTGTTTTTAGCAAAAAGCAACCATTTCAAACCCTCAGCTGGAGTCTTAGGGTGGGAATAGGGTTGGAGGTAGGGGCAGAGGCAGGTTGTTTAGGATACCTGCAAATGTTCCAATTCATAACCATTAAGAACTTAATAAAACTTTCATTTTTCTCCACTCTGCATTCATCTTAAGATAGTGCCAAAAAATTCCCTCCAAACAAGCAAACAACAACATCCAAAAAACCAGGTTTGGTCCTGCAGTAGAAAGTGGTACTCAGTGGGTCCAACAATTTAGTGGGAAGCTCATGCCAGCTAATTCAACCTTTCATCTGAAGATTGAATACTACCAGTGCTGCTTCCAGCACCTGTGGCAGATGGTCAGCGGAGGAGAAACTGTCCCAGTCAGCACATCGCCATCTTTAAATCCCCCCATACAAGACACAGATGGCAGTGGGAGTGCCACTCCGTGCAGCAAGGGTTCTGAAAACAGACCTCAGCCCACCTGAGACATGCCATTAAAGATATGCCTGCCTTGATTGAAAATAAGCCAAATCCAGACTCTGCTCTGGGATAATCAGAGCACTGAACAAGGAACAGGGTACTTTAAGTGTACATCTTCAGAGTGAGAACTTACACACAATCTATTTAAATATCTACTCCAATATACATAAAAGTCATAAGTGACACAAAAAGCTAATTTCTTTAATTTTTTCATCCTCTATTTGAATCTAGTGAGGAACAAACCTTACAGACAAAAAAGGAAATAAATGTGTTCTCACTCTATCTCCTCCAAACCCCTCTATTATTAATTAGAGGTTATAGCAGAATGGAACTGTCCTGTAAGCATGTTTTATTTGGTCAGCCAACAATTGTTAGAATTGGCTACCAACATTTAAAATTCATGAAATAGGGACGCCTTAGTGGCTCAGTGAGTTAAATGTGTGACTTTGGTTCAGGTCATGATCCCAGTGTTCTGGGATCAGAGCCCACATCAGGCTTCCTGCTCAGTGATGAGCCTGCTTCTGCCTCTGCCTTCCATTCCTCCTGCTTGTGCTTTCTCTCTGAAAAATAAATAAATACAATCTCAAAAATTAAAAAAAAAATCATGAATTATCCATCTACAAATACATTTTGCTTGTGTACCTTAGAAAAAATAAAGACCATTTCACATTAGCTGGTAGGATTGTCTGGCCTTGACCTCAGTGGAGATTCACGCCTTCTCTATTGCTAAGATGCTTGACCTTTGCCGTTGATTTGTACCTGGGCAGCATCACTCATAGATGTCACATGCCTGGCCCCTAGTTCAGAACATTTGAAACACTTGTTCTCAAACTTTAGTGAGCCTCAGATCATCTGGAGAGCTTATTGGCAGACTGCTCTATCCCATCCCCAGAGTTCCTGATTTTATAGTGTCTTGAGGCTCAGAAATGTGCATTTATAAGTTTTCTAGATGGTACTGATGATGCTGGTCTTGAGACTGTAACTGAGAACTATTCCTCTATAACTAAATTTAATCAACAAGTATTTACAATATGTGCTTTGTCCAATATCCCGCTCTATGGAGCATAAGAGAAGAAAAAGTTCCCTCAACTAACTTGAACTCCATTCAGGAGTGTATTAATTTTCTACAGCTGTTATAACAAAAGACCTGAGTGACTTAACAGAAATTTATTTTTTAACAGTTTGAAGACAGGACATTGAAGATCAAGGTACCAGTAGAGTTCTAGTCTTCTGAGGCCTCTCTCCTTGGCTGACAGGTGGCAGCCCTCTTGCTGTCTCTTCACGTGGTTTGCTCTGTGTGTACACCACCCTGTGTTGCCAAGTGAACTGAGGAGACTCTGGGCCCTGGGGCCTTGACCCAGCCCAGCCCAAAGTTATTTCTAAAGGTTCTTGGTCTTATCACAAGAAAGAATTCAAGTACAGATACATAACACAGTGGACTAACACTGGACTAGCACTGGAAGCAAGAAAAATTAATTAAAGTGCAAGTATATTCTACAGATTTGAGAGAGCAAGAGACAGAGCTGTGCCCTGAGGGGTGAATTTCTATCTATTATTGACAGTTGTTAACTAGAATTTGAAATATTTATTACTTGAGGTGGAGATGCGGCTTTCCCTTCTTTTTCTTTCTTATTTGGTCAGGGATTTCCTATCATGGCACCCATCATTTTCAACCTGTCTGGTTTGATCTGGCTTCTTGTGGAGTGTTGCCAAGATGGCCACCTGACTTTCCAGATAACTGGCCATGACATCCTCATTGTTGACCCCCAGGTGTCATGTTAGAAACTAACTCCCATTCTAATACTCATTGACTTCCTCTTTTTATAAGGATACCCATCATAATGGAATTGGGCTCCACCATAATGGCCTCGGTTTAACTTAATCACACATGTAAAGAACTTTATCTCCAAATACGCTTATGGTTACTATATTAGTAAGGGTTCTTCAGAAAAACAGAATGAAGGGGATAAAGAGAGAGAGATTATGAAGGATTTTATGGAAAGTGATTATGGAAGCTGAGTATGATCACATGATCTGCCAGCTGCAAGCTTGAGTGAGACTCAGGAAAACTGATAATGTAATATAGCCCAAGTTCTAATGTAGGAGAACCAGGAGAGCCGATGTCCAGGGGTAGGAGAAGAGAGATGCCACAGCTCAAACAAAGAGCAAATTCACCTTTTATCTGCCTTTTTGTTCTATTCAGGCCATCAAGAGATTGGATGATGCTTTTGTGCTTTGGTGAGGGAGAATTTATTTACTCAGTCTATTGATTCAAATCTCTTCTAGAAACACCTTCACAGACACACACACAGAAGCAATTATTTACTAGCTGTTTGGGCATCCTTTAGGTCAGTCAAGTTGACACATAAAATTAGCCATCACAATTTCATTTTGAAGTGCTGGATATTGGGACTTCAACATATGAATTTGGCAGGGGAACACAACTCACCTCACAACAGTGAGGTAAAACAAATCACAGGAAGTAGCAACTAATAAAACTATAATCATTTACTTTTTATACAAACTTTAGGCATGCTTAGTCATTTCCTCTGAGGAACTTGAAATTCTATCTAGGCCACTATCTAGTATTTGAAAAAACATTATCACGGGCTTGCGTCAATGTCTCTAAATTCTGTAGTTAAATTCTGTCCTAGAGAAACCTTCCTTTTTTTCTCTGGGTGTTTGGAACTATTCCTATCCACATAGTATAATAGTGGGTTTTAAATCAGTGCAGCTGCACTTAATGGGATAGTTGTCCAAAATTCCATTAAGGCAGATAAATATAAAGTAAAAATCAGTATAAACTTCATCATCTGCATGTCTCCACCATTAATTTTTGGTGCACATTTTTTAAAACTTTAAAAATTTCTTAAAGCATTCCTCTCTCTCCTTCCCTTCCTCTTCTAGCTCCTCCTCCTCTTCCTCTTCTCTCTCTCTCTCTCCATAGGGCACCTGGATGGCTCAGTCAGTTAAGCCTCTGATTCTTTGTTTCACCTCAAGCCATCTGTGATCTCAGAGCCGTGAAATCAAGCCCCCCATTGGGCTCCATGCTCAGCACAGTGTCTGCTGGAGATTCTTTCCCTCTCCTCCCCCTCCCTAAAATACAGAAATAAAATTTAAAATATAATATTGGTTGTGTCATGCTATTTTCTTACTTATTTTTTCCTACACAGGTGTTTTCTAGGTATAGAAAAGGAGTTAGGAGCCGGACTCTGAAGGCACAGAGCTTGGGTTAGAATCCTAGATTCTAGAAGCAATATAATCTTGGTGATAAAATAGTCTTATTATTTTATGGTGTTAAGATTAAATAAGTTATTGTAAGTAAAGTCCTTAGAACCATAACTATTGTTTAGTAAGTATTATATAAATGTTAGGAATAGTAATTATTATTATAATTACCATATGAATACACATTTATCTATCCATGTTTTAATAGTTGACTAGTATTCCTTAATATGGCTGTATCATACTTTATTTAATTAATTCCTTGTATATTGGTGTGTATTTCTTGTTGCTATAGTGAAAATGCTTACAAACATGTTTAGTCATTTCTGATTTGTAAAGATAAAGAGCTTTAACTAGTTATTCTATTATTTTCTTAAGTAAATTCTTAGAGGTGATAACTATTGATCAAAGCATATGCATATTATAATTTCTTTTCAGTAACCACACTGGGCTATGTAAATGTGTTATAATAATTTTCAGTTCCAAGAAAAGTTTAAGAATAATTTACTTAGGAAGAGTTATTAATCGTTTCTTTCTTTTTTCTTCTTTTTTATATTTTATTTATTATTTGAGAGAGAGCAAGCATGCACAAGGAGGGGGGAGCTACAGAGGGAGAGGGAGAAGCAGGCTCCCCACTACAGTATGGAGCCTAATGTGGGGCTTTATCCCAGGACTTTGGGATCATAATCTGACCCGAAGGTAGACACTTAACTGATTGAGCCGCACAGGCACGCCTCGTTTTCTTCTTATTTCAAAACATGTATTATATACACTGTGTCAAAATGCCACTTCTTATACTACAAGTACACACACATACACACATATTCACATACACTTCCACAAAACCTTTTATAGATTAAATACCAGGGTTATTAGTTTATATAATTGTTTCAGGTATTTTGAAGAAAATTTGTTGTTGGATGGATTAAAAAAGATGGAACAAAAAAGTTGAGAATATATAGATGTTGCTTTTAAACTATAATTAATATAAAAAGAAAGACTAATGCAATTAAATTCATAACGTAAAAAAATCTTTGTCAATGGTTAGAGTTTAACAGTATGTCAACAAATAAGAAATGTGACTCTGATTGAATAATGCCTTTTCACGGATAAGAAAGGCATAATGATACCAAAAGACAAACAAGTAAGAACTCTTGAGAAAACTATAATTGATTAGAAATATGGAACTATTTATTATTTGTTTATTTAATATTTATTAAATATAAATAATATTTTAAAAATATATCTCATGATGGAATTAGTAAACATATTAAAATTGCACCTGGGTGGCTCAGTGAGTTAAAGCCTTTGCCTTCGGCTCAGGTCATGATCCCAGAGTCCTGGGATCGAGCCCCACATCAGGCTCTCTGCTCAGCGGGGAGCCTGCTTCCCCCTCTCTCTCTCTCTGCCTGCCTCTCTGCCTACTTGTGATCTCTGTCTGTCAAATAATAAATAAAAAATCTTTAAAAAAATTGCAATAACAAATGCTGGTGAGTTGAGAAGCATTATACTTTGTATGGAGTTAAATTGTTATAAAGCATTTAGCAAAAAATAATTTGGCAAATTATGTAAGAAAAAATGTTCAATGATGAGCATATTCTTTAATTCCATTTGTAGATATAGATTTCAAAAAATTTTCTGAAATTCCTGGAGATGTTTATAGCTTTATTGTAGAATGTGCTTTGTATTTTATTATGAATTACTTATATAATGCTTATAAAATAAAAGAAACACATAGAAAGTAATTTTGTTGAAAATGAATAAAAAATCTGGAAAATATCAAAGCAAACATTCAGCGTCTCAGGTTACCTTAAAAATAAATGATATATTTAGAAAAAAAGCCTGGATGAAAACACAAAAAAATGTGAATGGTGGTTGTTTTTTACTAGAGGAAATATTCATATAGATTTGCACTTCTAAAATTCCTGTAATTGTCATGGGAAAATATTTTCAACAAAATTTATATATAAGTAATAGAAGCTTTTCTTCCTCCAAATTTTTTATTTGCTAGTCCAACTAATAGGCTCTGTTGAAAAGCAGATCTATCAGTGACATACTTTATTTTTTATTTTTTTTAAAGATTTTATTTATTCATTTGACAGAGATCACAAGTAGGCAGAGAGGCAGGCAGAGAGAGGGGAAGAAGTAGGCTCCCGGCTGAGCAGAGAGCCAGACAAGTGATATACTTTAGTATGACATCAGGGAGTGATGGGGAGGGGCATTTACTGGTTTGTTTGCTTATTTATTACTTTCCATTATGGATAATAATAAGAAGCTACTGCTGAGGAATTGCCGGCCTCATTTCCATGAAAGACAGCAAGCTTGATGTTTGTAGCATCCTTTGTTGAATTTCCCTATATACCGCTTCTGTTTCTTCACCAAACTTTCTCCTTGAAGGCTGAGATGAAGGGAAGTTAAGGATTTGCTCCAAACTGCACAGTAGTAAGAAGGAAATGCTAAGACTTTCCCCATTTCTCTCTAATTATGTCATTTCCTTTTTAGGCCCTGACACCTATTATTTATTTATTTGTTTATTTGTTGATTTATTTTTCATTCTCTGTTCACCATGAGATTACATCCATAATTCATAGACAGACATGTTTTATCCATCCTTAACAAGTGAACAAGATTTGAATTTCTGAAAAAAATCACAATAGCTACCTCAGTTCTCCTTTTGAGACTGGAAACGATTTTATTGAAGCCCACGATTGTTTTTCTGTGTATGTAATAGAAAATAAAATGATGAATGTCTTCGGGGTCATTTGAGATTATAGATATTCCTTTAAGAAAAGCTATTTATAATATGTGTATGTGATGGGGAAATACTGATTTTTAACTGAACTGTAGCCTAATAAATATGCCACTTTATATTCCAATCAAATAAACATCTAGGGAAATGTATGCCTAAAAGTCAAATTGAATCATTTAGGTAATCAATACCAACTACTCTTTAAAAACTATATATTGTTACATATTAGAATACTCAAGGGTTAACTTAAGAAGAAGACAAAATTGAAGGATATATTCTGTGAGGGTGTATATGGGTGACTGAAAAAAATGCATACTTCCCATGGAAATAAATTCTGCAAGCATACAACAGATACTACAATTGGTGCATTTATATATTTTCTTCTAACAGCTCTGCAAGGTGGTCATTATTATTCCATCTCCTGTAAAGAAGCTAAATTTCAGTACGGTTAAATGACTTTCTCAGCTCACAGAGCTATGAAGTCTTAGACCTGGAATTCAAATATCGTTCTGACACAAAAACCGTGGTATAAGAATTGAACCTTGGGATTTAGGCATCTGAGTTTTTGACTAAAGTAGTAGTATATAGCTATATGATACAGTAAACCCCTAAACAATGGCAGTGACAATGGGGAAGAAAAGAAACATGTTATATGTGACACCCAAAGTAGTGATCCTTAACCACCCACCAAACTATTTTTTCTTCAGAAATTTCAGTTTCAGCATAGAGAACTGTTGTCTGTTTGGTCCAATCCAAATAGGAAATTAAACAAGCACCCAAACAAGAACATATTTAAAAAGTCTTTCTTGAATCTTCTCATTTATAACTCCTTATATAATCCATCAAAAAACTTGTCATATTCTATTTTCAAAATACAGGCTTTTCTCATTGTAAGAGTCAGAAACATCCTTGAAGAAAGAGTCGAATGGCTAAATTTTGGGTCTTGAGGGCTTATATTCCATTCTGCCATTTTAATTTTTCAAAGATTTATTTGAGAGAGAGAGTGAGAGAGAAAGCATTCAGCAGTAGGTGCAAAGGAAAAGGGAGAGAGAGAGAATCTCCAGCAGACTCATGCTAATCACAGAGCCCCACCTGGGCTGGATCTCCTGACCCTTAGATCATGATCTGAGCCAAAATCAAGACTCCCACGCTTAACCATCTGAGCCATCTAGGCATCTCCTCCTGACATTCTGTCGTTTAAAGAAGGGGAATAATAATGCCATCCTAATCTGGCCAAAGATCCTAAAAGATTTGGCTAGCAAAAAACACCCTAAAATATCCATATAACTATTATCTCTAATAAAAAGCTAATGATTTTATTTCTCACAGAGGAAAGCACTGCACACCTGGTAGGTTGGGTCCTATGTACTCCCAGCCTTAGGATTTTAGATTTAGCCTCTTTCAGTGCATTTAATTCTATCAAACTTTCCTAGTGTGTTAGCTTATCTGTGACTTTTAGGCTCACTTTCTTCACAGACTTTTGCAAGGGCTTAGAAGATACTTTTACATTTTATTAGTGTAGGAAAGCTTATAACTATAATGAGCAAAATATTTTAAGAACTAAGCATGAGATTGATTCCAGTGGGGAGTATAGTGACACTATGTGTACACAGTATTCTACACACAGCTCCCCAAACATGTGCACAACTAGATATTTTGATGACCATAAACCGGGTGGCTTAAACAACAGAAATTTATTCTCTCAGTTTCTAGAGACTGAAAACCTGTGATCAGGGTATCACTGGCACTGGTTTCTGGTGAGAGCCTTTATCCTAGCTTGTATATGACCACAGTTCTCACTGTGTCCTCATGTGACCTCTTTGCTGTGTGCACATGGAGAAAGAGTAAGCCCAGATCTCTCTTCCTCTTCTTATAAAGTCTCAAATCCTATTAGATTTCATCTCCACACTTATGACCTCATTTAACCTTACTACCTCCACAAAGGCTGTATCTTCAAGTACAGACGCCTTGTGGGTTAGGGCTTCAGCATCTGAACTCTCCAAGACACATTTGGTCCATGACATTTCTCCCCTGGCTCACCAAAATTCATATCCTCCATGCGAACTACATTTGCTTCATCCCAACAGTCCCCAAAGTCTTAACTCATTCCCGCATCACCTCTAAATTTTCAACTCTGAAGTCTCACCTGAAAAAGTCATCTAAATCAGATAGTGAGAGACTCAAGGTGTGATTCACCTGAGGCAAAATTCCTCTCCAGCTGTTGAACCTGTTAAACCAGCAAAGTTATGAGCTTCTACGTTACAATGGTGGGACTAGAAGCAAATAGACATTCCCATTCCAAAAGGCAGAAATTGGAAAGAAGGCGGTCTGTCTCTATGGCACTGGGCAGGATCTTCCTTGGCCACTGAAACAGGACAGGTGGCCTCAGCCCCGGAAACTGAGGAGGAACAGTATTGACCCCGGATGTGTGGTGGAAGTGGTAGTTCCGATGATTCCTGAATTGACTTTCGGGGTGAGGCCACAATATACAAATTTTGGGGAAAACAAGCATTCAGTCCATAAAACCTGCATATTCAAATTCATTATAGCATTTTTAAAAGATTTTATTTATTTATTTGAGAGAAAGAAAGAGAGAGAGAATGAGCAAACGCATGAGCAGGGGGCATGCAGAGGGAGAGGGAGAAGCAGACTCCCCACTGGGCAGGTAACCCCGTGCAGGACTTGATCTCAGGACCCAGGGATCATTACATGAGCTGAAGGCAGACCCTTAACCGACTGAGCACCCAGGCGCCCCTCATTATAGCACGTTTTCAGTAGCAATTGTGAATTTGAGGCAAGCATTATTTTAAATTTGTTACAGGAAAAATGCAGAGGCCCAGAGTTCAGTTAGCCAGCAATATCAATATATCTATATATCTATTTTTTTTTCACTTCCTTTCATGGCCATTTCTCATTTGGACTTATGCAACATCCTCCAAACTGGTCTCTGCAGTACTTAAACTTACCAGTGGCTTCAAGATATTGTGACATCCTTAACATGTAATAACTTCAACACGATCTTTCTCCTAACCTGCTGCTTCTGCAGCCCCCTTTCTGCTTGTCCAGGCTGTTCCACATTGGATGAATTCATTCAGCTACAAAGTGATTCTGTAACTTTGTCTTTCCCTGTGCTCTTCCCTTCACTGGAAGTACTATCTATTCCCTTCACTCTATTTGGTTGATTTTCCCTCTGCATTCGGTTCTTAGAATGTTTCTTCCAGACCACATGTCAGGATTGGCACCCTCCCACCCATCACACAACAATATTCTCTGCTCTTCACCTGTCTGTCTTTGCAATTCTTTGTGATTATTTTTTCTCCCATATTAAAGTGAGTGTACCTACCACCTCTGTTTTACTAACTGCTTTATTTTCAGTGCTTATCACAGAAGGCTGGTACATAACGCATATTCAATAAATATTTAATAAATAAATTTAAGAAGTCATGAATTGATTAAATATTTAGCAGGTAAGTTCCTATAGCATTTGGTTGCTAATAGATGTAGTGGGAAGAAAGCAGTTTTAAAAACAAAACACAACAAAACACATGAAAAAGATCAGGATCCAAATGAACGTGTCCATTAGGGTTAATGGTGAAACCTCATAGGTTAAAATATAAGATTCCTATTGCAAATCTTTAGAAGATGGATTTGGATAGAGTAGTGTAAGCTCTGACAGTGTTTCTTCCTTTTTTCTTTCTTTTTTATAATACAAATGCCTGGATTAAGTGTTCAAAGATGCTGTCTGAATAAACACATTGCCCACCCCTGTTTAGGTAAAAGGTCAGACCACCTTCCAATCCAAGGCTTGTTTTAGAGATCTTAGTTAATTTCCCTAACTGACCTTTTGGACCACTATTTTCTCTTTGCATGTTTTAAATCCCTGCCAAGAAATCTGTAGGCCCCCATCTAAAAGCAGAACTCCATGCTCCTACCCCTTTTGTCTCTGTACATCCTCTCCCTGTATCCTCTCCCTGTATGGCCCCGGGTATAATTACCAGGACTTATAAGTAATAATCTCCCCCCCCCCTTCAAGGTTTCCTGATGGTTATTGCTAAGGGTATCTTGCAATCATAATAAGAATCACAGGGCGGGTGGCATCTGGCTGGCTCTTTTGGTAGAGCATGTGACTCTTGATCTTGGGGTCCTGAGTTAGAGCTCCATATTAGGTGTAGAAATTACTTATAAAAAAGGAAAAAAATTGGGGCACCTGAGTGGCTCAGTTAGTTAAGTGTCTCACTTCAGCTCAGGGATCTGGTCATGATCTCAGGTCATGATCAAGCCCCAATCAGGCTTTCTGCTCAGAAGGAAGTCTGTTTCTCTCTCCCCCTCCCCCTCCCGTCACCCCTTCCCACTCTCTCTCTCAAATAAATAAATAAATTATTAAAAAATAAAAACAAAAGCTGATTCTCAATAGTTTAGAGTTATGTTTAAAAACAAAAACAAAAACAAAAACAAAACACACAGGACAGTTCTAGCCTAACATTGATTATTAATAAGTTGAGGACAGCCCAAAACAGATAAATAAGGTGAGTCTGGAGGATTTTAAAACATGTATGAGAAGATTTATCAACATTATCTGTTTTAAATGTTATCTACTAATTGTATGCATCCATTGCCTATAAGGCATAGAGTTAGTTTAAATGTATGATGTCATCTCATATTAGTAGCCTTATGATGGATTTTACAGTTCTATGGATAAGACAATTGGAAGTCCCAGGGATAAAGTAAGTTTCTTGGGTCTTAGATCTGGAAACAGTAAATCTTCCTGAATCTTGGGTCTCTCTGACAACACATCTTATAGCCTTTAGCTCTATGCTATAATTGCTAGGGGTAAGGGATTAAATAATGAAATATAATCATGCTGGAAGCATTACTTTGAAATATTGAAAAAGTTACATTAAAAGTTCAGAATTTATAAAGTACTGTCAAATTATCTGAGGTGATCTTCATAGCAGTCCTATGAGATAAATGGGGACTGTGACAGCAAAAAAGACTTCAATTTGGATTCTGACTTTTTGATTCCAATTCTCCCACCCACCACCACTGACAGCTCCAAAGGATGATATATTTTTAATGAAATTGGACTGTATCAGGATTTGGAGCTCTGTCATTCCCTATTTACCTGAAATGTACCAATACAAAAAAATATGAGTATTCATTTGATGGGAAGAATGGTGCCAGAAACTTAGTTCACATCAGAATCACCATGGGAACATAAAAAAATGTTGAGATCGATATCTTTACCCTAAGCAATTCTATAAGAAATTTTGAAATATGGTACAACTCAGAATACAAAAAATAAATGAGAACTTTCTACTTCATCCAATCTCTAAAACTAATGACAAAATTTGTGACAAACTTATTTGACTTATTCTGTCAAATGCTTAACATTTGGCATTCTACTTAAAAACAAAAAGGATCATAGAAATGACCAACGAAGTTCTTTCTGACTACATTTATATATATATATATATATTTCTTTCTCAATTAGATATGATGCCCCTAATTCTGTCTTTACTGTCCATTTTACCATTGAATTATATAATTGGAAATGTAGTAATAATAGGAAATAGAATAGATACTGATACTCTTTTATTAATAGAGATGAGATTAATGAAGATTAAAATATAGGTATCCATTCAGGAGCTATTTGTTGAAAATTTATTATAGGTTAAACACTGCAACAGATGCTAGAAATAGAGAATCAAATAATATGTGATCCATATCCATAAGAGTTTTAAAAATTATTAAAACAAAATTCTATTCAAGTGTTGTAGGTAATATTAAAGAAGTCTACTCAGGATACTCTTGGAGCAAAAATGCAAGCTAAAATTAAGAGTGGCAGAATGTATTCAAGGCAGAGAAATCATGGACTTAAACATGAAAGTCATACAACTAGTTATTGGTAAATAAAGATTAGTAACAGCTCCTTATGAATTTACATCCAAGTTTTCTTACTTACTTACTTACTTACTTACTTACTCTAGCTGATAAAGCTAGAAAAAAGTAGTTGAGGTGACAAAGGAGAAAGAAATCCTCAAAGAACATTTTATAAATAAAAAGAGACAGACATCGTGATATAATAAGGATGACAAAGAGGGAAAAGAAAAAATTGAATCTGAAAAACCAAGCCAGATAAATGGGAAAACTCTCTTTCACATCTGAACTTGGGTGGGGGGATTAGATACTAGGGAGAAACTGTTTCTTCAAAGCCATCACTTAAGAAATGTGTTTGTATGTTCAAAGTAGATTGCAAAAATTCAACTGAAGGAGGCTTACTTCAGTTCTAATCACTGACTCAACCTATTGTTGTTACTGACAAGTCACCAATAAGAACACTAGGGGGATGCCTGGGTGGCTCAGTCCGTTGAGCATCAGACTCTTGATTTTTCGCTCAGGTCATGATCTCAGAGTCCTGGGATTGGGCCCTGCCTGGGCTTTCCATGGAATTGGCTTGAGATTCTCTCTCTTGCTCTCCCTCTTCTCCTCTCCCTGTTTGAGTGAGCATGTGTGTGTGCACACGCATGCTCTCCTTCCCTAAATAAATAAACAAATAAATAAACTTATAAATAAAATCTTAAAAAAAAAAAAGGAAAACACTGTTTTCCTATTCAGGTTCTAAAATAATTGACAGACAAGAAAAGGAGAGGTAGATAATGGTCAAAATATCCAATAAATACCCAGGAAATGGAAGAGTATGTAACTGGGGGATGAGACCGTAAATTCCCTTTTTACCCTGAATCTCAAGACAAGACAGACTCACTGACCCAATGGCAGGATGGACAGGAACATCATCCTTATGTGGCACCTTCTTCCTTAGAGCAAAAATATAGAGCTGAATTGGTCATTGTAGTTATTTTTTTCCAAAGTATATGAATTAGATAAATCACTGACTCCTCTCAGAGGCAGAGAGAAGCTAGGGGCAGAATCAGTGAAAATTCTCTATAAGCCAGAGAATTTTGTATTTCTATGATATCTCTGACTTTTTGTTTATTACTTCTGTCTACATGGAATAAAATACTCACCTAACATTTGATAATCATTAAAGTTGTTGATTATCCCACTGAATATAATTTCTGAAGGAAAGTAGTTTCAGAGTATTTAGTTCAATAGCTCAACATTGGAATAATTTATTTTTTTGTTTTTTAAAGATTTATTTATTTATTTGATAGAGGGAGAGACAGTGAGAGAGGGAACATAAGCAGGGAGAGTGGGAGAGGGAAAAGCAGGCTCCCAGCTGAGCAGGCTCCCAATGTGGAGGCTTGATCCCCAACCCTGGGATCATGACCTGAGCAGAAGGCAGATGCTTAACCAACTGAGACAGTCAGGTGCCCCAATACTGGAAGAATTTAAATTCCTGCACTTTTCTTGGGTTAACTCTCTTGGGTTAACATCATTGTTCAAATAGAGCTGCCACTGCTCCAAGTCTTCGTATGACAGCATCTCTTATCTCAAAGCAGTTAAGTGGTCTTCTTTTTATGTTTATCTATGTTTACTGTAATTAAGTTTGTATAATCTTTCCCAGAAGCCCCACATAAGTTATCTTTTGATGTCTTAATGGCTAGAATTTGGTTTTCTTCTCAACCCTAAACTAGTAATAGCCAAAAGAGAGTGGAATTAAACTCTGAAAGCCATCAGAGTTTATTCCCTGGAGCTGCTGGAGGAAACCAGCATTCATTCCTGAACTCATTATTGCTCTCTGCATGTGTGAAAAGGGGAAACAACATCAGAAATACTTTGGCAGGAAGTTAAAGAGATCAAATAGTGTTTATCAAATCATCTTTTTCTCCCTACCCACCATATATTTGTCTTCTCAAAACGCTGACTGAAGTTTTTGGAATGAATGTAATATCATTAATGTATGAATAGAATGAAAAGCTAAAGTTTGCAAATATTTCATGTAAATGCAAAGCATTAATATAATTCAACTTTAGGTTATGTTAAATTATTTTAACATAAATGAAAACTGAAACATTATCAAAATAAATTTAACCAACTAATCAAACAGGATCTCTTAGAAAAGTAATGTTGCCTACACAATTGAATTCTTCAGTCATTTTATCCTTTGTAAACAAAGTATTCATTTCTTTTTCTTCAGGCAGTCGTGTAAAACAAACATCTAATATAAAGTAAAATCTTCTTTGTAATATATCAAAATAAAGATCAATATCTGGAATTCTGTATTTTTTCCATAAACATCTAGAGGAAAATTCCACACACATTGTAGTAAAATGTGGCACAGCTAAATTATTAATTAATTAACATGGCACCACTTTATGACCAATTGAAATATTTGAGAAAGGAACAACATAGTAGCTGCCTTCATTGTTCAAGTATAAATTTAAAAAAAGAAATCACCTTTTGATTAAAAAAAAAAAGCTTTTGCAGAATGTATTTAATTTAATTGGTATGCTTTAAACAGGATGTTGCAAATGTTCAGAATACCATGTGGTTAGGTGATTACCACAGTTCCGTGATTCTTAATTACCCATATGAAGGCCAAATGAATCAGTAGTCAAATGGGGGCAATTATCACATTTACAGAAGAACATGACTCTCTGGTTGGAGTTTTCTGCAAGCCTCATTTGCTATTACAAAGTCAGTAGTAGATCATTTCAATACAAATGAGAATTGGATGATTCCATGTAAACTAAATGTCATCAGTTTGGGGGATGAGACAATATGGTAGAGAGTCACAATTTTCCCCCAAGTTTATTTTGGCAAATTTCTGGGTACAGAAAATGTGGAACTTGAAATTAAAATAGAAACAATTTTCCTTCCAAAGGGCTTAGTTATGGGAACCACAACTCCTGGTGCTATACAGTCCACTAAGATATATCATTTCATTAAGGCACAAGGAAAGAAAGAAAGCTCAGAAGGGCTGCTAATGGCAATTGTCATCTTTGTTGCCTGGCTATGTTGAGAAATATAGATATTGAGAAGATTTTTGAGTCTGGAACAGCTGTAAAAATGCAGCCCACATGTCCCAAATGTCCAGCTGAATAAACTCTTTGTGGCAATTGGCATATGTGCATGCAGCTAAAAATCAAAGAGAAATATAAGCTTTTTCTTATAATAATTATGCTTTGCTATTAATCAGGAGTAATGACTCTCAGCAGCACTGCTTTAGTAGAGTTATAAAGATTAGAAATATAATTGACTCACTGAAGCCCTGGATGTCCAAAAACTTCTCATGAGTCAGTATATTAAATGTGTAATTAGAAGCAATTATCATTCTTTTTCTGAGGCATGTCCCAGCAGTGGTTTGGATTGTAGAAGCAAATAAAAGGACTAGGAATAACTACATGACTCATGTGTTAAAATGAATGCCTCTTTTCCTATGCAGCAGATGAACTTTCCTAAATAGCCACTAGTCCCAAACGTTGTTTGGTTAAACTGATGCTATTAGAAGATCCCAAGTAATTTACATGTCAGTAGCTCTCAAGGGAATGAATGTTTCTTTTTGTAATACCCCCCAAACAAACATGCACGCACGCACACACACACACACACACACACACACACACAGTACCACCACCAACCACCTCCACCAAGAACATACATGTACATACACATACACGTACATGTACATTCATACACATCACACACGCAGACACCTGTGAACGAACACACAAATCTTTCAGAAAGCTGGATACAAGAAAACACGATTGAAAGGGCGTTGTGTTTCTAAGAATAGTAAATCCATTTATATTTTATGCTACCTAGGATCTGAATTTTTTGTCAAACCACCTAAATTTATATTTTCCCCCACCTCTCATCTTTTTATACGTCTTACTCCCTTTCTTTTTAATTAAACTAAAATAGGATTATAAAATCAAAATTTCATTGCCATGACCACTTTCTTGGTACAGATCTAGCCATTTCAGAATTGATGGACTCTGTCTTCATTTCCACATGATTTATGACTCCAGTTGTTGCATAACTCACTCAACCTTATAAGATTTCCACAAGAAAAGTAAAATAGAAATATAGTGAAACCTCAGAAACAAGCATATTTATTGATTTAAATACTCTCTATAGGAGTATAACTCAAAAGAAGCATTTATTGTTTTATACATCTCTTATAATATCTATGATGTATTGCTAATACAAATAATGGGTTCATTGAATGAAATGGATGCAATAGTGTGTGAATTTAATAACCAATTTTATTATTTTTGCTTTGCCAATCTGTTCTTTTTACACTTCTGCACGAAATAAAAAAAAAAATCAAGCCCCTTAGTTTTGTCAGTTATTTACAATGATTACATAAATGTTCTATTCGTTTGGGTTTTAAGCAAGTCAATACCAGTCTGAAAGAAGTCTAATTTAGTCCAGTGTAAATACTGAATATTTTAAACTCCCATCCAACTTAGTCCTGACCCAATTTGTAAGCTGGGGGGGAAGGAGCAGGAATATAGAAGAGATGGGTACAATTTAATGTGACTGGTTTTCTTATAAACTGAACAGCCAGTGTTGGCACTTAAACTCCTGGGACAATATATGCAAAGACATCATTTGTCACAGTTACTTTGGTTCCCGCAATGCTTTACGCTAATACCTTGTCATGGTTCTTGTAGTCCCCTCTGACAGTAGGGGTCACATCCTATCTTCAGGCCATCTTCTGGGACAGAGTCCATTCTCTCCCCCTTTATTTATCTTCCCCTCAGGACACACTTGGTTTCCAAAGCAACAGAGATTTGTCTGTCTATTAGTGGAGGTGCAGTGCACTCCTAGGGAAGCCTACACTTTACTAGCTCCCCAAAAGAAGAAACTCTATCCTTAGCTTTACTGGGTTAGAACTCAAGTATGGCTTCCCCACATCCATCAATCTCCAGGACACCCACGTCAGCCTTTCCAAATAGTTTCTTTGAGTGCCTCTCCCCTGCCTTAACATGCAATATTGAGACCCACTCTTGTCTTTCCTGCCTCCAAGGGATGGAGAGAACTGCAAACCCTCTGAAATCTCTGTAATAAAATCCTCAGCAGCTCAGCATCTTCAACCAAAACTCTTGTACGGTTCATGTAGCTGGTCAGACCAACTCTACAAAGCCCAAAGCATCCTGATCACTGATTCAGCACAGTTTCTACTCAAGTGCTCTCTTTTGGACCATAGCCCAACTATATTTGGCTAACATCTTTTTATATTAAGCTGGTTAAACTTTGTTAGACCATTATATATGATAGGAATTCCACTAAGCACAATACATACTGTATCTAATTTAACACTCATAGAATTCATATGCTGCCATTAGGATTCTTTGGTTGACAATAAAAACTAAGAATCAGAGATTTTATAAATCATTCAAGATCAACCACTTGTAAATAACAGAGCCAAGATTAGACCCTTTGTTCCAAGCCTTAGAAAAAATGTTGAAAAGATTTGACATGTCTTGAATGCTTGCTATACACGAGGCATTGTTCAAGTCTTTTATATTTGGCTACCTCACTTACTCTTACAATAACTAAGCAAAAAATATATCATTTTCCTTTAGAGAGTGATTACATTCATTTTCCAAGGTCATAAAGTACATGAGTGTACAACCAAAGTCATTTTTTTAAATATAAAGCCTATGCACAATTATATGATTTTGCCTCCTGACAGTTATGTCTTGTTTACTTCACTGCAAAGCCTGCCTACTGCCTTAAGCTTTACTGCAATTGATTACTTTTATTAAAGTGGGTAGGCAGAGATTTCCTATGACATGATTCATGCAAAGGCAGTAGCATTCATTAGTTTACTTACAGGACCAAGAAGAATTAATTTAAAACTCAATCAGACACGATAGAAACAGGTATAAATAAGATGTTGTATTGGCCTTAATTAGCTCACACTTTCATAGGAGAAAAAGACACTAAAATAATTATAATACCCTTGAAAAGATGCAGCAAAACTTGGAATGATTATGAAAATGAGCACTGGATGGGGAGCAATTTGCAATGTAGCTATTCGAGGTGAGATTAAGGAATGAGAAACTACACATCCCAGACAAGAAGAAGGACTGAGGTGGGAACACTGGACAATTATTAAGGATGAGCATAGGAAATGATAAGTAATTTTGTATGACTGGAACATCACATACATGGAAAGAAAACAAAATTGTGGTATCCACAAAGGAAAGAAAAAAAAATCAATTGTTCTAATATTTGGTTATTTTTTATTCTTTTAATTGATCATTTATTCTTTTAATCATCTCTTTGACTTACATTTCTTGAGTTCTTACCAGCTACCAGGAACAAATTGGAAGGACAATGTATATAGCACTACTCTCTTGGAATTGTCATGAATGTTATGAGGATTTAGGAGGCAAAGTAGGAGGGAGATTTTCTGCATGTACTATACTTCACAGAATTGCCTCTTTTAACATCTTCAAAGCCTTGAGAGGGGCCCTAGGAATGTTCCATGGTGATTCTAACAAAAATATAACATCACCTATTTTTTAGAGTAGTCTTAGGTTTATAGAAAACTTCAACAGATGGTACAGAGAGTTCCCACATACCACTTCTGAAACCCCCTACTTAAATACAGTTAAACTATTATTCATATCTTGCATTAGTTTAGTATATTTGTTATAATTGATGAACTAGTATTGATACATTTTAATTAGCTGAAGTCCATAGTTTACTATAGGGTTTACTCTTTTTGTCCTACGATGATATGGGTTTTAAGAACTGCGTCTCATGTATCCACATAATAGCGTTGTGCAGAATTATTTTGCAGCCCTAAAAATCCTCTGGGCTTCCCATATTTCCTTCTCCCCCTCTCTTCTGAATCTCTAGCAACCACTGATCTTTTTGTCCCCAGTTGGGATTGAGCTTTATGACACATTTGCAGACTAGTTTCTTAGCAATATGGCTTTAATATACCCTCACATCTTTTTGTGGCTTGATAGCTCATTTATTTTTTAATCACTGAATAATATTCTATTTTCTGGATGTGCCACAGTTTAACCATTCACCTACTGAATGACATCTTTGTTGTTTCCCATTTTTTTGGCAATTATGAGTGAAGCTTCTACAAACATTCATGTGTGGGCTTTTCTATGGATATAAGTTTTCAACCCATGTAGGAGGTGATAGCTGGATGATATGGTAGGACTACATTTAGCTTTGGAAGAAACTTCCAGACCACCTTCCCAAATGCTGTATCATTTTGCAGTCCCAACAGCAATGAATAAGAGCTCCTCTTGCTCTACATCTTCACTAGCATTTGATATTATTAATTTTTTTTATTTCCATCATTCTGTTTCATGCACGATAGTAGCTTGTTGCTTTAATTTGCAATTAATTAATGACATATAATGTTGAGTATATTTTCATATGTTTATTTGTCATCTGTATATCATTTTCAGTAGGATTTCTATTCCTACCACTTATCCATTTATGGGCTGGGTTGTTTTCTTATTGTTAAATTATAAATATTCTTTATAGATTTTGGATACCAGTCCTTTATCAGATACGTGTTTTGGGAATATTTTCTATCAGTATGTGGCTCATCTTTTCATTTCATTAACAGTGTCTATATACAGAGTAGAAAATTTTAATTTTAATAAGTTCTAAATTATGTGTTGGTTTTTTTTCCCCACAGATTGTGCTTCCGGTGTTATACCTAAAAACTCATCACCAAACCCAAAGTCATCTAGATTTTCTCCTATGCTAGTGTCCAAGGATTTTATAGATTTGTATTTTGCATTTAGGCCTAGTATCTGATTTGAATTATTTTTTGTAAAATGTAAGGTTGGCATCCAGATTTATTTTTTTAAATGTAGATGTCTGGTAGTTCCACCATTGTGTTTTGAAAATAATATCCTTTATCTAAGGAATTGGCTTTGCTTCTTTGTCAAAAATGATCTGACTGTACTTACATGGTTCTGTTTTAGGGTTCTCTGTTCAGTTCCATTCATGTATTTGGCTATTATTTTGCCAGTACCACACTATCCTGATTAAGCAAAGTCTTGAAATCATGTGGTATCAGTCCTCCAACTTTGTTTTTCAGCATTGTACTGCCTATTCCAAGTCTTTTGTTCATTCCATATAAATTTTAGTATCAGTTGTTGATATCTATAAAAATAACTTTCTGGGACTTTGGTTGGGATTATGCAAAATGTATAAAACAAATTGGAATGAACTGACATTTGAATCAACTGCTTTTATCTGTAAACATCGGATGTTAAAAATTATTTAGATTTTAATTTCTTTCATCAAAGTTTTCTAGTTTTCCAGATATAGATTTTCTACCTTATTTATTAGACTTATACCTAAGAATTTTATTTTGTTTTTGTTATTAATGTAAATATTGGTCTTTTTCTAATTTCAATCTCCAGTTGTTCATTGTTGGCATAAAAGAAAGCAACTGACTACCTAATAAATTACATTGTTGTTTCTAAGCTGATATATTACAAAAAGATGTCAAGGGAGGAGTTCCTTTTTAACTTCCATATCACAAAAATATTTATTTTATTTTCGCCTCTTTCTTTCTTATGAAATACATAAGAAGATCTAATGCAGTAAAGACATGGATTCTGAGTTTAGCTAAATCTGCATATAAATCTTGTCTGTAAAATTACTAGTCCTGTGATGTGGGAGAAAATGGCATAGATTTTCCATGCTTTTATTTCCTTCTCAGTAAAATGGCATATGATTTCCCATATCTTGTATATTTTTAAATATTTAAGAATGGGGTGTTTGTGAGAAATCAGTGAGGTAACATAAGTACAAAGTACATAGTAAAATGCATTAATATATAACAACAATATTGTTATTGTAAAAAAGGGATTTCATTGTGATTTCAAAAAATTAAATATCTTTTGTGTAAATGTATTTTATGCACTCTGGAGTAATATTTGTGTTACATTTTCTGTTACATTAAGCCAAATCCAGTGTGTGCTGTATTAAGGAATAAAAAATTGATCTACCAAAAGATAGTCCTCATATACAGAGACCCAAAGCTACTTAACAAAATATAAACAATAAAAACTGAAATTCAGAATCTCCTTTACATCAGTATCAAAAAATATAAAAACTTAGACACATACTGAACAAACTATCTGTAAGACATGTGTATTAGATATATATTCCTGTAGGACAGAACCCTTCAAAACTTAGTAACTAAAAGTACCATAATAATTTGTTTATTCATGTGTCACATGATTAACTAATAGGTATAATATATTAGTAAGATGCCTTACTTCCTCTGCTCATGAGCTTCTGTATTATTGCCATAGCATGGTAGCTAGCTTCCCCTAGAATGAATGATCTAAGAGATTAAGAAGCACACAAAATTATTCTTTTTCTGACCTCAACTCAGAAGTCATCTAACATCTCTTTAGCCATATTCTTTTCATTTACATGAGTCTCTAAGTCTAGTACACATTCAAGGAGAGGAGAATTAGATTTCCTCTTTTGGAGGGAAGAGTATTGAGTCATTTGTGGGCATATGTGAAAACCACCATAACCCATATACGGACATTCAAAACATATTGAAAGAAAATCCAAATACATGAGGAGACACAATATGCTCATAGTTTGGAAAATATTATAAACATACCAATTCTCCCAAATCTCTACTCTAGATACAGTTATAATAAAAATCCAGCAGGGTCGTGAGTACATGTATGTGTGAAAAGAATTTGACCATATGATTCTGAAATGTATATATAACACCAACACTTATTGAGAAGTTATAAGAGTAAAGATACTGTACTGATAAATGTTTACATAAAAGAAACTGGATAAGGAGTCCAAAGATAAACCAACACATACTATGAGTTGAATTGTATGTCCCCAGAGATAGGAAGTTCTAACCCCTAGTACCTGAGAATATGATCTTATTTTGAAATAAGCTCTTTACAGATAATGAGGTTAAGATGATGGGTCCTAATCCAGTACAGCTGTGTCCTTATAAAAAGAGATAATACAGACACAGGCACGGACATACACAGAGGGGGGACGATGTGAAGACACAGGGAGAATGCCTGAGGACACCAGAAGCTAACAGAAGCTTGGAACAGATTCTCCCTCACAGCACTTGGAAAGAACCAATGGAGCTGACACTCTGATTTCTGACTTATTTCCTCCAGAACTGAGAAGCAATACATTTCTGTTGTTTAAGCTATCCAACTTGTGGTACTTTGTTTCAGCAGCTCCAGGAAACTAATACAATGGCAAATTGACTTATCAAGGGAATTGAAAGGGGAATGATGATTATTTCAACAAATGGTGCTAGGATGACAGGATATATATAAATTCTCATGCTTACCTCATACAATACATAAAATTATTCAAATGGATAATGAACCTAAACATTAAAGGTAAAGTTATAAAAACTTTAGAAGTAATAGCATGGAGTCTTAGTTTATTTTGAAGTCGGCAAAAGTTTTTTTAGATAGGATATAAAAAGCAAACACTATCAAAGAAAAAACAAAACTTCACTGAAATTTAAAACCTCTGCTGTTTGGAAGATACAGTTCAGGAAAATGATAAATGACAAAGCAAGATACCAAATTTGGAAAACATTTCAAATCTGTATGCCTTATAAATGATTTGTATCCAGACTATATTAAAACCAACAAACATGACTATCATTACTCTGTAAGAAGGCAAACAGCACGATTAAAACACACCTTCCAGCTGCTGCCTAGACCTTGGAAATCTAGAAAGAGCAAAGATTCCACGTTAACAAAAACTAAGAAGTGGCCAATCTGTAAAATTGTAATTTTTCTTGAACCCAGAAGAGAGCAGAGTTCAGACTTACCAATTAGCCTGAAATCCAATAGAAAAGTCCACTTCAAGAAAAGGTTTGCAGTCTAAAATGAAGGTGTGTTTTAATCGTGCTGTCTGAGGAGGTAAGAGGTTTTAGCTTGGATGCATCCTTCTACAGAACTGCTAAGGGCTGAGTGGACAATGATGGTGATGTTTAGGCCCTGGGTACAGCAGACACAAAAAGAGTTCAGGTTCAACTTAGCAGATTTCTACTGGGCCTGAGAAAGAGTCAAAGCAAAAGGAGCTTCCACCAGTGAATGGCCCAGGCACTGGAAGTGTATAGAGCTTGGCCCAGGGATCCTTCTCCTTTACTGGGGGGAAGGGGGAGGGAAGAAAAGAAAAAAAAAAAGAAAGAAAAAGAAAAAGAAAAAAAAAGAGAGAGAGAGAGAGCTTTAAGCTGCTGCATGAAGACCAGTAAACCTTGTATTCCCAGATACTGGGGAACACCTTGTAGATTAGGGGTCTGGAAAAGAAAATAAATATGCAAATCAACTCCACCCCTGGGAGAGGGTCAGGAAATTTCCCAGGCCAGACTATCTGAGAGCAACTGCTGCTCTTTGACCCCACTGTCTTCACAGTGACCCTTCTGCATCCGACATTTAATAACCAGCCAGTAGATACAATAGATGTAATTATTTACATTTGCTTGGAAATTACTGAGATGGCATTATAAGCTCTTTCAATCATATGAACCATAACTTAGAACATTTCTGATGGGTGTTTTACCTCAAGAAATTAAATATATGCCAGATAATTTTTAGGTGGTTTTACAAACACTTAGGATATGAAATACAGTTCCATTAAAGAAAATATTGTTGGAATAAATTTGGTTAAACATGTGCTCCTAAGAAAGACAAATTGCAATGTAAACTCTGTATTAATTATCTTAATTATTTTTGTTACTAATTAAATTCTGATTTTGACAGCCTTAAATGACCCTTCAATGTGTCTAATAATGCTACATTCAAATATACAATTTTAACATATATTCTAGAAATATTCTTAGAAGAATTAGTACTTATATAATTCCACATGAATATCAGTATAGAGGGATATGCTCAAATGACTACTCAGTGTAACACTGAAAGCAAGCTGTGCACACAAGTTGAGAGAATGTTCCAGAATAAAAGAATATAAGGTGAAACAATCAATATAGTCTAAGAAATAAAATCAGATCCTAGTTTGGGATAAAATTAATAAAGCTTTAGATTCATTTTTATGAATTTATTTATGAATAATATTTATGAATTTTATGAATTTATTTTATGAATAATATTTATGAATTTTATGAATTTATGAATACTGATTAAGAATTTATTTATTTATTTAAATTTTTTTGAGAAAAGCTGAATTTGTGCTGTATAGTGAATGATACAGGTTATGTTAATTTTCTTAAATGTGATATTAGCTTTGTGATATACAGAGACATGCTTTCTCTGACATGTAGAAGTAGATAAAAATATATAAATAAAACAATATTTAAAATATTGACTTTATATGATGAGTAATGAGTGATAATTGCACCATTCGATATTTTTATATGTTTGAAAATATGTCTAATAAAAATGATTTGGTGAAAGCCTTTTCTAAGAAGAATTTTTTGAATCTGCATACAAGCTTCATTGTCCCCTGGTCTATCAATAGTTTCTAAGAATTGAAATCAATACATTTTCCTCTGTCTGTGGTAAACAATTCTAGTTCTAGACATTAAAAATAGGAGGGGGGAAAAAACACAGCTTAACCGTTTGCTCTAGTAAATAATAGCTCTTGGAAGATAGGACTATGAACAGATTAAACCAGCTTATTTTTCAGGACTAGCAATTTGTCCACCCAGGCTCACTCCAAGACCCTCATCTCACTTTACCAACCATTCCAGAGAAATGCAAATCTAAGCCACAGTGAGATATCACCTTGTACCTGCTTAAATAGCTATTACTAACAAAGAAACAATGTGTTGGTAAGGATGTGGAGAAAAGGGAACATGTACACTCTGTTGGTGGAAGTGTAAATTGGTGCAGCCACCATGGAAACAATATAAAGATGAATCAAAATATTAAAAAATAGAACTACTAAAGAATTCAGCAACTCCACTTCTAGGTATTTAACTGAAAAAAAGAAAAACACTAATTTCAAAGGACATATGCATCTCTATGTTCATTGTAGCATTATTTATATTAGCCAAAACCTGGAAACAACCTAAATGTTTATCACTAGATGAATAGATAAAGAAGATATGTGTGTGTGTGTGTGTGTGTGTGTACACACACTTTCTGCCTATACACATACCCACTTCTGCTTACATACACCCACTTCTGCCTACACACACACACACCCCACACATGCATATAATGGAACATTACTCAGTAATTAAAAAGAATGAAATCGTGCCATTTGTGACAACATAGATGGACCTAAAAGGTATTATGTTAAGTGAAAAAAAAATCAGACAGTACAGACAAATACCATATGACTTCACTTACATGTGGGATCTAAAACAAAACAAAAGAAATGAACAAATAAAACAGAAACAGACTGACAGATATAGAGAACAAACTGATGGTTGCCAGAGCGAAAGTGGGTAGGGAGATGGGTGAAATTAGTGAATGGGATTAAGAGGTAGAATCTTTCAGTTACAAAGTAAATAACACATGGGATGTAGTGTACAGCATAGGGAATATAGTCAGTAATACGCTAACAGTATTGCATGGTGACACATGATAACTAGACTTATTGTGGTGACCATTTTGTAAAGTAAATAAATATTGTCTCACTATGTTGTACACCTGAAACTAATAAAATATTCTATGTCAATTATTCTTCAATCAAAAAAAGAAAAAAATCATTCGTGTCGTAAACTGATAACTCCCATCTAACTTCTTGATTTTTCAATGAGGTCCTAAATGGCCAAAAATATCCTCCCTTAATTTTCTCTTTTTAAAACGATATGAAAATCTATCAAGGTGGTTAATTACTGCAATAAACCTAATAAATTATCTTTGGTTCAACAAGTGTTTTTTGAGTTATTGTGAAGAATTGGCAGTTGACATTTCTCATAGCTGATTTATTAGATTGGGACACAATCACAAAATATAATGTGTAAGTCTCCACTAGATCCTAATGCAGAGAAAAATAAAACAGTTTAAAAGAATTTCGTGGGGGGCACCTGGGTGGCTCAGTGGGTTAAGCCTCTGCCTTCAGCTCAGGTCATGATGTCAGGGTCCTGGGATCGAGCCCCACATCGGGCTCTCTGCTCAGCGGGGAGCCTGCTTCCCCTCCCCTCTCTCTGCCTGCCTCTCCGCCTACTTGAGATCTCTCTCTGTCAAATAAATAAATAAAATCTTTAAAAAAAAAAAAAAAAAGAATTTCATGGGTACTGGGAAATTTAAATACTATTTGGTTATTAAATGACATTTTCGGGGACATCTGGGTGGCTCAGTCGGTTAAGTGTCTTTGGCTCAGGTCATGATTCCAGCATCCTGGAATCAAGCTCTGAATGTGACTCTCTGCTCAGTGGGGAGTCTGCTTCTCCCTCTCCCTCTGCCTCTCCACCTACTCCTGCTCTCTCTCTCTCTCTCTCTCAAATAAATAAATGAGTAAAATCTTTAAAAAAATAAAATAAATGACATTATGGAATTTTTATGTTATAGGTGTTATATATGATTCATAAATTACATGGAAGACTTTTTATTTAGGATGTGCTAAAATATTTTGGAAAAAATAAAATAAAATATTTTGGAGCAAACTCATTTATTTACAGTGGTTATGTAGGGTTTCTTTAATATATTTATTCATGTTTTTTGAAATCAGTTGACACATGACATTACATTAGTTTCAGGTATATAACATAATGATTCAGCAACTTTATACATTATGCCATGCTCACCACAGATGTAGCTACCATCTGTCACCATGAAAAGCTATTATAATACCATTGACTATATTCTCCATGCTGTGCCTTTCATTTCTGTGACTTATTCATTCCATAACTGGAAGCCGTATCCTTCACTCTCTTTCACCCATTTGACCAACCCCGTCACACTCCCTCCTCTCTGGCAAACTATTATTTATTTTCAGATGATATAGCAAAACAAATGATGTATAGATAAATTAAAAAAATTAGTTGTATGCAGAAAATTGTTAAACTTCTTTAATATGGTTAGAGGGAACGAGGCAGGCTTATCATATTAGTTTTCAACCTTTGAAAATTCCATTAAGATTTTTGGAAAACTTTCTACCAAAGCTTTGTGGAAACACATACCAGATTTATTGCCATCTGATTGTTGATAGTGTCTTCAAGATGGTTATTTTGAGAATCCTGAAGTTTACTGAAAATCCTGCATTTTGATATCTCAGGTCAGAAATATAAAGTATATATTTGCAAGAAGCTACCAAAGAGCTTTTCCAACTTGCTCAAATTCTCACACCCATAAACTGAAAAAAATGAACTCACACACACGCACACACACATACACACACACCCCACAGATATTTACAATTAAGCATACTTCCTTTTAATATTTTTAATCAGAAAGGAAGAAGGGCCAAATCATGCACTTACCTATTTTAGCCTTTAGGAAAAATGGTTTTTTAGAAGCTTGAAAATGACAGAGCTCTTCACTGAAACACTCCATGAAACTCATGAATTACAGCCTCTGCGCTTCCATAGAGTTATTAAAATTTGAAAAGGAGAGAAGGGAAAAGAAAAATAAAAAATAGTTTCTATCCTAGCCTACAAAAAAAGGATTAAACATCATGAGACTGACATCTGGACTTTCAAGCAGGTGAATAGAAGGCCTACTCGGGATTGACAGCCCACTGACTTATATTTAATTCAAAATTACTATTCACATTATCTCAAATTCCAGAGAAAGCAGCAATCTGGTGTCACAAATGCTGAATGTGAGCAAGACTGTCACAAAAGGCTAGTACCATATGTCAGACTTAAAATAGAAACATAATTTTCTTTTTGGGCATGGATGAAAAATGTCCAGTAATAGTGACTTTTGCTGGCATTTGCAATGCTAAATAATTTTAAGAAATAATCATGGCTATGGTTTTCATTTTTAATATGGCATAATTTTAGCATGCATTTATCATGAATGAAGAATTTTACCTAGGTAGATTTGTATATAAACACACAGATATAAATATGTGTGTGTGTGTATGTGTGTGTGTGTGTATGTGTAGGTATATCTATCTATCTATATAGATATAGATATAGATATAAAATATGCATGTGTGTATGTCACTGTATAAATGTGTAGGTATAAATATGTTAACTATATATCTATAATATCTAGTATATATACTTATATATATTATATATCATATATCTACATATAATTATAGGTATATATTATATACATTATATATTTGTATTATATATTTTATCCATGTACATATGTGCATGTATGTGTGTATTTTCTTGTTGTTGGAAGACAACCCCCAACAACAAGGGAATCTTTGACTCAAATGTCAGTAGTGCCTGTACTACACTTTTAAAAATTTGAGGACCCCCTTACTCATTAAACATTTAAGAACAGTGCATTTTTATAAGAATTATATGCTTGGAATAAAGAAATATTCGGATTTCAGATTGCTTTCTGTTTTAAAGATATACATCTGTAATTCTAAAAGTGCTAGGGCTGAGACTGAGGAAAAGGATTAGGGGGGTTTATGTATGCACAACCAACACAAAATCACAGACATATGTGAAATTTGTCAGAACAAAGGTAAGAAACTCTGTTCAGAAATGTATTGGGTTATTTATTGCTGCCTAACACATTCCAGAAAACCTAGCAGCTAAAAACAACACGTATTTATTATCTCACAGTTTCTGTGGGTCAGGGGTTGAAACACAGCTTACGTGGTCCACTGCTTCAGGGTCTCTCATAAGGTTGAATTGAAGTTTTGACCAGGGTTCTTATGGAAACTCAACTTGAAAAGAATCTGCTCCTAACTAATTCAAAATGCTCTTATGGTGTTGGCCAAATTCGGGTTTTTTTGTGGGTTTTAGGATTTAGGGTTTCAGCTTCTTGTGGGGTGTCAACTGGAGGCCACTCTTAATCCGGAGGCTGCCCTCAGTTTCTTGCCTCATGACTCTTGCCAACATGGCTGTTCGCTTCATGAAAGGATGTAAGCCAAGAAGGCAGTAGAAATATTCTGTGAAACAAGTTGCCATTCTTATAACATAACATAAATATAGAGTGGCATCTAATCACATTTGACATGTATTTTTGGTAGAAACAAGTCAAAAGTCTCACCCCTGCTCAAAGAAGTGATTACACAAGGGCATGAATATTAGGATGCAGAAATCATTAAGGTCATCTAAGAGTCTACTCACCACAAGAAGTAAAATTAATCGATGCAGAGAATCTCCTATGCTCTCATTTACTAGAATCTGAACATTATAGACAGAAGGTAGAAAATGAAGAATATCATTCTAAGATGAAATCACCAAAACTGCATACAGTGAGTTGATTGTTAAGTAGCAGAAACTGTATTAGTCAAAGATCATGTATCACTTGGTACACTGAGTAAAGTGACCTCTAAAGTAACACTTTAGAGTGAATGATTTCATAAACAAAGCAACATCTATAAGAAATCTAAATGTGTTAACATAAGTGTTTAAAACCTAACTGTTATATTAGAACATATGTTACCACTCGCCTGTACTAAATACATTTTTTAATCACTTTAAATCAATTATATCAGATATTTTAGGATTCAGAAAAAAATGCTCAAATATAATTGCTTATGAAATGCTGTTTTCTTTTTCCTTTGGCCTGATTAAATACACCTGGAGTTAGTGTGGGAAAGAAACATATTGATTAAATTGGCAATATATGTTTATTCTATTAATATAGATCACGGGGTACCTCGGTAGCTCAGTTGGTTAAGCATTCGACTCTTGATTTCAGCTCAGGTCATGATTTTCAGGGTTGTGAGATCCAGCCCAGTGTCAGGTTCTGTACTGGGTGTGGAGCCTGTTTAAGATTCCTTTCCTTTCCTTCTGCCCCAACCTCACCTCTCTCTCTCACTCTCTCTCTCCTTCATAATATATGCATAATATATAGTATATCACAATATTAACACCATGTTCAGAAAAGTTGAAAAAGGAAATAAAAAGACAAAAGACAAGAGAAAATGTCAAGGGCAATAGGGAGGAACAAACAAGAAAAATTTTACTCTGTAAAAATTATAATGTAAAATTTGATAAAATCAAAAAATTTACCTTACTCATATCTGAATAAGAATGAAGTATAACAAAGCCTTAGGAAATACATAGTATTGTTTCCACCAAACTATTTTTCTATTCTCTTATAGGTTTCACTGGGATCTTACTAGTTTTTGTTATCTAAGAATATTGTGTATTTATGACTAATAATGAGTAAGTTCATGTTCTTTTTTAAAAATATTTTTATTTATTTATTTGTTTGACATAGAGAGAGAGATCATAAGCAGGCAGAGAGGCAGGCAGATGGAGAGAGGGAAGCAGGCTCCCCACTGAGCAGAGAGCACGATGCGGGGCTCGATCCCAGGACCCTGAGATCATGACCTGAGCCGAAGGCATTAGCTTAACCCACTGAGCCACCCAGGCGCCCCTAAGTTCATGTTCTTAATGGGATTTATGATCTTCTTTTATGTCTCCTTACAGTATTCACATCTAATTATTCATATATAATCATGTCTAATCACTCTTTAGGCTCTCGTTTGGCCATTTAAAATCTGTACAGTGCAGAAAAAAGTAGAGATAATAAATCTCAAATATATATTTTCAGCTCTTACTCCACTTTTAATGACTTTTATCCTCATTTTTACTCTATCTTTTGGAAACCTTACTTGTCCATGGTAAACCTAAGATTTTGCTGTCAGATCATGAGGGATTCCCCTGTCCCAATAGTCTCTATTTCAATAAATAGTACCAAAATCCACCTAATTTGCAAGCCAGAAAGTTTGAGGTCTTCTACCCTTGCCCCTTTCTTAGCTTTTTATACCCAGTTGCTCATCATTATCTTCTTATCCCCACAGACGCTTCCATATCTATAACACCAACCTAAGGTCTCCTCTATGGTTGAAAGTTGAACATATAACTGTATTTTCTAGAACATCTATTTAAATGTATAATAATCAGATCAAACTTAAAATACCCAATCAGAACTTGCAATCATCCTCTGCAAACCCACATATTTCTTACCAATCTTTTTACTAGTTTCACCATCTGCTCAGTTGTTCAACCTGCAAACTGAAAAGTAATATGTTGATTTGTGTTAGTTGTTTTATTTTTTAATATTTAACCTCCAGTCATTCAGTAAATCCCCTAAGTGCATTTATATTACTTTCCAGATTGGAGGATCTATCTTTACTGCTAAAATCTAGCCTGAGCCACAGTAAACTTGTGTCTGGATATAGCAATAAATTCATAACTAATCTTCCTGTAACCAGGCTGGTACTTTATAGCTCAATTTGAGTTTCCCAAACAACACATGTGACTATGTCACTCTTTGATTAACATCTACTGACATCACACCACTGATCCACTATCGTAATGATCCACATTTATCAGAATAAAATGCAAATCTCTTTTGACTGAAAAGAACAAAATAATCTGACTCATCACTATTTACTTAAAATCGGTTTCCAACCCTTTCCTTTCTGTCCCTCTGTCTCAACCACTTTACTGTGATAGTGTGAGTAATGGGCCCCAAATTTGCATATGTCCTAATCCTTATAACCTGTGAATGCTATCTTGTGGGGAAAACAGCACTTTGTGGCTGTAATTAAATTAAGGATCTTGAGATGGGGTGATTATTCTGGATTATCTGAATGACTCATAAGGGCAATCACAAATGTCCTTATAAAAAGGAGGCAGACGGGGCACCTGGGTGGCTCAGCGGGTTAAGCCTCTGCCTTCAGCTCAGGTCATGGTCTCAGGGACCTGGGATTGAGCCCCACATCGGGCTCTCTGCTCAGCAGGGAGCCTGCTTCCCTTCCTTTCTGCCTGCCTCTCTGCCTACTTGTGATCTCTCTCTCTCTGTGTCAAATAAATAAATAAAATCTTTAAAAAAAAAAAAGGAGGCAGACACAGTGTAGACCACGGAGGAAAAGAAGATCATATGACCATGGAAACAGAATCTGGAGTGTTGTGGCTACAAACCAAGGTGTGCTCGCAGCCCCCAGAGCTGGAAGAGGCAAGGCCAACACCAAGGAACAGATTCTTGCTTGGAACCTCTAGAGATAGTGCAGCTTAGCTGACAAATTGATTTTAGCCCAGTGACTTCTGACTTTTGGCCTCCAGAACTGTGAAAGAATACTGTTCTGTTGTTTTAAAACACTGAATTTGTAGTAATTTGTCACAGCTTCCATAGGAAACTGATACCTTTACCTTCTATGCCTTTTTCAAGCAGTTTACATTTATTTCTTTGATTTTAAATGTTTTCATTCAAGTTTTTACATAGATGGCTCTTTCTCATTGATGAGGTCACAGCTCAAAAGTTTCCTCTCATAAAAGCTTTTCCTAGCCATCCTTGATAAGCAACATGTGTCTCCAAAGTACTTTCAATCACAGGAATCACTAGGCTTTCCCTTTTCATTCTTAAGAATGTGTCTTACACTCAGTGTGCCTTATCTGCCATGCATTCAATGTCTGCCTTCTCCCACAAGAATATAAGATCTTGATGATCTACAGTTTTAGCTGATTAAACTGTTTTAAAATAAGTTAGTCTTACTTTCTGAAATATTGTTCTCAGAACAGGTTATTGAATGATGAATAAAAATGGGTTCACTGAGACCATGTCTATTTCCTATTTTTCCCCTAAAGATTGGTTTTACGTAATAATATTCATTACAGAAACATTACTAAGAGTATTTTGTGATTATATATTTCTTACCCCACTTATCTCTTCCAATTATTGCCACCATCTAAGGATTGATTTAAGAAAAAATAAATAAGAAGCAATTATATGCACTGCCTTCTGCAGCATTAATGAAATTTTAAATTTCTTCTATGAAAAATAACACAATTATGCATTTCTTTAATTACAATCTTGTATTATTTGTTTTTATAGGAAGTTCATATAAACAACCATTGATATTGTTGTTCAAGTAATGAAAATTCTCCTAACTCCCTCCTATGAGGTTTTTTTTTTTTATTTCAATCTAATTTGTTGAGTGATGTATTTTGTTTTTCTTTCTCCCTATTATTCCTCTTCTCCTATCTTAAGACTTTTCATAATCTTCACTCCTGGGACATACAAAGCAAATGAATTTAGTTAGATTAGGACTTGCTAACTTGTAAAAAACCCAAGTATAACAAATAGTATGTACTAAGTTTGATTGGGGATGGAAAGATGGGGGGGTGTTAAGGGCCTTTAAGCGAATATGAAATTAGATATTTTTTCTTCCCTGACTTGGAAGAGGATAGAGATCTGCATGTCTTTCTACCAGACAGCAACGACATAGATAACAACGTCAGGTGTTCCCTGGTATCATCAAGTTTCTCTGGCCCCATGAGTTGCCCCAAAATAGAAGATTCTCAGAACTTGATAGGAACTTTCCAGATGGTTCAATATGTTTCTTGGTAGTAGTCAATAGAGACTGATCATGGTGATTATAGAAACATCAAAGTACATTAGAGATATGTATAAGAATCTAGTATTTTTGTATAGTCCTTAAGCAGTCTCAATCATAACTGGGGTTGAATTTCCCATCAGCTCATTACAATGCAGTTTTTGAATTAAAGAAACTGTATTTTTTAGTAAATCTAAGAGTAAATCAATCATTTATGAGAGCAGAGTCTGAATTAACATCAAGTGGTAAGTCGAAGCTCAAATTATATGCATCAACTGAAGTTGTAGAAAACATCTGACATTTGAAGGTCATATAAGAAAGAATCTTCAAAAAACAGAGACTGCTTTACATATATTTACACAAGATTGAAAGAACTGCGTATTTCTCTACAGAGGTTGAAAGTTTAGAGGATGGTGGAGATTGTTGTGTATTCAACTTCTTATTATTATTTGTGACCATTTCTTGCTTCATTACCTTTCTTTAGAAAGAGGTAATAAATGCAAAATCTTCTGTCAAAACTCAATCTTCATTCTTACATTACTCATACCTGATTTCAGCATAAATGTCATGTACTATGTAATGTGCATTTTTCAACAGAGTTGAACACAGTCTTTTTTTTTTTAATTGAGAGAAAACATACCTACTTGCATTTTTCCTTCCCAAAGCCACCCAATCTTCTTTCTGATGTGAACATTATACACTCTGTGAAATACAGTTCATATATGCATGATAAAATACAAAGACATTGTAAGGAAACAGTGGGAAGCTTTTGAATCTATCATACCAAATCATGCTAGCCAGAAATATAACTTATTTAGAAACTCCCACATAGGAACTATGGCAGCAACTTGCTCAATAGACCTTCTTGTCTGCTCCAAAAGTGCTTGTACCCACATTGTGAATTCAATAACAGACTACAATGAATTCCTCCCAAGCAACCATTGTGTAACTGTTTGCACATCTTTATGAGAAATTCGTCTTTAAGGAGGAAATTGGAATTCAATATTTAAGACATTTGAAAGGAGAAATTCAATAAAGTGATAAAGATGAGATGGATGGTAAGACGAAAGTAGTGACCCTGAGTCTTCACAGGTTGAGTTTGTGCAATGTTGCATAGCAGCTTATTGAGAAGGGCTTTTAAAAGGTTATTATTCTATTCTACTGGAAGTATTGAAAAACCATTTCTTTTTTGACTGAAAGTTTCTAACTCTCAATTTTTCCTATATGGTGGTTTCTTCAATTTCTCAACTTTGCTATAGTACATTGTGACATATTTGCTCTTGCTCAGCAGTTCTGTGATTAGGATATGATCTACTTGAAAAGTACCAGAGTCCTGTTTTCATGAGGGAGCAGTAAGTGACCCTTCGCTCTCCTAATACCCAGGTGCAGTACTGGTGGGAGAGGATCTTGCACCATCTCTGTATGGGTGTAAACAGCCAGGAAAACAAGTCTGGGTAGAATTTATTTCCTTACAGGAAGTGGAGAAGAGCAGGAATTCCCCAATGGACACCAAGAGTATTCAATCCAACAGACATATGACTGCAGGATGTTTATAAATAAAAAAGTAATTTTGATCCATTGGAAATGTGAAAATTACCAAAAAAACAATCACATGTGTTGGTTTATTTGACAAATCCTGATGTATTTCACCAACCTCTTGTAGCTAACATCTGTAATCTACTCTCTACAAACTCCCTGATGACCCCATTCATGCTCTAATATCCTAATATTCACCTTTGAACTTTCCACCGCAGGGACACCCCCCTTTCTCTCTATGCTCTTGAATATCCCATCCACTAAATTAGTCTTCCATTTAGAACTCCTCCTCCCTCAGCTTGTCTAATAAATTCCCATGAAGTTGCTGGAGATCTTCACTATTTCTTTTCATGCAAGATATCTGCCTAACTTTCTCAACTGCAAATAGTAGTTTGGGATCTAATTGTGTGGGAAGAGAAGGGAAGGAAACAGTAGAGAAAAATAGATAAAAGTCAAGATCTTGTTTTCAGTGCTTCAAAATGATCCTGAGTTTTTAGATGACTAAGAAGTAGCAATAACTAGATGTAAGAATAAAGCAGTTACAATGGTTGGAACCAAGGCTAGCTGACATATATAAATATTAGCTAGTCAGTCATTCTTCATTTCCATTTAGTTGATTGTGTATATATTGATTTTTTTGTTGTTGTTTTCTGCTTAATGATTTGTTTTATTGATGACTATTCCCTTGATTAACTATAGGTGCTATTTAAGCCAATGAGAATGCTTGGCATCCAGGATGGAGGGTAAAAAATCTGATAAGTTAGTGGAATAGACATGTAAGCTTAGGTCAACAATATTTATCAGACTAACAAGATAAGGATAAGTAATACGATTTAGTAGTGGAACAAAGGAAAAATGGACTAGACGAAAAAAGAATCATATAGTCAAATATATATTGGCAAATAATAAGATATCCTTTGGCAGTACTTACATGTAGGACCAAGACACATGTGAGTATTGGGAGGAGGGAGAGAGAGGACAATGAGGAAGGGAGACAGTGAAAGAGAGTGACAGACAGACTCATTCTTTATCATTAATCTCAATTCAGTTTAAGAATTCTTGGTTGTCACTATTTGCCAGAATAGAAAAGTGATGTTATTTAAAATATTTTAGATATATCATAAATTCCACCAATCATTTTGATCTCATATACCAAATCAATGGTGAATTCATGTTCCACCTTCATATTTAAGAATCCTTAGTGATTTTAACTCTGCATTTTTCTGCTGAACGAGTTGTCACAGGAGTAGATACTACCATCAAGATGTTCTAAAATCATTAGCACTTTTTATTTGCATGTCCTTCTACTCATGAGATGCACTGGCTTCACTTTTTCTTTTGGTGTTTTTTATTTTTTTTTTCTTTTGGTTGTTTCCAAACAAAGCTCACTTCAATATTATAAATATCTGCAATATATTCATAGCTTATTAAATCACTACATCACTTAAATTTGAATAAATTTAAATTATATGCTTGAGAGAGGAGGATGTTTGTCTGATTTTGAATATTGTTTCATTCCTTCCTTTTGTATTTGAGAATGAGCAAGCTATATCTACTTCTCAAAGTTGTCTTGCTCTATAACTAAGATTTTAATCTAAGTTTCCAACATAAAGAAGAGATATAGATTTATGGAACTGATCTTTTGTTTAATTGGCATGACACTCATGGAATAGTTTAATATTTGTATCATCATTTATTAAAACCAACATTATATTAAAATAACACTATGCTTCAACTAATTTTAACTCCATAAGATATGACTTAATATAAGGAAAAATAATTGAATAATGCTGAGTATTTTTAAGAAAAAGTATAAATATTAAATTACTCATTTGGGGGGCTCCTGGGTGGCTCAGTTGGTTAAGCAGCTGCCTTCGGCTTAGGTCATGATTCCAGGGTCCTGGGATGGAGCCCCGCATCAGGCTCCCTGCTTAGCAGAGAGCCTGCTTCTCTCTCCCCCTCTGCCTGCTGCTGCTTACTTGCGCTATCTCTCTCTATCTCTCTGTCAAATAAATAAATAAAATATTTAAAAAAAAATACTCATTTGGATAAAAGTAAGATAACATGTATGATGAGCTCAGGCATGACATTAAATAGCAATATTTAGAACACATAACTCAGGTTATTCATTTCCATCTGTGAAAAATTAAAAAGTTGAAATGAGTTATTCCCAAGATTCCTTCAGCTTCAGAATTCTTTGATTCCTTTCCTATTAATACTTATTTTTTCCTTCCTCCATCTCCTTTCATTAACTGAAGCTTCTTTTATACATAACATAAAAGACTACTCTATTTTTCTTTTTTCCTTTGGATCTATCTCTAGTTTTCTAATACTGTTTATCAAGGTTACTTTCGCTAATATTGTTTTTGTGCATGTGTGAAAATGAAAACAAAATATACTTCCTAGTACTTAATGTATTAGTTTTTGCCACAATAATGCTGCATCATGAACCACTTCTCAAATTCACTAGTTTCCCTCTGGTGGCCAGATGACTCAGCTCTCCTGTCACATCTAGTGCATAGAGCCATTTGATTAGATTTATCTCTCAATGTGGGCATTTTCACGGATGAAATAAAGTTCCAGAATTCCATTTTTTGGTTCAGCATATAAGAGCTTGGAAGTCACCACTCTGTCATCACAACAAGTGAGAAACTGAACAAACAAAAATTACCAATTCTTCTTAGCTCTGTAAGAGAAATTAGGTCACAAGGCAAACTGCTGTCCCCCAAATCAGAGAGACCAATAGGGGGGTACAAGGAATTATACTTTACTAGAACAGAAACCCACTAGCAGAAAGCTTCATGGGAACCATGCCAAAGTAGGAAAACCTGAATCATAATTGATTAATATCTGCAGTCTCAGTGTGAAGAAGTCTGAGAGAGAAAAACTTCACGAATGACAACTATCTAGATAGAAATGCAGTCAAGGAAGGGGACGCACTTTTGTGAATTTTACCTTGTGGGACTCCATTGGATCTCACAGCTAATATTAGAGAAAAAAATCTCATGCTTCTGGCAGAGGGAAGCGAAAGAAACCATTTTGAGATAAGCCATAGCATTCTATTCTAAACAAGGTTTGCTCTCAGGAGAAACTGTTTCACCAGAACTTAAGCTGTTGACCTTGCATCAGAACCTAATTGACTCAGGGGAAGGGAAATACCAACCTTGGCTTTTTCTAGATTCCCCTGTGGGAGAAGAGAAATAGATGATTCCAGCTCGCCATTGTCCCAAGTTGTGTGCGGAGGTAGGTAATACTGAGATGCACTAGGGAAGTGCAGAGTCCAGGGACACAGACTGACTCAATAGAAGATTGAGATCTAATCATAGGGGTAAAGAGTGCTTCCCCACTCCCCACACCTTACTACTACATTGCTGAAGGACAATTTACAGTAGTTCCTTTACCTAGCACATCACGTCAGACTACTGAGAGAAAATTATAAGACATACTAAAGGGAAAAATCACAGAACAAGCATCAGAATGAAACTCAGATACAAAAGCGTTATTGGAATAACCAGATTAGGAATCCCTGATGTGGGGCTGGATCCCAGGACGCTGAGATCATGACCTGAGCCAAAGGCTGAGGCTTAACCCACTGAACTACCTAGGCACCCCTGAGACATGGCCATTCTGTGAACCGAAGGAAAAGCTGGAGATAGAAAACACTATAATAGAAATGAATGTTTTCGATGGTAGTATTTTAGACTGGATACAGCTGAGCAAAGAATCTCTGAGCTTCTGTCTTTTGAGCAAAGAGAAAAAAAGTGAAAAAAGCAGAACAGAATATGTAATAATTGTGAGACAATTACAAAAGGTGTAACATACATGTAATGGGAATACTAGAACAAGAAGAAAGGAACAGATAATATATTTGAAACAGTGTGGCTGAGAATTTCCTCAAATTGAAGCCAGACACCAAACCACAGATCCAGCAAACTCAGAGATAAGTGGAAAAAAAAAAAAAAAAAAAAAAGATAAGATTAAGTGTAAAAACCAACCAAACAAAGAAACTACTACATCTAGGCATCTTATTTTTAAGTTACAATCAAAGTTAAAGAAAACATCTTGAAAGAATTCAGAAGGAAAAAACAAAACAAAACAAAAAAAAAAAAAAAAAAAAACCGAAAAACCCACCTTACTTATAGAGGAGCAATGGTAAAAGGAATTCCCCTCAGAAACAATGTAAGCAAATAGAATACTTAGTGTTGAGAGAGAACAAAACGAAACAAAACAAAACCAAATTCATTAGCTTTTAATGAATCAATGCTTTTATGTAATTCTATATTCTCTTAATATAGGCTTTAATATAATATTTAACATAGACTTAATATGATATATAATCTTTAATATAGACATCAATAAAAAGTCTTATTATATTTTAACCTTATCCTTATAGGTCACTGTTCCGAAATGAATCTCCTACAGAATGTATTATCTATTCTACCCATATTTCCCTATCTAATGTCATTCAAAACTTCCAAAAAGGACACAAGTTATTGAATAGTATGTGCAGGGTTTTTTTCATCATTCATGATTTCCACAACTTAACTTTTACATATAAATACCAATTTCATGTTCTGTGCATACACTCCTCCCCTCTTTTGGGAAAGCACATCAGCGTTACAACAACCACTTAACAGATATCACCTCTTTAATCAACCCTTCCCTGAATTTTCTATAACGTTAGAAACTCTCCTCTAAACATAAGAGACTTTTAATTATAGAGAACAAATTGAGGGTTGATGGAAGGAGGTGAATGGGGGATGGGTTAAATGGGTGATGGGTATTAAGGGGGCACTTGTGAAGAGCATTGGGAGTTATATGTAAGTAAGTAATGAATCACTAAATTTTACTCATGAAACCAATTTTACCATATATGTTAACTAACTAGATTTTAAATAAAAATTTGTAAGAAAAAGGAACTCTCTTCCCTTTTTCGTAATTCTATATCTTATAAATTTTTACATTATGTCTGGAAAACCTAAGCATTGTTCTTTTTTTTTTTTTTAATTATAAGTCTACCTCTCACACCAAAAAAAGAAAAAAAAGAACAGATAGTGACCTTTTTGCACATTATTAGTGTTTCTATTTCTAGAGGTTGTACTTGTTAAATAGTGGATACTCATTAAATGATTTATTTTTGTGGAATCTGAAGTACATGCTATGTCTTTACAAAACCTGAAAAAAAAAAGAAAGGATTTCACTCATTTTTAAGATAATAGTTAAAAAAATGCAATGTCTGAATCAAGTTATAATATCCACTGCTAATTTTGTTGAAAAACATCAATTTTCCCTTAAGGTTTTCTATAAATAAACAAAATGCATATATTCTCAGTAAGTTCAGTTTATCCTTCAGACTCTGATTATAGCATAGTGAGACAAAATTCTCTAATATCAAACTTTTCCTAGGAATTTCAAGAAGAAAATGTGCTAAATTGCAAGAGCATAAGTGAACCTACTGCACTTATTTGGAATATTGACTTCATACAAATAGAAAAGCAGAGCTTAATTACCATTTATTTTGATAGCACTGCTCATAGTAGCTCTGACAGCAGTGAAAGAGATTTTCACAGTTAGCAGTAGAAATCCATCTGAACACTTGGGATAACTTTTGCTTTCTTGTTTCTTAGATTTGCCCCTGTTAGACAATACTATTTCCATTTATATGTTCTTATTTTCTGTCAAAATATTAATTAAATCATTTTGATACCATAGGTAAAATTTTAAAACCATCCCTCAATGTCCATTTTATGGATTGAATAATACATTAGTAAAACATAAAATTCTGTGTGACTTCAGGTCTGTCTTATTTAAAGAATGTGCCTTTGATTACAAGCGTGGTTATGGCTTTGTGCTGGCATTATGGAAAGGAGGGGATTTTACCTAACTTTAGTCCCAACTCTCTTAAGCATCGATATAGGGAAAACGTAGAGGGAAAGTTAAAGAAAACTTTCCAACTGTTTCCCAGCCCATAACAAGACATTTAGAAAAGTATTACTCTAAAACTGGCCCTTCTGTTCATACTGTCCTATAACTTCTGAATTGATTCAAAAGTTTAACCCTGTATCATGTAGAATCATGGGTTCCAATTCAAATCATTTTTATTTGGTATAAAGGAGACACAAAACACTTGTCTTTGCTTGTTTTATTGGTTTTTATGTTATTTTTGATCTATAGTATAATTGGATTGCATGCTATTTTTTAAGTGACAATCACAAAAGATTTATTTTATGTTGAAATTATAAATTCTCTAGCCTGAAAAAAAAATTGAATTATTTGGTAAATCCATATACCCTTCCCCTCTTTGTGAATTGTTTCTGCAGTGCTTCCTGAATATTTTGAACATTAAGCCACGTTTCACATTTTGTCTTAGTAACCCATTACCATGTTTCAAGTGCTCTCAAAATACAGGCCACTGAAATAATTTCTCTGCAGCTGCACTATATACCATAAGCACTCATTATGATCATAGTCTGCAATGGACATTCAGGTTTATTAAGTTATTTTAATGTATTTTGTTTTTATTTTTTTGCTACTGCTTTCCAGATTTTGCTTATGTTTTTATGTGTATGGTACAAAGCAGTTGGTTATATAAACAAATTGGCTTCCTACCAACATGTATGTGTTAAATTATATAGATATATAAAATTATATTATTAAAAATTTGCATAGTAAAAGAAAGCCACTTTATGGTAGGTAAGCCTAGTTCATAATTAAACTTAATATTTAAACCTGCAGGGATCATGAAGAGAATCATCTGTTTGTATATTATATCCTGCAATATCTTCCTGTTTACCATAAATAAAGATTTAATTTCCATTAAAAAAAATGTTTCATTCTTAAAGAAACAATTAACTGAAAACAAAAGATGTTTCCAAATGCTAGTAAAAGGCATTGTGATACCATGTGCATATAAAATTGGAGATAATTGCCCAACAAATATTTACATTAAGTTGAATATGAAATTTATTCATGATTCTCTTAAGGTCATAAAGATGGTCGTTTACAATTATATATTTGCCTGCAGGTCTATTTCACCAGAGTCAGAATACTTTTGCAATACAAATGGTGATTGGGTATTCCTAGATTATGATAGAACTAGAGAGTCCACCCTTAAAAGAGAAAATATATGAAAATCTGCTTCTTCATAGAAAAAGAATTAGCTTAATAATAAGTGGAGAAATAAAAGAAATCATTGAAAATCAAACTAAACTACAAAAGGGCTTAATCAAAGAAAAGCCTCAAAATGATTATATTTAATAATATTCATCAATTAGTAATTACATATCTCATTTGGATTCTTGTCATCCATGATGAGGTACAAAAAATATTTTGCTGTCAAATTTGCCACATTGTGTACTGACTGAAAACAACTTTGGAACCAGAGTACCTGGCTGAAATACCATCCTTATCATTTGTGGGCTTTATGACCTTGGCAAAGTATGTTAACTGGACCTCAGTTTTCCCATCTGTAAAATGGTATAGTAATAGTACCTAACTCATAGAAATATTTTGAGGATTAAATAGAGTTAATAGGATAGTATTATGTACAAAGTATGATATAAGTTTTAGCTATTTGTAATTTATTAAAACTTTTTACCCTAATAATCTGAGATTTTTTAAAAATCACCTTTATTTGCTTTAGCACCTTATGACAAAAATGTTTCAGTTAAAAGTAGTCATAAAATTTGGCTAACAAAGAAGATGACATAAATAATAAAATCTATCTATTGTAGATCCTTCAGTAAATTCAACTTTTGTTCTTTCATTTTTTTCCTTTGAATTGTCTTTGTTATACCAGTATAAAACATCAGTGCAAATTCTTATGTGAGCCTTAGTTATTACAATTACTATCCCTACTATAGTTCTTTATTGCAAGCTTGAATCAAACCAAAATGCTGGTTCATTGGAAAAATTTTAACCCAATGAAAATTCAAATTTTATTCATCTTATGTTATAGAAATAATGTGAAACTCAACAAAACTAATATATTTAGGGTTAAAATATTTGGTTAAAAGATAATGTAAAAATATAGTCACAATTGGTTTATGAAATATGTATGTTTCTGTCTTACACGTAAGATATATATATATATATTTTTTTTTTATTTTTAAGAGAAAGAAAGAGATAATTTTTGCATGTGTGCATAGTGCAGGACCAGAGGGAGAGTGAGGGAGAAAATCTTAAGCAGACTCCACATCCAGCATGAAGCCTGGCAAGGCGCTCAGTGTCAGGACTCTGAGATCATGCATGACCTGAGGTGAAATCAACAGTTGGATGTTTAACCAACTGAGCCACCCAGGTGTCCCAATATATATTTTTAAAGATACATGTATTCCTTGACTTACAATAGGGTTATGTCTAATAAATCCATTATAAATTAAAAATATCATGAATCAAAAATGCATTTAATATACTTATCTAACCAAACATCATAACTTAGTCTAGCCCACCTTAAACATGCTCTGAACACTTACATTAGCTTATGGTAGGGCAAAATCATCAAACATAAAGCCTATTTCACAATAATGTGTTGACTATCACATGTAACTTACTGAACACTCTACTGAAAGTGAAAAAAAAAAAAAAGAATGGTTGTATGGATAGAGAATAGTTGTAAGTGTATAGGTTGTTTCCCCTCATGGTCACATGGCCCATGTCCAGCATCATGAGAAAGCATCAACCACATATCCCTAGCCCAAGAAAAGATCCAAATTCAAAGCACTGTTTCTACTGAATGCTTATTGCTTTTGCACTATCATAAATTTGAGAAATTTTAAACCCAGCCATCTTTAAATCATAGACCATCTGTATGTATGTTTAAATATCTGTGATGGCAGTTCATTTTTTTTCCTTTTCAGATATACTAGTAATGCAAACAATCATAAAAGACACATATTTGCTAAAAGCTAGCTATGACGACGATGAACACTGAGAAAATAATGTTCTAATTTTTCTCTATTTAAATCTATAAAGCAAAAGAAGAAAATTCAGACTAAGGGACTATTATATTTAATTCATAGTATGACTTGGTACAAATAGAAACTTTTTTTTTAACAAAGTAATTAAGTGAAAATGAACAGATTGTGTGTGTGTGTGTGTGTGTGTGTGTGTGTGTGTTGAAACTATTCATCTTCAGGTAATAACATAGTAGGCTTGTCCTAGGAAAACTAATCAAAGGAACACATAGAATTACTTAAATATTGACCTATTAGCCATGTTTTAATAGTCATATTCCTCATAACCTAAGTAAAAGGTATTTTTTTCTAAACTCAAAGACTGCTTCTGAAATTTAATAAACTGAATAACTAAAGATGTTAAATTAGCATTTCATGTTTGAAGAAAACATCATATTTAATATTATTTCCCAATGGTATATTTTGTTAGAATCACGCAGGCCAGGCTTACAGTATTTTTGCTTTGGGTTCACATTCTAAGTGTTTATGTATTTTAACAGTGTATATTAGTCTGTATATTATTTTCTGTATTATACTCCTGTTTAGCCATTTTCCCTCCTAATATCTTTTTTTCCTTAATATCTTTATAGATCAAAAGTTGAACTGAACATACAATGGTAATGAATCCATCCATTAATAATAACTTCAGTATCATCTAAACTGTTCTCGCTTTTCTGTTTTGCAAATAAAGACAAGGATGTCTAAGAATGTCAAATGATTTTTTTATATTATGTGCCCTTAAAAAACAAAGAAAGTTTTTATAAAATCACAATGTGAAAGAGCAGAAGAAACATGCTTGGGACACCTTGGTGGCACAGTCTGTTAAGCATCTGACTCTTGATTTTGGCTCAGGTCATGATCTCAGAGTCATGAGATACAGTTCTGCCTCAGGCTCCAGAGCTCTGGAGAAGCCAGCTTCTCTGGAGAAGCAGCTCTTGGAGGCTGCTTGAGATTCTCTCTCCCTTTCCTCTGCCCCTCCCCTAACTTTCTTATGCACTGTGCCCCTTTACGAGTGCTCTCTCTCTCCTCCTAGAATAACTAAAAATATATAATTTTTTAAATGCTCAAAGAAAGTAACACTTAAAAAAAAAAGATTTTATTTGTTTACTTGAGAGGGAGAGAGAGACAGAGAGAGAGAGAGAGTGCACAAGCAGAGAGAGGGAAGGCAGAGGGAGAAGGAGAAGCAGGTTCCCCACTGAGCAGAAAGCCAGACATGGGACTGGATCCCAGGATTTGTTCAAAACCTGAATCAAAGGCAGACACTTAACCTTAATCCACTGAGCTACCCAGGCACCCCATGAAAGAAAGTAACATTTATTTTAAAGATTATAGCTGGATGAATACAAAACCACTAAAAATTATTTTCTCAGTGAATGATACTACAAAGTAAAAAAGATATTTGGGTTCAGAAAAGTTTTTTATAGGTACAATTTTTATTTCAAATGTACACATCTCTTGTTTTCTGATGTATTTAAATATATTTACATACAAATATGCATGTGTAGTTATTTGATGCAGTTGATGAATGTGAGAATTTGATTTTATTATTTCAAAAATGTGATAAAAATATAAATTAATTATAAGGACAGATTGCTGATTTTAATGTGTACTGTATAATTTAACATGGTACATGTAAGAATGTTCACAGGTTTTTACTGATTATGAAATATATCTGTGGTAAAGTAAAGACATGGGGCCACTAAAATTATGGAATGTCTTCTTAATTGTCACTTGGATTTAGTAAATAAAAAATTTGGGAAATTTTAGTAAAATTTAGTAAAGTTTAGTAAAAAAAATTCATATGATCTGTATTGACATTATTTCTCTACCCTCCCAAAAAATAAATAAAATAAACACAAAACCTAAGAATGTCAAATCTTACCAAACAACTGAAATGCAATCATTAAATTAAAAGAAATAGAGATGTAAGACAACAGTGATAACACCATCAATATTTGTATCACAAAATAAAATACCTTGTCATTAAATCATATTTTTACTATTTTACCATATTTGAATAAATATTTGAATAAATATTAATTTGCTATATATCAATGAGAATTATGATTCTTTCCAAATTATCAAAGAATGGCTTAAAATAATACAAAGAACATGAGCAATTTATTTAATTATATGATGAGTTGCATATTAAAAACCGTTATTAAAATGCTGCATACATTTTAAGGATTTGGAAAAATCAAGGTTATTACTAATGACCATAAAGGAACAGGAAAGCAGTTTGTTGGAACTAATTACCTTTAAGAATTGTTCTGTGCAAAAATTGGTGTTTGATTACTTTCATTTCTCCTTTTTTCATTACTTTATTGCTATGACCTCTGTGATTTCTAACCACTTGTCTGAAATTTAGGTAGACAGAATGGATTAAAGTGGAATTAGAAGATGATGTATCCGATTCTTTGCTTTTCATATATATCCAAATCATATATTTCATTACATTTACTCAGAAAAACCTTTGTGAGAATTATATGATCAAATGGATGAAACAATGTAGTTCAACCTTGTAGAAAATGAAATAAGTGATTTTGTTTAATTTAAAGGTTCATATAAACATTTATGAAAACTGTAAATTAAGTAGATGTATGCACTTTTTTTTAGTATTTTTTTTTTTTAATTTCTTTTCAGCGTAACAGAATTCATTGTTTTTGCACCACACCCAGTGCTCCATGCAATGCGTGCCCTCCATAATACCCACCAACTGGCTCCCCCAACCTCCCACCCCCTGCCCCTTCAAAACCCTCAGGTTGTTTTTGAGAGTCCATAGTCTCTCATGGTTCATCCCCCTCTCAATTTCCCTCAATTCCCTTCTCCTCTCCATCTCCCCTTGTCCTCCATGCTATTTGTTATGCTCCACAAATAAGTGAAACCATATGATAATTGACTCTTTCTGCTTGACTTATTTCACTCAGCATAATCTCTTCCAGTCCCGTCCATGTTGCTACAAAAGTTGGGTATTCATCCTTTCTGATGGAGGCATAATACTCCATAGTGTATATGGACCACATCTTCCTTATCCATTCGTCCATTGAAGGGCATCTTGGTTTTCCACAGTTTGGTGACCGTGGCCATTGCTGCTATAAACGTTGGGATACAGATGGCCCTTCTTTTCACTACATCTGTATCTTTGAGGTAAATACCCAGTAGTGCAATTACAGGGTCATAGGGAAGCTCTGTTTTTAATTTCTTAAGGAATCTCCACACTGTTCTCCAAAGAGGCTGCACCAACTTGCATTCCCACCAACAGTTTAAGAGGTTTCCCCTTTCTCCACATCCTCTCCAACACATGTTGTTTCCTGTCTTGCTAATTTTGGCCATTCTAACTGGTGTAAGGTGGTATCTCAGTGTGGTTTTAATTTGAATCTCCCTGATGGCTAGTGATG